>NC_092244.1:23400770-23465770 GCF_036320965.1 Panulirus ornatus | reverse complement strand
ATATATTATATATATATATATATATATATATATATATATATATATATATATATATATATATATATATATATATATGTATGGGAGTATGTGATAGAGTGTAAGAAAGTAAATTCTAGATTGATATTGGTAAAACTGAAAGTTGATGGAGAGAGATGGGTGATTATTGGTGCATATGCACCTGGGCATGAGAAGAAAGATCATGAGAGGCAAGTGTTTTGGGAGCAGCTGAATGAGTGTGTTAGTGGTTTTGATGCACAAGACCGGGTTATAGTGATGGGTGATTTGAATGCAAAGGTGAGTAATGTGGCAGTTGAGGGAATAATTGGTATACATGGAGGGTTCAGTGTTGTAAATGGAAATGGTGAAGAGCTTGTAGATTTATGTGCTAAAAAAGGACTGGTGATTGGGAATACCTTGTTTAAAAAGCGAGATATACATAAGTATACGTATGTAGTAGGAGAGATGGCCAGAGAGCGTTATTGGATTACGTGTTAATTGATAGATGCACGAAAGGGAGACTTTTGGATGTTAATGTGCTGAGAGGTGCAACTGGAGGGATGTCTGATCATTATTTTGTGGAAGCAAAGGTGAAGATTTGTATGGGTTTTCAGAAAAGAAGAGAGAATGTTGGGTTGAAGAGAGTGGTGAGAGTAAGTGAGCTTGAGAAGGAGACTTGTGTGAGGAAGTACCAGGAGAGACTGAGTACAGAATGGAAAAGGTGAGAACAAAGGAGGTAAGGGGAGTGGGGGAGGAAAGGGATGTATTTAGGGAATCAGTGATGGCTTACGCAAAAGATGCTTGTGGCATGAGAAGCGTGGGAGGTGGGTTGATTAGAAAAGGTAGTGAGTGGTAGAATGAAGAAGTAAGATTATTAGTGAAAGAGAAGAGAGAGGCATTTGAACGATTTTTGCAGGGAAAAAATGCAAATGAGTGGGAGAGGTATAAAAGAAAGAGGCAGGATGTCAAGAGAAAGGTGCAAGGGGTGAAAAAGAGGGCAAATGAGAGTTGGGGTGAGAGAGTATCATTAAATTTCAGGGAGAATAAAAAGATGTTTGGAAGGAGGTAAATAAAGTGCGTAAGACAAGGGAGCAAATGGGAACTTCAGTGAAGGGGGCTAATGGGGAGGTGATAACAAGTAGTGGTGATGTGAGAAGGAGATGGAGTGAGGATTTTGAAGGTTTGTTAAATGTGTTTGATGATAGAGTGGCAGATGTGGGGTGTTTTGGTCGAGGTGGTGTGCAAAGTGAGAGGGTTAGAGAAAATGATTTGGTAAATAGAGAGATAGTAAAAGCTTTACGGAAGATGAAAGCCGGCAAAGCAGCAGGTTTGGATGGTATTGCAGTGGAATTTAATAAAAAAGGGGGTGACTGTATTGTTGACTGGTTGGTAAGGTTATTCAATGTATGTATGATTCATGGTGAGGTGCCTGAGGATTGGCGGAATGCTTGCATAGTGCCATTGTACAAAGGCAAAGGGGATAAGAGTGAGTGCTCAAATTACAGAGGTATAAGTTTGTTGAGTATTCCTGGTAAATTATATGGGAGGGTATTCATTGAGAGGGTGAAGGCATGTACAGAGCATCAGATTGGGAAGAGCAGTGTGGTTTCAGAAGTGGTAGAGGATGTGTGGATTAGGTGTTTGCTTTGAAGAATGTATGTGAGTAATACTTAGAAAAACAAATGGATTTGTATGTAGCATTTATGGATCTGGAGAAGGCATATGATAGAGTTGATAGAGATGCTCTATGGATGGTATTAAGAATATATGGTGTGGGAGGCAAGTTGTTAGAAGCAGTGAAAAGTTTTTATCGATGATGTAAGGCATGTGTACAGTGTAGGAAGAGAGGAAATTGATTGGTTCTCAGTGAATGTAGGTTTGCGGCAGGGGTGTGTGATGTCTCCATGGTTGTTTAATTTGTTTATGGATGGGGTTGTTAGGGAGGTGAATGCAAGAGTTTTGGAAAGAGGGGCAACTATGCAGTCTGTTGTGGATGAGAGATTTTGGGAAGTGAGTCAGTTGTTGTTCGCTGATGATACAGCGCTGGTGGCTGATTCATGTAAGGAACTGCAGAAGCTGGTGAGTGAGTTTGGTAAAGTGTGTGAAAGAAGAAAGTTAAGAGTAAATGTGAATAAGAGCAAGGTTATTAGGTACAGTAGGGTTGAGGGTCAAGTCAATTGGGAGGTAAGTTTGAATGGAGAAAAGCTGGAGGAAGTGAAGTGTTTTAGATATCTGGGAGTGGATCTGGCAGCGGATGGAACCATGGAAGCGGAAGTGAATCACAGGGTGGAGGAGGGGGCGAAAATCCTGGGAGCCTTGAAGAATGTTTGGAAGTCGAGAACCTTATCTCGGAAAGCAAAAATGGGTATGTTTGAAGGAATAGTGGTTCCAACAATGTTGTATGGTTGCGAGGCGTGGGCTACGGATAGAGTTGTGCGCAGGAGGGTGGATGTGCTGGAAATGAGATGTTTGAGGACACTATGTGGTGTGAGGTGGTTTGATCGAGTAAGTAATGGAAGGGTGAAAGAGATGTGTGGAAATAAAAAGAGTGTGGTTGAGAGAGCAGAAGAGGGTGTTTTGAAGTGGTTTGGTCCCATGGAGAGAATAAGTGAGGAAAGATTGACAAAGAGGATATATGTGTCAGAGGTGGAGGGAACGAGAAGTGGGGGACGAAATTGGAGGTGGAAAGATGGATTGAAAAAGATTTTGAGTGATCGGGGCCTGAACATGCAGGAGGGTGAAAGGCGTGCAAGGAATAGAGTGAATTGGAACGATGTGGCATACCGGGGTCGACGTGCTGTCAGTGGATTGAACCAGGTATGTGAAGCGTCTGGGGTAAACCATGCAAAGTGTGTGGGGCCCGGATGTGGAAAGGGAGCTGTGGTTTCGTTGCATTATTACATGACAGCTAGAGACTGATTGTGAACGAATGGGGTCTTTGGTGTTTTTCCTAGCGCTACCTCGCACACATGAGGGGGGAGGGGGTTGTTATTCCATGTGTGGCGAGGTGGCGATGGGAACAAATAAAGGCAGACAGTATGAATTATGTACATGTGTATATATGTAAATGTCTGTGTGTGTATATATATATGTACATTGAGATGTATAGGTATGTATATTGTGCGTGTGTGTATGTGGGTGGGTTGGGCCATTCTTTCGTCTGTTTCCTTGCGCTACCTCGCTAACGCGGGAGACAGCGAAAAAGCAAAATAAATAAAATAAAATATATATAATATATATATATACATATATATATAATATATATATATATATATATATATATATATTATATATATATATATATATATATATATATATATATATATATCGAGGATGTAAGGCATATGTACGTGTAGGAAGAGAGGAAAGTGAATGGTTCTCAGTGAATGTAGGTTTGCGGCAGGGGTGTGTGATGTCTCCATGGTTGTTTAATTTGTTTATGGATGGGGTTGTTAGGGAGGTAAATGCAAGAGTTTTGGAAAGAGGGGCAAGTATGAAGTCTGTTGGGGATGAGAGAGCTTGGGAAGTGAGTCAGTTGTTGTTCGCTGATGATACAGCGCTGGTGGCTGATTCATGTGAGAAACTGCAGAAGCTGGTGACTGAGTTTGGTAAAGTGTGTGGAAGAAGAAAGTTAAGAGTAAATGTGAATAAGAGCAAGGTTATTAGGTACAGTAGGGTTGAGGGTCAAGTCAATTGGGAGGTGAGTTTGAATGGAGAAAAACTGGAGGAAGTGAAGTGTTTTAGATATCTGGGAGTGGATCTGGCAGCGGATGGAACCATCGAAGCGGAAGTGGATCATAGGGTGGGGAGGGGGCGAAAATTCTGGGGGCCTTGAAGAATGTGTGGAAGTCGAGAACATTATCTCGGAAAGCAAAAATGGGTATGTTTGAAGGAATAGTGGCTCCAACAATGTTGTATGGTTGCGAGGCGTGGGCTATGGATAGAGTTGTGCGCAGGAGGATGGATGTGCTGGAAATGAGATGTTTTGAGGACAATGTGTGGTGTGAGGTGGTTTGATCGAGTGAGTAACGTAAGGGTAAGAGAGATGTGTGGAAATAAAAAGAGCGTGGTTGAGAGAGCAGAAGAGGGTGTTTTGAAGTGGTTTGGGCACATGGAGAGGATGAGTGAGGAAAGATTGACCAAGAGGATATATGTGGCGGAGGTGGAGGGAACAAGGAGAAGAGGGAGACCAAATTGGAGGTGGAAAGATGGAGTGAAAAAGATTTTGTGTGATCGGGGCCTGAACATGCAGGAGGGTGAAAGGAGGGCAAGGAATAGAGTGAATTGGAGCGATGTGGTATACCGGGGTTGACGTGCTGTCAGTGGATTGAATCAAGCTATGTGAAGCGTCTGGGGTAAACCATGGAAAGCTGTGTAGGTATGTATATTTGCGTGTGTGGACGTATGTATATACATGTGTATGGGGGGGGTTGGGCCATTTCTTTCGTCTGTTTCCTTGCGCTACCTCGCAAACGCGGGAGACAGCGACAAATATAAGATATATATAATATAATAAATATATATATATATATATATATATATATGTAAGAGGTGGAAGGAACAAGAAGTAGGAGACCAAATTGGAGGTGAAAGGGTGGAGTGAAAAAGATTTTGAGCGATCTGGGCTTGAACATACAGGAGGGTGAAAGGCGTGCAAGGAATAGCGTGAATTGGAAGGATGTGGTATACCGGGGTCGACGTGCTGTCAATGGATTGAACCAGGGCATGTGAAGCGTCTGGGGTAAACCATGGAAAGTTTTGTGGGGCCTGGATGTGGAAAGGGAGCTGTGGTTTCGTTGTATTACACATGACAGCTAGAGACTGAGTGTGAACGAATGTGGCCTTTGTTGTCTTTTCCTAGCGCTAACTCACGCTCACTCTAGGGAAGGGGGAGTCATTTCATGTGTAGCGGGGTAGCGGCGATAATGGATAAAGGCAGCATGTATGAATATGCACATATGTACATATGATTAGGGTGTCTAAATGTGTGTGGATGCAACCAAGATGACAAAATAGGAGAGAAAGTGAATGAGAGAAAGGAATCTGAATGTTTTGGCTCTGAGTGAAACGAAGCTCAAGGGTAAAGGGAAAGAGTGGTTTGGGAATGTTTAGCGGGCAAAGAGTAGAACTACTCCTGAAACAGGACTTGTGGGAGTATGTGATAGTGTAAGAAAGTAAACTCTTGATTGATATAGGTAAAACTGAAAGTGGATGGAGAGAGATGGGTGATTATTGGTGCCTATGCACCTGAGCATGAGAAGAAAGATCATGAGAGGTAAGTGTTTTAGGAGCAGCTGAGTAAATGAGTTAGCATCTTTGATGCACGGTATCGGGTTATAGTGATGGGTGATTTGAATGCAAAGGTGAGTAATGTGGCAGTTGAGGGAATAACTGGTGTACATGGGGTGTTCAGTGGTGTAAATGGAAATGTTGAAGAACTTGTACATTTGTGTGCTGAAAAAGAATTGGTGATTGGGAATACCTGGTTTAAAAAGAGATATACATAAGTATACGTATGTAAGTAGGAGAGATGGCCAGAGAGCATTATCGGATTACGTGGTAATCTATAGGTGCGTGAAAGAGAGACTTTTGGAGGTTAATGTGCTGAGAGGTGCAACTGGAGGGACGTCTGATCATTATCTTGTGGAGGCGAAGGTGAAGATTTGTAGAGGTCTTCAGAAAAGAAGAGAGAATGTTGGGGAGAAGAGAGCAGTGAGAGGAAGTGAGCTTGGGAAGGAGACTCGTGTGTCGAAGTACCAGGAGAGACTGAGTGCAGAGTGGAAGAAGGTGAGAGCAAAGAACGTAAGGGAAGTGGGGGAGGAAGAGGGTAAAGGCATGTTTGGGAGAAGCAGTGTGGTTTCAGAAGTGGTGTGGGATGTGTGGATCAATTGTTGCTCTAAAGAATTTGTGTGTGAATTACTTAGAAAAACATATGGATCATGGATATGTCATCCAGTTCCTTTCATCATATAGTATTTGTATACAGTATCAATTGAACTTGTATACTTCACATTAGGCTTTCTACATGTCCCTGCACAACCAATTGCAAATTGTATTACTGTAATGGAAGCACTTACTGTATTGTGGATTGGGGTTCCTTTTCTCTTGAGAATAACCTTTTGAAATCTAAATCCAAAATTAAGTACTGCAAAGAATCATTTGATGGATCATGAGTATGTATTTCTGTCTTCTTAATTGTGCCTTGTATTAGAAACCAGAATAACGATCACAGTAAAAATATCTCCAGCATGTTAAAGAATGGAAAACCACAGATAATAAAAATAGATTCTACTGTTGCCATATCACGCAGATATATCAATCAACCAATGTTTGAATACAACTTTTTTGCCAGTCTATCCAAATACCCTCTGGAAATATGAGACATGCATACTGATGGGATTTTATTACAGAAGATGAGGATGATGACTCTATGTTGGTGACACCAACTTGAGATCTAGTTTGATATAAATGTAATTCACTAAAATGTTTAGTATATTGGATTATCAATCCTGAAATATGTGGTAGAAATGCATTTAAACAATCCCTAAAGGCAGTGGTCATGGACATTTCCTAGGCAGTATGAGCTTCCCTCAGTACTGAGGGTAGTGGCTATGGATATATCTTAGGAAGTATGGGTGGGTCTCCAATCAGTATATCCAAAATCCAAAACAATCTAAAATCTAAATACCTATGCATCTAAGAGACCACAAAAATGGCAAATGTGCTTTTGAAGACACCTCTTTTTGTTTACTGTGTGCTACCATAGTTTGTGCCACTTTAAGCATTGTGCTTTTTTTTAGTTCTTTCTGTGAATCCTGTCTTCATCATGGGATGCAAGAACTATTCAAATGATAGCGAAGAGTATCATGGTGTGAAAAGGAAAAATGGTACACTTACCATTATACAAAAAGATGAAATTTTTAAGAAATGCAGACCAGTGTGTAGAATGAGGTAGTGTAGACAATGTAGAGATGCCCTAGTTTGAATTCTAGAATTTAAGGTCTTATTGCTTCAAAACTCTAGCAAGAGATGCCACAGTTTGGTGCATGAGTGTATATGAACACAACTGAAACGCCATTATGAGGAGAGAAAAATCTCACAGAGAAATGCTAAAGCGAAACAAAAAAATGCATTGTCACCGTTATTACCAAGAATATTACCTTCTACAGAAAATCATAAATCATACATTACGGAACTGCTGATCCACACTAATGACATGAAGTAGACAAAATTTCTATCACTCAAGAAAGATGAAACAACATATTCCCAAGTTTCTGTCTATTTCACAAGACCACCAGAAGAGGAATGACACAAATAAATGAGAAATAAGGCTACTCATTTACCTCACCAATACATAGGAGTTTTTCAATGTGAACCAATAGTAACCGAACAAATGGTACTGAGAATCATGTCTTCTGCACAAATTTCTCGTTCTTATTTTGCTCTCTCTTAAGAGGTCTTGAAAGATAAATGGAAGCTTGGGAAGATGGTCTTTCACTTTTCTTGTGAATTAAGAAGACTAATGAAATAATTCAACTCCTATAATGGCAACCACCGCTCCTTTAATGACAACCACCACTACAGTGATGTGAAACATTGCCAGAGTAAAGTCACCAAAAATGAAAAAACTAGGTTTGACCTATACAATCACAAAGATAAAGTCTCCCATAAAGGAGCTAAATCTAACCAGGTAAACAAAAATTTAGTATCATCACAAGGATATAAGTGATGCTTTAAAGATAAGTTACAAACTATAAATCATTGATCATACTTCTAAAATGGCAACCACCACTGTAGTGATATTAAGCACTGTGAGAGTAAACTTATCACAAGACAGTTTGCAAAAAGCTGTGCAAGAACTACAGGGTCAGAACAATAAAATTTTTCATGAAAGTGCTAAGGTGAACTAAGAAATGAAATACTGATATCATACACTAAGATAAATATTGTAAATGAAACTGCAAATATTACCAAAGAAAATTCGATTTTAAAATACTAACCATCATCACAGCATTGCCAAGCACTATCATCGTAAACTCAACATAAAATGATCATCAGAATGCTAGGCAGGAAGTACATGGTCAAAACAACACAATCACAAAAAAATGCTACAGTGAACCAGGCAATACAACCATAAACTACGATTCTAAGGTAAAATAACACTCTATACATTTCTTTTCTTAAAACACATTTTCTGTACATACAACTGAGATTCAGAAAATATATTGGGTATATAAAAAATGTTAGAATTACAAAGTACTCAGACCTAAATCTGGGTCCATTGGAAAGATTGGTATCTATAATTTAAAAAAAATATGTTATTAGACACTATTCAATGCCATGAATTAGCACTGGAGATCTAAATCTATCCTGTATCTACCATCTGTCTTCAATAATAGTGGATAGATATCTAATATGCTTAAAGGTACTCATCCACATCCACTGCTACTGAGGATCATTTAAAACTATGGCTTAGAAAGTGTTTTTGACCAATATCTACAAAATATCAAAAGCTTCCCCCTTTCTGCTAAGAAAATTTTAAAAGGCAAAATTTAAAGAAGTAAACAGAAAGGGAAAAAAGTTTATTTTCATGGGAAATGATATAAAAAATTTCAGTCTTCCTTTGCATAAGGTATGCTACTAGTCACAGATTCCTTAAGTGTAGATTATGTGTATCTCTTGAGGTGTGAGGGACTGGGGAACTAATAACCATCATCATCATCATAACTTTCTTCATCTTGTGGACTCTGTTCTACCTCCTTTATAGTCCATCTCCAGTGCTGCTAAGTCCTCTCGTGCTTCTGAAAATTCTCCTGAGGGAAGCAAAGTTCATTTAGATGACAAATAAGAATAAAGTTACAAAGAATTATTCCTTTCTAACACTCCACTTTACAAGAAGAACAATGCAGTTGTTATGAAATGAAAAAAAAATGCACAAAGAAACACAAAGACAGAGACAGTGGGAAACAAAAAATGGGGTTTCACTAATTCTGGAGACCTAAAGTTTTAGGGAGGAGGATGACTTATTCTTTTTTCTTAACATCCCCTTTTAAGATTGTATCTTCTCAAGAAACGATACAAACAACTAATTCTTAAAGTTACACTTTTATATAAGAATGTGTCAAGCTCCTCCTATTCTTTTGAGTTATGAATCTATCTTTACCACTGAACACCAGTGAAGAGCTAAACCAAATTCTTTGTTCATCTGATGAGTCAAGAAACTGAAGAAAAATTTCCCTGATGGTCCTAGGGTATTTCATCCAAATGGAAAAAGTGGTAATACACCCATTCTCGTGTTCCCTATGGTCAGCATCACCATCTTGGATTCTGATACTCCATTGCAATATTAGGCCTATACTATTCAGTATCCTATGGGGTTGCTCATGTTCTCATCCATAAACCAGATGTTCAGCTCACTAGACAAACTATCAGTTACAATATCAACAATGCACTAGAATAAAAGAAGGTAGACTGGAGGGAAAAGAAGACAATACTGATAGATGGTTTGAAATAAACTAACACCTTTCCTTTTCATGAAATTGAAAACTCTTAAAGAAATTATTCGACCAGGGCATTGTCATGGGAAAGGTTCCTCATTTTAGAATGTACTGTATGGGATAATACTTCCAGCATAAAGGATATCCAGTAGTTTGGTCATAAGAAAGTGCATGCCTCATAACAGATGCTTCTGCTGGCATCACTGCTACTTAGAAGCATATAATGAAAGCAGTGATCCTTTTTTCATTCCTCTTTTATAATGTACAATGCTGCAAACACCATTTCAGTGCATCCCAAGACTCTTCATGCCCATGATGCACCTACCATAAAGAAGACACCAAACACTTACTACTTAATTGTCCTGCAATCTCTGCACACAGATGCACACACATCTCAACACTTTACGACATGTGGTCTCAACTGGAGGATGTGGCTGGCTTCCTAATTGCAAAAGGAGCCTCATATGGACAGAAAGGACTTTTGAGGTAGTAGATAAGTACGTGGGTGTTACTGGACTCCCCTAATTGAGGTTACACTGTAAGTGAAGTCCCCTTTGACAAGGTTGTATCATTGGGAGTAGAGTCTCATCAAAGAGCTTCTCATTCCAAAGGACCCTACATTTCCCAGCTAATGGAAGTAGCACAGCTTTAGGATGACACCAGGACTCTTTCATAGAAATTGGCCCCTAAGGTAACTTTAAGTAAGTAAATATATAGATAAATCAACAAATAAACTAATATGTAAATAAATGAATAGATAAATATATTATATATTATATATAATATATTATATATATATATATATATATATATATATATATATATATATATATATATATATATATATATATATATATATATATATATATAATATATACCGGGGTTGACGTGCTGTCAGTGGATTGAATCAAGGCATGTGAAGCGTCTGGGGTAAACCATGGAAAGCTGTGTAGGTATGTATATTTGCGTGTGTGGACGTTGTATATACATGTTATGGGGGGTGGGTTGGGCCATTTCTTTCGTATGTTTCCTTGCGCTACCTCGCAACGCGGGAGACAGCGACAAAGCAAAAAAAAAAAAAAAAAATATACATATATATATATATATATATATTATATATATATATATATATAATATATATATATATATATATATATATATAATATATATATATATATATATCTATATCTTTCAAACTTTTCGCCATTTCCCGCATTAGCGAGGTAGCGTTAAGAACAGAGGACTGGGCCTTTGAGGGAATACCCTCACCTGGCCCAATTCTCTGTTCCTTCTTTTGGAAAATTAAAAAAAAAAAAAAAAAAGAAACGAGAGGGGAGGATTTCCAGCCCCCCGCTCCCTCCCCTTTTAGTCGCCTTTTACGACACGCAGGGAATACGTGGGAAGTATTCTTTCTCCCCTATCCCCAGGGAATATATATATATATATATATATATATATAATATATATATATATATATATATATATATATATATAATATATATTTCTTTTTATTATACTTTGTCGCTGTCTCCCGCGTTAGCGAGGTAGCGCAAGGAGACAGACGAAAGAATGGCCCAACTCTCCCACATACGCATGTATATACATACACATCCACACACGCACATATACATACCTATACATTTCAACGTATACATATATATACATACACATATATACATATTTATGTATTTATTTATTTACACTTATTATACTTTATCGCTGTCCCCCCAGTTAGTGAGGTAGGGGAAACAGACAAAAAAATTGGCCCAACCCCCCCACCACTTTAAAAATTAACAAAACTCCACCCCCCGTTTTTTTATAATTCCCTTTCAACGTATCAATTTTTTTTTATACAAACCAATAAATACAAAATTTACATTATGCCCCAGAATTCAAAATTTCTCCCTTTATTCATTCCGTCGCCCCCCCTGCCACACAAAAAGGGGGACAAACCCTCCCCCGGGCGCGCGAGGTAGCGCGTGGTAAAGACAAACTTTGGGGGGGGGGCCATACTTGCGGTCACACCTCATTCTATTTGCTGGCTTGTTGAATGCTCCGAAATACCACAGCTCCGTGCCTACTGGCTGGCCACTTATTCTTGCCTCGGTTGACCACGTGAGGCTGCAGTTTGCCCGGATTCATATATCACACGGAATGATGTCGGACCGCGATGTTTCCTATCTGCGGGGTCGTAGGACGTGGCGGGGCTGGACACACGTGAGCGATTATAGTGGGGCGGATTTAGCGTGAGGCTATAGCGTAGGGGGGCGAAACTAGGGTGGGACGGGCCCTCACACCAGTGATCTCCTGTTTGACTCGGGGGGTTGCGTTCCGAATCGCTGGCGACGCCTGGGTCCAAACCTCGGCATGACAAACCGCGGATGCGCGCGATTCACAATCGAAGGGTTGCTCTATCTAAATGCGCGCGTATCCCGTGCAGTAGGACTCGTTCATGCTCCGCTCTCATCAGTGGGGCGTGATTCTATGCGCTTGGCAATTACTTATCGCTCGCCGCCACTAAACTCGATCATATGCCCTGGCCTCTCAAACCATTTTATCAATCAGTGTTGGTACCTCGTGGCATGAATACTTTACCCATATTGGGCACTCAGGGTGTTCGTTAGCGCTGACATCATGCTTGAACGCTTACCAAAACAGGGGCTGCCGCCCTCATCACCAAGAGTGATTGAGATGCCGCACAGCCTTAGGGGGCCAGTTGCGTGCGTATGCACTCGACCTTGAGTGCGATTTTGTCAAGCAAGGGGAGACTGGGTGGCGACCTCTTAAGGACCGCACTGGGTTCGTTGGACGATTACCCGTACTGTATCCGTTGATGAGGGGAGGTGTGGACTCTAGTTTCGCGAGCTTGCTGTGGTCACTTAACACACACTAACCACTTAATAATCCATCTCTACAACATTACTCTATCTCTACACAAGCTCTATCCTATAATATACTAGCTGAGATAGAGTGAGTTTGACGGGTGGCGTCAGTGTGTGTGAGAGTGTGATAGTGTGTGAATGTGTAGAGTGATGTGTGGTAGAGACGTGAGTTGATTGTGTGATTAGTAGGATTTTGAGATTGTTATATATTGATGAGAGTTGAGGTGAACAGGATCAGTATCTTTTAAATTTTAGGGAGAATATAAAGATGGTCTGAGAAGGAGGTTAAATTAAAGTGCGGTTAAGATAAAACAGCGCAGGGAGCAAATGGGGAACTTCAAGTATGGGCGCAAATAAATGGGGAGGTGTGATAACCAAGTAGTGGTGTGTGAGAAGGAGGATGGAGTGAGTATTTTGATGTTTTTGGTTGAATGTGTGATATAGAGTGGCATTTATAGGGTGTTCTGGTCGTTAGGGTATTGCAAAGGCGTGCGGAGGGTTTGGGAAAGTGTTGTGGTAAACAGAGATAGAGGTTGTATGGTAAAAGCTCTTAGCGGATGATGATAGCCGGCATGGCAGAGTGTGGATTGATTTTGGCAGTGGTTTTTATTTTAAAATAAGGGGGTGACTGGTTATTGACTGGTTGTTTGGTTTTTGAAGGTTATGTAGGTTCATGGTGAGGGTGCCGGGGGAGCTTCTAAGCAAACTATATCTGTGCATGAGCCATGTTTTTGCGTCTGACAATGCCTGGGCGTTGCTATAAGTATGGATACATACAGGAGGCTTATAGCCTTCACCCGGTGGGGTGGACTTCACAGTGGCCCACTAAGCCGACTTCCTAGCGGTCCACACTCTAGGGCGCTGCCCAAGCTGTGCGCCTGGAAAGCCGGCACCACGCTCTTTCATAATGACCCTCCCTTTTTATGTACTGGATGTCGATTACTTACGGTGTTACGACGGTTTGTGGTTCAAGCACTCGTTGCCAAGGGGCCGGTGGACAATGTCATCGAGGCAGCATGGCCGCACCATGCACGCAGGTCCGCACCTAGGAGGCATTACAGTACTGGTAAGATCCTGTCCTACCAGGAACTGAGGACTGGCTCCCCCGGGGTGTTCGGCTGGGCACTCTGCATGACTTCTCATACACGGATGCACAGGGCCGGCGTGCGCGCCTCGAATAAGCGTGGTCTATGTCCTCGGCGCGGGGTCATTTGACAGTGGGCCCGTACCACGCTCTCGTTGCTAATCACCTCGACCTAAAATAACTCACTGATCGGCCTAGCTAGTCAGCTATTCTACATGCTTCTATCCAGTATGTTTACTCTTGCCTATCTCCTTTCACATCTCCACTATGGTTTGTCACCTCCCCATCAGTGATGGATTGCTGGTGCATGAGAATAAGAGTGGGAGACGGGGGTTGATTAGAAAGTAGCGTGAGGGGTGGGTGAAGTTCATTTAGGTTATGGTTGTAAGGTAGGAGGGGGGAGTCCGGGCTGCGGGAAGGGCAGTTGTTATTTAGTTTGTTATTTAATAAGTTCTATTTACTATTAGTTTAAGTAATAATAATTAAGATAAAAGATTATTAGTTGGGAATGAGAAGTGAGAGGCATTTGGACGATTTTTTGCAGGGGGAAAAAAAAAGGGAAATGTGAGTGGGGTGATAGATGTTATACAAAGAATGAGGACAGGAGGTCAGAGAATGGTGCATGAGGTGATATTAAAGAGGGGACAAATAGGAGGTGTGGGGGGTGAAAGAGGATCGGGAAAGGGTAGGGTGTGTTGAAATAGAGGTGCTGGAAGGTAGGTGAAAGTAATATGGGAGGTTAGAAAATGGGTGCTATTTTGGCGTGTTGTTATTATTGAGTTTGTTTTGGTGTTTGTGGTGTGTCGTGTAGTGTGTGAGAGATGTGATTTAGTGTGAGTGAGGTGTTAGAGTTTTGATATTATTTCTATAGTATGTTTTTTTTTTTATTTTTTTTTTTTTTGCGGTGGCGCGGTCTACCGCGTTTGCGAGGCAGGCTAAGGAATATCCAGTCTAAGAATTGGCCAAACCCACCCCCTGGTATATGGTGATATTACTGCGGCCATCACTACGCATTTATAAATTCACGACAAGCGTGCCATGGGGGTCCCCAGTAGCTTCACTGCACGGATTCTAAGCCTCACTGGACATGCTCAGTCAACCCCCGGGTGTCAACTTCGCGACATGCTGGCACGGCTTAGTACCTGGGGGGGGGGCCCGACGGGCTCCAGCCGGGAAGGGGGCAGGCCACCGTTCTCTAGATATCGCGGGGTCATACGTCAGCGTGGCCTCCGCCATAGTGGGGTCACGCCAAGGCGCCTCGTGACCTCCTCCGCCGTCATCATGGTGTGACGAGGGGGCTGCGGGCCGCTCGGCATTGGAGCGCCTTCGGGGTACAATTTTCCAGGGCTATTTCAAACCGGGCGGCTAGCTATATTACACCGAGCACGGCGGGTTGGCCTCTCCTGCGCGCGGTTCCCGGACGTGACTTTCTCGATGCAAACCTCCTCTACACTCTCAAGTGGTCCGCTATTACATTCGCACATGGCCTGATCTTACCCTGCCTGCATGCGCACATTGCTGTGGACTGAGCCACCTAGCCTCGCATACACATGATCATTGGGGGCGGATCCTCTTTGTCCGTCTTATCATTTCCATGGGGTGCGTGTCTAGAGAGAAGGTGCTACGACACTTAAACTCTTTCATGGCTCCCAGAAGGGTCCGCCACCTCCCCCTGCCTTTGAGGCCTCTTTCCGCGTCCATGGGGCAATAAGCGGCCTGAGCCAATCTAACAGTTTCGAAAACTACGGGTGGCACGTCCACTGGGGTTGCGCCAGGCAATCGACGCCCACTTGGGTCGTGTCCCGCTACCCATACGGTTCTTTATAACTGCTCTTTGGTAACTTTGTTGTGTCTTGCGTGCACTCCATACTGTACATATACTCTGTCACCAGCTTATGCAGTTCGCACAGGAATCACCCCCACCAGCGCTGTGTCTTCAGCGTATACAACATAATGACTCACGGCCACTAGCGGCGCTCTCGGTGCCCCAATCTGAATTAATACTGTGCCCCTTTTCCATAAACGCGGCATTTTCTCCCTAAACAACCCATCCTTTAAACAATAGTTAACAACCCTTGGTGCACTATCACACACACCTCGACGCCAAACAGTACAGTCATGAGTACCATTCACTTTCCGCTCTTTTCAAGTACTTTGCCTTACCTCCGCGATAAAAAAATTTTCACTGCTCATAAAACAACTTTACTCCCTACACCATTGTTCGTAATTAAGTCACCAGTGCTTCTCTTTCAAATCTCTAGCAGTAGGCTTATCCAGATCCATTTATAATGCGGCTTACAAATCCATTGTGCTTGTCTAAGTATTTTCTCTACATTACATGATCTCAATACGGTCATAACACCTGCATCCAACAGCATCTACACTTCTGAAACCACACTGCTCTTCCTAATCTGTGGCTCGGTACATGGCCGTCACCCCGCGTCATTCTAATACCCTCCCAATATATTTTTACCTGGTATTACTCACTAATACGTATGACCTTGTAATGTGATGACTCACTCTGATCCCCGTTGCCTTGGTTCTAGAGATGTATGTTATTTGATTTATTTTGCTTTGTCGCTGTCGCCGCGCCCTGACGAGTAGTGCAAGGTAAACAGACGATAGAAAGGGCACAACCTACCCCCACACTCATGCACACACACACACGGACACACACGCAAACTACACCACCCACACATCCCATCGTACATACACATTATATACATCTCACAGTCACTCACATATACACAAATGCCAACCAATCTCACATCGGTCCTGCCCCTCTACTCACCCATCGCCACACCGCCACACACGGAGTAATTACCCCCTCCCCCCCCCTCTTTGTTGCGCGAGGCCAGCGACAGGAAAAGACAACAAAGGCCCCAGTCACTATCACTCTGTCTTCCAGCTGGTGCAAGCAATAATTACATTTGAGTTTGTTGGCCCGATACCACTGCTCCCTTCCACATCCGGGCCCCCTCAAATCTTTCCATGGGGTTTACCCCCTGTAGCTGCTCATTGCCCTATGTCAATCCATTGTTCTGCCGTCGACCCCGGTAATTCCCACATCGATCCAATTCACTTATTTTGTTGCCGGCTTGACACTCCGGCATGGTCTGGCACACGAATCACTCAAAATATTTTCTCATCCTAGCTTTTCCACCTCCATTTGGGTCTCCACTTTCTCAGCGGGACATATCCTGCCCGACTCGTATGTCTCTTAGTCCAAGTCCTGTGTCCGCACCTCAGTTCTCTCCTTGGGCCCAAACCTTGTCAATAAACACCCGTGCTGCGGATCTCCCTTCCCTCGGTCGTTTTAATTGCCTCTACATTCGCCCGGTCTGACTTACTCACGGTCAGAGATGCAAACCACCGCATCACCACTGTTGGGCGCATACAGCGGCTTGGACTGCTCCTCCATCGCCCTGCGCCCTCTATGTGACCATAGCCCTCGCCTCGCATCCTATACATCATTGTTGGAGAACCACATTCCTTCAAACATACCCATTTTTTGTTTGTGTGGTGTTGGGAGTGGTTTTTTTTTGGCCCCCGAGTAGTTAGGTTCTCGGGTCTTCCTATCATTCGTTCTAGGCTTCAAGGATGTTTCGCCCCGCCCCAACCTTTGGATTGCTAGGATGCTGGCCATGGTGCCTTCTTGCGGCCCAGATCCATACTTCCCAGTAGATCTAATATCTCTGGGACGGCTCCAGTGGGGGGCCTCCATTCTATTCGGTCCGCACCACAGGGTCGTGTACCACTCTTCACGTCGGTACAGTATTTCGGGCGACGTAGGCTTTGGGTTGCTGGATTCGGGAGGCCGGGCTATTCATTTGGTCCATTCGCCAGGAACCTGCGTCTGCGGTGGCTCGACAGGATTGCTGCCTCCCTGCGAGGGTGCTATCAAGCTGTACATATCAGTGATCGTCTCGTCGAAGAGCTCTCAGCCCCAACTGTCGGGTCTCGGGTGCGATACGCACGAACTCAAACCCTTCCAGTTACAATTGTATAAACTTCGAGGGGGTGATCATGCACACACCTCCAAGGAAGCTTTCACGTATTCACATATGTGTTCCATAGCAAGGTCCACGCGGCCGTCTGTTCTCTGGCAGGATCTTCAGCGTGTAATAACGGGTCTCTGCGGCGTTTAAGGGCACAGGACCACAAATCAAGTGAGGCTGTCGCATGGCATCTGAGCTGCACGGAGTGCTACGCATAGGCTTACGGACCTGCGCCTGTTGCCAGAATTCGGGACAGTAACATTGCCAGGTGCTGGCGATGTTGTGCTCTACATGACTGTCGCTAGAGGCTTTCACCGGTGCTATCACAGCCCTCGATTGACTGTGTTGATTCCAACAACGGCGCGGCCTTGGGCTGATGCGCTGGAGAAGGGCCGGCACCCGAGCTAGTCATTCCAGGCCCTGTTTTGGCACCAGGATTTCTTGCAATCATACTGAGTCCTCTGGATGTTGAGCACTCTGCGGATACCCCTGGGGCCGGGGGACAGGGGCACTTGTCTCGACCATGCGCCACTTGCCGACTGGATCAGCATACTCGGTCATGTATGGATCCAAACGGGGGGGTTGTATTTGGAAACGGCTTCGAAATGCCTTTACCGGCGGCCAGGGCCGGCGGGTGCGGCGGCATTAGCTCGGGGTCCCTGCGCAGGCGCGGGGGTCGGTTTGCATCATGGGGACCGTTTAACCGAGCATCGGTGCTATACATCCGAGTACACTTTTATAAGTGTGGTACCATTGAGCTGCTCCTATATGGGTAACAACTCCGGCTGGAATTAGATAGATCGCAAAAGCGACACAGGCGATTGATACATAGTCGGGGTGCAAAGCACCTGGTGACACCTGGCGAGGTTGGGACCTGGTGCCGACCGTGGGGAGGTCGCATAGGGAGTGTCACGAGGCATGTTCATCTGGGGAGTGGGCCCTGATTAATGGGTAGGTGACACGCGGACGCACGCCTTACGCGCTTTGCGAAATGCGTGTGCTTCATCAGGGCTCAGGTTCTCGCGACCGCCTGTCTCTTTTTTTTGACATCGCCCAAGTTCATTTGCATTTTTCCCATGCAAAAAATGGTCCAAAGTACATCTCTATTCTCTTTCATATTAATCTACGGCTTTGTAATCCCACCTCGCTCTACTTTTCTAATCAAACCCACCTCCCACGCTTTGTCGCATGCCACAACATCTCGTGAGCAAGCCTCAAGGCCTTCCCTTATTCATCCAATTCCGCCCCACTCCCTACCTCTGTTGTTCTCTATAAATGTTTTCTCCTTTATGTTCTAAGTCTCTCCTGGTTTACATTCCTCACACCAAGGTCTCTTTCCCAAGCCTTCACTTATCTCACCACCCTATTCACCCCCAACATTTGTATCTTCTTTTCTGGAAATCCCATACAAATCTTCTCCTTTCGCCTTCACTAGAGTAATGATCAGACTTCCCTCCAGTTGCACCTCTCCAGCACCATTAACACTCCCAAAATGTCTTCCCTTTTTTTCTTTCGCGCCGCCCGTCTTAATTAAACGTAATTTAATCAACGCGCTCTGGCAATCTTCTACTGGAAATATCGTTTTACTATAATGTTTTATCTCGCTTTTTAAACCAGGTATGAATCAATCACCAGTCCTGTTTCGCACATAAATCTACAAGCTCTTCACCATTTCCATTTACAACCACTGCAACACCCCATGTATTACCAATTATTCCCTCAAACGCCACATTACTCACCTTTGCATTCAAACACCCATCACTATAACCCGGTCTTGTGCATCATAACCACTAACGCTCTCTTCAGCTGCTCCCTTCACCACTTGCTTCATGATCTTTCTTCTGCATGCCAGGTACATATGCACCTATAATCCACCCATGCTTCCTCTCTCCATCAACTTCCGTTTTACCATATAACCGAGAATTTACTTTCTTACATTCTGTCATATCTCCCACAATCTCATGTTTTTTTTCAGGAATCGTGCTACACCTTCCCTTGCTCTTTGTTCTCTCGCTAACCCCTGACTTTACTCCCAAGACATTCCAAAAGCCACTCGTCCCTTTACGCGTGAGCTTCGTTTCACTCAAAGCCAAAAAACGCAGGTTTCCCTTTCCTAAAACATATTCCCTATCTCTCCTTTTTTCCACATCTTGGTTACATGCACACATTGAGACATCCCATTCTGAGCCCTTATGATGAGATCAGGCTCTCCCGCGTGAACTCCTTCTTTCTGTTTCCCCTTTTTAGAATTACAATTTTGTAGTGATCAAGTATATTCCGATAGTCCACGGAGAAAAATGAAACACGCATAAGTTCCAAGTGCACCTTCGTGTAATAATCGTGTAATATCTTATCATCCCCGCCTGTTGCACACGGGGGTCCCGCGGTCGATCCTGGATGCTGGAGGTTTGTATTATGCTATGGAAGGTGCGCGTTCCTATTGCACTTTGTTCGTATTATATATATATATAGTAGATATATATATATA
Organism: Panulirus ornatus; assembly: GCF_036320965.1. Taxonomy (NCBI): domain Eukaryota; kingdom Metazoa; phylum Arthropoda; class Malacostraca; order Decapoda; family Palinuridae; genus Panulirus; species Panulirus ornatus. Next base: position 23,445,824 of record NC_092244.1, on the reverse strand, counting down.
TATATATATATATATATATATAGTATATATATAATATTTATAGATATATTTTATGTTTTTTGCATTACTCTTCGCCATTTCCCCGCGATGATAGCGAGGTTAGCGTTAACAACGAGGACTGGGCCTTTGAGGGATACCCTCCTGGCCCCTTCTCTGTTTCCTTCTTTTGGAAAATTAAAATAAAATATGAACGTGGGAGGTTTCCAGGCCCCCTGTTCCCTTCACCCTTTGGTCGCCTTCGTACGACAGCAGGGAAATACGTGGGAAGTATTCTTTCTCCCCTATCCCCAGGGATTAATGTATATATACATAATTTATATATATTTTATATGTATATATATTGATATATTATATATATTATTATATATATGTATAGAAAGGATAGATAGATAGGATACCTCCTGAAGTGGGGGATTAAGATGTTATTTCCGTAGGCAGGGTAGTGATCATTAAATGGATGAAGGCAAGAAAGTTTGAATGTGGTATAGTGTTTATTATGTTTACGTCTGTGTATATATATGTTCGTATAGTGTATGTATATGTGTATTGTACAGTATGCAGTTTATGTATCTATAGGTGTACAAGAGTGGTTAAGCCTTGTCTTCGTCTGTTCCATGCGTTAGGTTTCGCTGAGCGGGAAAAAAGCGAATATATGTTTAATTCATGTATATATATATATATATATATATATATATTGACTATATATATATATATATTATATATATATATTATATATATATATATATTAAAAGTATATGGTAAATTATAATGGGAGGGTATTGATTGAAGGAGGGTGAAAGGAGTGCAGAGGGGGGCATCAGATTGGGGAAATGAGCAGGTGGTTCAGAAGTGGTAGTGGATGTGTGGATCAGGTGTTTGCTTTGAAGAATGTAGGTGAGAAATATTAGAAAAGCAAAATGGTTTTGTATGTAGGCATTTAGGGGATCTGGAGAAGGCTATGATAGAGTTGTATAGAGATGCTCTGTGGAAGGATTAAAAGAAGATATTTTCGGTGTGGGAGGAAAAGGTGTTAGAAGCAGCCCGAATAGTTTTTATCGAGGATGTAAGGATGGTGTACGGTGTAGGATACGGAGAGGAAAGTGATTGGTTCTCAGTGAATTAGGTTTGCGGCAGGGGTGTGTTGATGTTCTCCATTGGGTGTTCAATGTTTGGTTTATGGATGGGGTTGTTAAGGAGGTAAATGCAAGTGTTTTGGAAAGAGGGGCAAGTATGATGTCTGTTGGGGATGTGAGAGCTTGGGAAGTGAGTCAGTTGTTGTTCGCTGAGCGAGGCGGGATGATACGCGCTGGTGGCTGATTCATGTCCCCCCCAGAAACTGCAGAAGCTGGTGGTCTGAGTTTGGTAAAAGGGTGTGGGAAAAGAAAGAAAGTGAGAGTAACTGTGAATAAGAGCAAGGTTATTAGGTACAGTAGGGTTGAGGGTCAAGTCAATTGGGGGTGAGTTTGAAATGGAGAAAAAACGGAGGAAGTGAAGTGTTTTTAGATAACTGGGAGGGATCTGGCAGCGGATGGAACCATGCAAGCGGAAGTGGATCATAGGGTGGGGGTGGGGGGGCGAAAATTCTGGGGCCTTGAAGAATGTGTGGTAGTCGAGAAATTATCTCGGAAAGCATAAATGGGTATATTTGTAAGGAATAGTGGTTCCATCATTGTTGTATGGTTGCGAGGCGTGGGCTATGATAGAGTTGTGCGCAGGAGGATGGAGGTGCTGGTCATGAGATGTTGAGGACAATGTGTGCCTGGGAGGTTGGTTTGATCGAGGAGTAACGTAAGGGTAGGAGAGATGTGTGGAATAAAAAGAGCGTGGTTGAGAGGCATGATGCGGGTGTTTTGAAAATGGTTTGGGCACATGGTGAGAATGAGTGAGGAAAGATTGGAAAGAGGATATATGTGGTCGGAGGTGGAGGGACGAGGAGAAGTGGGTGACCAAATTGGAGGTGGAAAGATGGGTAAAAAGATTTTGTGTGATCGGGGCTGAACATGCAGGAGGTGAAAGGTGGGCAAGGAATAGAGTCGATTGGAGGCGATGTGGTATACCGGGGTTTGACGTCTGAGTGATTGAATCAAGGCATGTGAAGCGTCTTGGGGTAAACCATGGAAAGCTGTGTAGGTATGTAGATTTTGGTTGGTGGAGTATGTATATACATGTGTATGGGGGGTCGGGGGTGGGGGGTGTGGTGGGGGGGTGGGGCCTTTTCTTTCGTCTGTTCCTTGCGCCCTCCGCAAACGCGGGAGGGATCAGCGACAATGTATAGAAAAAAAAAAAAAAATATATATATATATATATAATTATTATATATATATATTTTTATATATATATATATATATATATGTATTATATATATTATTCTATTTCTATATATATATTTTATAGTTTATATATTATATATATATTTTTATTATATATATATATAATTGATATATATTTTTTTTTTGTGTTGCTTTGTCGCTTGTCTCCCCGCGTTTGCGAGGTAACGCAATGGAAACTCCACGAAAGTAATTGGACCATAACCCACCCCCACTACACATGTATATACATTCGTCAACATCGCAATAGTCATTCCTACACAGCTTTCCTTGTTTTCACAGGACGATGACACTGCCCTGTATTCAATCAACTGACAGACGTCAAACCCCGGTATACACACTCGAATCCAATTCACTCTATTCCTGGGCCCTCCTTTCCACCCTCCTGCATGTTTCTGGGCCCCGATCTACAAATTCTTTTTCTATCCATCTTGCAACCTACCATTTTTGTTGGTCCGCCCCTACTTCTCCTCGTTCCCTCCTCCTCCGACTCATAGTTCTCTTGGTCAATCTCTATCAACTCTATCATATCCTGATCCATAAATTGCTACATACAAATCCATTTGCTTTTCTAAGTATTTCTCACATACATTCTTCAAAGCAAACACCTGATCCACACATCCTCTACCACTTCTGAAACCACACTGCTCTTCCCCAATCTGATGCTCTGTACATGCCTTCACCCTCTCAATCAATACCCTCCCATATAATTTACCAGGAATACTCAACAAACTTATACCGTCTGAAATTTGATCACTCACTCTTATCCCCTTTGCCTTTGTACAATGACACTATGCAGCCATTCCGCCAATCCTCAGGTACCCTCCATGAGTCATACATACATTAAATAACCTTACCAACCAGTCAATATACAGTCACCCCCTTTTTTAATAAATTCCAACTGCAATACCATCCAAACCTGCTGCCTTGCCGGCTTCATCTTCCGCATTAAGCTTTTACTACCTCTTCTCTGTTTACCAAATCATTTTCCCTAACCCTCTCACTTTGCACACCACCTCGACCAAAACACCCTATATCTGCCACTCTATCATCAAACACATTCAACAAACCTTCAGAATACTCACTCCATCTCCTTCTCACATCACCACTACTTGTTATCACCTCCCCATCAGTGATAGATTGCTTGTGGCATGAGAAGAGTGGGAGGTGGGGTTTATTAGAAAGGGTAGCGAGTGGTGGGATGAAGAAATAAGTTATTAGTGAAAGAGAATTAGAGCAAATTTTTGGGCGATTTTTTTCAGGGAAAAAAATGCAATTGAGTGGGAGATGTATAAAAGAAAGAGACAGGAGGTCAAGAGAAAGGTGCAAGAGGTGAAAAAGAGGGCAAATGAGATTGGGGTGGGAAAAAGTATCATTAAATTTTAGGGAGAATAAAAAGAGTTCTGGAAGGAGGTAAATAAAGTGCGTTTAAGACAAGGGAGCAAATGGGATATAAATATATGTATATATTATATATATATATATATATATATAAAAAATATATAAATATATATATATATATATATAATATATATATATAATAATATATAATATATATATATATATATAATTTTTTTTTTTATTTTTTTTTTTTGCTTTGTCGCTGTTTTCCCGCGTTTGCGAGGCAGCGCAAGGAAACAGACTAAAGAAATGGCCCAACCCACCCCCATACACAAAGTGTATACATACGTCCACACACGCAAATATACATACCTACACAGCTTCCAGGTTTACCCCAGACGCTTCACATGCCCTGATTCAATCCACTGACAGCACGTCAACCCCGGTATACCACATCGCTCCAAATCACTCTATTTCCTTGCCCTCCTTTCACCCTCCTGCATGTTCAGGCCCCGATCACACAACATCTTTTTCACTACATCTTTCCACCTCCAATTTGGTCTCCCTCTTCTCCTCGTTCCCTCCACCTCCGACACATATATCCTCTTGGTCAATCTTTCCTCACTCATTCTCTCCCATGTGACCCAACCATTTCAAAACACCCTCTTCTGCTCTCTCAACCACGCTCTTTTTATTTCCACACATCTCTCTTACCCTTACGTTACTTACTCGATCAAACCACCTCACACCACACATTGTCCTCAAACATCTCATTTCCAGCACATCCATCCTCCTGCGCACCACTCTATCCATAGCCCACGCCTCGCAACCATACAACATTGTTGGAACCACTATTCCTTCAAACATACCCATTTTTGCTTTCAGAGATAATGTTCTCGACTTCCACACATTCTTCAAGGCTCCCAGAATTTTCGCCCCCTCCCCCATCCTATGATCCACTTCCGCTTCGATGGTTCCATCCGCTGCCAGATCCACTCCCAGATATCTAAAACACTTTACTTCCTCCAGTTTTTCTCCATTCAAACTCACCTCCCAATTGACTTGACCCTCAACCCTACTGAACCTAATAACCTTGCTCTTATTCACATTTATTTTCTTCTTTCACACACTTTACCAAACTCAGTCACCAGCTTCTGCAGTTTCTCACATGAATCAGCCACCAGCGCTGTATCATCAGCGAACAACAACTGACTCACTTCCCAAGCTCTCTCATCCCCAACAGACTTCATACTTGCCCCTCTTTCCAAAACTCTTGCATTTACCTCCCTAACAACCCCATCCATAAACAAATTAAACAACCATGGAGACATCACACACCCCTGCCGCAAACCTACATTCACTGAGAACCAATCACTTTCCTCTCTTCCTACACGTACACATGCCTTACCTCCTCGATAAAAACTTTTCACTGCTTCTAACAACTTGCCTCCCACACCATATATTCTTAATACCTTCCACAGAGCATCTCTATCAACTCTATCATATGCCTTCTCCAGATCCATAAATGCTTCATACAAATCCATTTGCTTTTCTAAGTATTTCTCACATACATTCTTCAAAGGTAAACACCTGATCCACACATCCTCTACCACTTCTGAAACCACACTGCTCTTCCCCAATCTGATGCTCTGTACATGCCTTCACCCTCTCAATCAATACCCTCCCATATAATTTACCAGGAATACTCAACAAACTTATACCTCTGTAATTTGAGCACTTACTCTTATCCCCTTTGCCTTTGTTCAATATATATTTTATTTTATTTATTTTGCTTTGTCGCTGTCTCCCGCGCCTGCGAGGTAGCGCAAGGAAACAGAGGAAAGAAATGGCCCAACCTACCCCCACACACATGCACACACACACACGTCCACACACGCAAACATACACACCCACACATCCCAACGTACACACATATATACACACACAGACACACACATATACACAAATGCACACAATTCACACTGTCTGCCCCTACTCACCCCCATCGCCACCCAGCCACACACGGAGTAATATCCCCCTCCCCCCTCATGTGCGCGAGGCAGCGCCAGGAAAAGACAACAAAGGCCCCATTCACTCACACTCAGTCTCCAGCTGTCATGCAATAATGCCCGAAACCACAGCTCCCTTTCCACATCCGGGCCCCACACAACTTTCCATGGTTTACCCCAGACGCTTCTCATGCCCTGATTCAATCCATTGACAGCACGTCGACCCCGGTATACCACATCGATCCAATTCACTCTATTAGTTGCCCGGCTCTCACCCTCCTGCATGTTCAGGCCCCGATCACTCAAAATCTTTTTCACTCCATCTTTCCACTCCAATTTGGTCTCCCACTTCTCCTCGTTCCCTCCACCTCCGACACGTATATTCTCTTAGTCAATCTTTCCTCACTCATTCTCTCCTTGTGCCCAAACCATTTCAAAACACCCTCTTCTGCTCTCCCAACCACGGTCTTTTAATTTCCACACATCTCCCTTACTTACTTACTTACTTACTCGATCAAACCACCTCACACCACATATTGTCCTCAAACATCTCATTTCCAGCACATCCATCCTCCTGCGCACCACTCTATCCATAGCCCACGCCTCGCAACCATACAACATTGTTGGAACCACTATTCCTTCAAACATACCCATTTTTGCTTTCCGAGATAATGTTCTCGACTTCCAAACATTCTTCAAGGCTCCCAGGATTTTCGCCCCTCCCCCACCCTATGATTTACTTCTGCTTCCATGGTTCCATCTGCTGCCAGATCCACTCCCAGATATCTAAAACACTTTACTTCCTCCAGTTTTTCTCCATTCAAACTTACCTCCCAATTGACTTGACCCTCAACCCTACTGTACCTAATAACCTTGCTCTTATTCATATTTATTCTTAACTTTCTTCTTTCACACAATTTACCAAACTCAGTCACCAGCTTCTGCAGTTTCTCACATGAATCAGCCACCAACGCTGTATCATCAGCGAACAACAGCTGACTCACTTCCTAAGCTCTCTCATCCCCAACATACTGTACACTTGCATTCACCTCCCTAACAACCCCATCCATAAACAAATTAAACAACTATGGAGACATCACACACCCCTGCCGCAAACCTACATTCACTGAGAACCAATCACTTTCCACTCTTCCTACACGAACACATGCGTTACATCCTCGATAAAAACTTTTCACTGCTTCTAACAACTTGCCTCCCACACCATATATTCTTACTACCTTCCACAGAGCATCTCTATCAACTCTATCATATGCCTTCTCCAGATCCATAAATGGTACATACAAATCCATTTGCTTTTCTAAGTATTGCTCACATACATTCTTCAAAGCAAACACCTGATCCACACATCCTCTACCACTTTTGAAACCACACTGCTCTTCCCCAGTCTGATGCTCTGTACATGCCTTCACCCTCTCAATCAATACCCTTCCATATAATTCACCAGGAATACTCAACAAACTTATACCTCTGTAATTTGAGCACTCACTCTTATCCCCTTTGCCTTTGTACAGTGGCACTATGCACGCATTCCGCCAATCCTCAGGCACCTCAACATGAATACAGTCACCCCCTTTTTTTAATAAATTCCACTGCAATACCATCCAAACCTGCTGCCTTGCCGGCTTTCATCTTCGGCAAAGCTTTTACTATCTCTTCTCTGTTTACTAAATCATTTTCCCTAACCCTCTCACTTAGCACACCACCTCGACCAAAACACCCTATATCTACCAATCTATCATCAAACACATTTAACAAACCTTCAAAATACTCACTCCATCTCCTTCTCACATCACCACTACTTGTTATCACCTCCCCATTAGCCCCCTTCACTGAAGTTCCCATTTGCTCCCTTGTCTTACGCACTTTATTTACCTCCTTCCAGAACATCTTTTTATTTTCCCTAAAATTTAATGATACTCTCTCACTCCAACTCTCATTTGCCCTCTTTTTCACCTCTTGCACCTTTCTCTCGACCTCCTGTCTCTTTCTTTTATACATCTCCCACTCATTTGCATTTTTCCCTGCAAAAATGGTCCAAATTCCTCTCTCTTCTCTGTCACTAATAATCTTACTTCTTCATCCCACCACTCACTACCTTTTCTAATCAACCCACCTCCCACGCTTCTCATGCCACAAGCATCTTTTGCGCAAGCCATCACTGCTTCCCTAAATACATCCCATTCCTCCCCCACTCCCCTTACCTCCTTTGTTCTCAAATTTTTCCATTCTGTACTCAGTCTCTCCTGGTACTTCCTCACACAAGTCTCCTTCCCAAGCTCACTTACTCTCACCACCCTCTTCACCCCAACATTGTCTCTTCTTTTCTGGAAACCCATACAAATCTTCACTTTCGCCTTCACAAGATAATGATCAGACTTCCCCTCCAGTTGCACCTCTCAGCACATTAACATCCAAAAGTCTCTCTTTCGCGCGCCCGTCAATTAACACGTAATTCAATAACGCTCTCTGGCCATCTCTCCTACTGACATACGTATACTTATGTATATCTCGCTTTTTAAACCAGGTATTAACAATCACCATTCCTTTTTCAGCACATAAATCTACAAGCTCTTCACCATTTCCATTTACAACACTGAACACCCCATGTATACCAATTATTCCCTCAACTGCCACATTACTCACCTTTGCATTCAAATCACCCATCACTATAACCCGGTCTTGTGCATCAAAACCACTAACGCACTCATTCAGCTGCTCCCAAAACACTTGCCTTCATGATCTTTCTTCTCATGCCCAGGTGCATATGCACCAATAATCACCCATCTCTCTCCATCAACTTTCAGTTTTACCCATATTAACCGAGAATTTACTTTCTTACATTCTGTCATATACTCCCACAATTCCTGTTTCAGGATTAGTGCTACTCCTTCCCTTGCTCTTGTTCTCTCACTAACCCCTGACTTTACTCCCAAGACATTCCCAAAGCACTCTTCCCCTTTACCCTTGAGCTTCGTTTCACTCAAAGCCAAAACACGCAGGTTCCTTTCCTCAAACATACTACCTATCTCTCCTTTTTTCACATCTTGGTTACATGCACACACATTTAGACATCCCAATCTGAGCCTATGATGAGGGTCAGCACTCCCCGCGTGACTCCTTCTTCTGTTTCCCATTTTAGAATTACAATTTTGTACGTGATCAAGTATATTCCTATAAGTCCACGGAGAAAATGAAACACGATAAGTTCCCAAGTGCACCTTCGTGTAATAATCGTGTAATCATCATATTCCCGCCTGTTGCACAGGGGTCCCGCGTTCGATCCTGGATGCTGGAGGTTTGTATATTCTATGAAGGTGCGCGTTCCTATTGCACTTTGTTCGTATATATATATATATATATATATATATATATATATATATATATAATATATATATATATATAATATATATATATATATATATTTTTTTTTTTTTTTTCATACTATTCGCCATTTCCCGCGATAGCGAGGTAGCGTTAACAACAGAGGACTGGGCCTTTGAGGGAATACCCTCACCTGGCCCCTTCTCTGTTCCTTCTTTTGGAAAATTAAAATAAAAAAATGAGAGGGGAGGATTTCCAGCCCCCTGCTCCCTTCCCCTTTAGTCGCCTTCTACGACACGCAGGGAATACGTGGGAAGTATTCTTTCTCCCCTATCCCCAGGGATAATGTATATATAATATATATATATATATATATATATATATAATATATATATATATATATATATATATATATATATATAGATAGATAGATAGATAGATAGATACCTCGCTGAAGTGGGGGATTAGATGTTATTTCCAGTATGGCAGGGTAGTGACATAAATGGATGAAGGCAAGCAAGTTTGAATGTGTATATGTGTTTATATGTTTACGTCTGTGTATATATATGTATGTATACTTTTGATATGTATATGTGTATATGTGCATGTATGCAGTTTATGTATCTATAGGTGTACATGAGTGGTTAAGCCATCCTTCGTCTGTTTCCTGGCGTTAGGTCGCTGACGCGGGAAACAGCGAATAAGTATAATTCATGTATATATATATATATATATAAATTATATGGTAATTATATGGTAGGGTATTGATTGAGAGGGTGAAGGCATGTACAGAGCATCAGATTGGGGAAGAGCAGTGTGGTTTCAGAAGTGGTAGAGGATGTGTGGATCAGGTGTTTGCTTTGAAGAATGTATGTGAGAAATACTTAGAAAAGCAAATGGATTTGTATGTAGCATTTATGGATCTGGAGAAGGCATATGATAGAGTTGATAGAGATGCTCTGTGGAAGGCATTAAGAATATATGGTGTGGGAGGAAAGTTGTTAGAAGCAGTGAAAAGTTTTTATCGAGGATGTAAGGCATGTGTACGTGTAGGAAGAGAGGAAAGTGATTGGTTCTCAGTGAATGTAGGTTTGCGGCAGGGGTGTGTGATGTCTCCATGGTTGTTCAATTTGTTTATGGATGGGGTTGTTAGGGAGGTAAATGCAAGAGTTTTGGAAAGAGGGGCAAGTATGAAGTCTGTTGGGGATGAGAGAGCTTGGGAAGTGAGTCAGTTGTTGTTCGCTGATGATACAGCGCTGGTGGCTGATTCATGTGAGAAACTGCAGAAGCTGGTGACTGAGTTTGGTAAAGTGTGTGGAAGAAGAAAGTTAAGAGTAAATGTGAATAAGAGCAAGGTTATTAGGTACAGTAGGGTTGAGGGTCAAGTCAATTGGGAGGTGAGTTTGAATGGAGAAAAACTGGAGGAAGTGAAGTGTTTTAGATATCTGGGAGGGATCTGGCAGCGGATGGAACCATGGAAGCGGAAGTGGATCATAGGGTGGGGGAGGGGGCGAAAATTCTGGGGCCTTGAAGAATGTGTGGAAGTCGAGAACATTATCTCGGAAAGCAAAAATGGGTATGTTTGAAGGAATAGTGGTTCCAACAATGTTGTATGGTTGCGAGGCGTGGGCTATGGATAGAGTTGTGCGCAGGAGGATGGATGTGCTGGAAATGAGATGTTTGAGGACAATGTGTGGTGTGAGGTGGTTTGATCGAGTGAGTAACGTAAGGGTAAGAGAGATGTGTGGAAATAAAAAAGAGCGTGGTTGAGAGAGCAGAAGAGGGTGTTTTGAAGTGGTTTGGGTACATGGAGAGAATGAGTGAGGAAAGATTGACCAAGAGGATATATGTGTCGGAGGTGGAGGGAACGAGGAGAAGAGGGAGACCAAATTGGAGGTGGAAAATGGAGTGAAAAAGATTTTGTGTGATCGGGGCCTGAACATGCAGGAGGGTGAAAGGAGGGCAAGGAATAGAGTGAATTGGAGCGATGTGGTATACCGGGGTTGACGTGCTGTCAGTGGATTGAATCAAGGCATGTGAAGCGTCTGGGGTAAACCATGGAAAGCTGTGTAGGTATGTATATTTGTGTTTGTGGACGTATGTATATACATGTGTATGGGGGGGGGGGTTGGGCCATTTCTTTCGTCTGTTTCCTTGCGCTACCTCGCAAACGCGGGAGACAGCGACAAAGTATAGAAAAAAAAAAAAAAAAAAATAATATATATATATATATATATATATATATATATATATATATATATATATATATATATATATATATATATATATATTATATATATATATATATAATATATATATATATATATATATATATATTTCTTTGTTTTTTTTTTTTTTTTTTTGCTTTGTCGTTGTCTCCCGCGTTTGCGAGGTAACGCAAAGGAAATACACGAAAGAAATGGCCCAACCCACCCCCATACACATGTATATACATTCGTCCACACACGCAAATATACATACCTACACAGCTTTCCATGGTTTACCCCAGACGCTTCACATGCCCTGATTCAATCCACTGACAGTACGTCAACCCCGGTATACCACATCGATCCAATTCACTCTATTCCTTGCCCTCCTTTCACCCTCCTGCATGTTCAGGCCCCGATCACACAAAATCTTTTTCAATCCATCTTTCCACCTCCAATTTGGTCTCCCACTTCTCCTCGTTCCCTCCACCTCCGACACATATATCCTCTTGGTCAATCTTTCCTCACTCATTCTCTCCATGTGCCCAAACCATTTCAAAACACCCTCTTCTTCTCTCTCAACCACGCTCTTTTGATTTCCACATATCTCTCTTACCCTTACGTTACTTACTCGATCAAATCACCTCACACCACACATTGTCCTCAAACATCTCATTTCCAGCACATCCATCCTCTTGCGCACAACTCTATCCATAGCCCACGCCTCGCAACCATACAACATTGTTGGAACCACTATTCCTTTAAACATACCCATTTTTGCTTTCCGAGATAATGTTCTCGACTTCCACACATTCTTCAAGGCTCCATGGATTTTCGCCCCCTCCCCCACCCTATGATCCACTTCCGTTTCCATGGTTCCATCCGCTGCCAGATCCACTCCCAGGTATCTAAAACACTTTACTTCCTCCAGTTTTTCTCCATTCAAACTCACCTCCCAATTGACTTGACCCTCAACCCTACTGTACCTAATAACCTTGCTCTTATTCACATTTACTCTTAACTTTCTTCTTTTCACACACTTTACCAAACTCAGTCACCAGCTTCTGCAGTTTCTCACATGAATCAGCCACCAGCGCTGTATCATCAGCGAACAACAACTGACTCACTTTCCAAGCTCTCTCATCCACAACAGACTTCATACTTGCCCCTCTTTCCAAAACTCTTGCATTCACCTCCCTAACAACCCCATCCATAAACAAAATAAACAACCATGGAGACATCACACACCCCTGCCGCAAACCTACATTCACTGAGAGCCAATCACTTTCCTCTCTTCCTACACTGTACACATGCATTACATCCTCGATAAAAACTTTTCACTGCTTCTAACAACTTGCCTCCCACACCATATATTCTTAATACCTTCCACAGAGCATCTCTATCAACTCTATCATATGCCTTCTCCAGATCCATAAATGCTACATACAAATCCATTTGCTTTTCTAAGTATTTATCACATACATTCTTCAAAGCAAACACCTGATCCACACATCCTCTACCACTTTTGAAACCACACTGCTCTTCTCCAATCTGATGCTCTGTACATGCCTTCACCCTCTCAATGAATACCCTCCCATATAATTTACCAGGAATACTCACCAAACTTATACCTCTGTAGTTTGAGCACTCACTCTTATCCCCTTTGCCTTTTTACAATGGCACTATGCAAGCATTCCGCAAATCCTCAGGCACCTCACCATGAATCATACATACATTAAAAAACCTTACCAACCAGTCAATAATACAGTCACCCCCTTTTTTAATAAATTCCACTGCAATACCATCCAAACCTGCTGCCTTGCCGGCTTTCATCTTCCGCATAGCTTTTACTACCTCCTCTTTGTTCACCAAATCATTTTCCCTAACCCTCTCACTTTGCACACCACCTCGACCAAAGCACCCTATATCTGCCACTCTATCATCAAACACATTGAACAAACCTTCATAATACTCACTCCACATCCTTTTCACATCACCACTAGTTGTTTTCACCTCCCCATTAGCCCCCTTCACTGAAGTTCCCATTTGCTCCCTTGTCTTACGCTCTTTATTTACCTCCTTCCAAAACATCTTTTTATTCTCCCTAAATTCTAATGATACTCTCTCACCCCAACTCTCATTTGCCCTCTTTTTCATCTCTTGCACCTTTCTCTTGACCTCCTGCCTCTTTCTTTTATACATCTCCCACTCATTTGCATTTTTTCCCTGCAAAAATCGTCCAAATGCCTGTCTCTTCTCTTTCACTAATAATCTTACTTCTTCATCCCACCACTCACTACCCTTTCTAATCAACCCACTTCCCACGCTTCTCATGCCACAAGCATCTTTTGCGCAAGCCATCACTGCTTCCCTAAATACATCCCATTCCTCCCCCACTCCCCTTACCTACTTTGTTCTCACCTTTTTCCATTCTGTACTCAGTGTCTCCTGGTATTTCCTCACACTAGTCTCCTTCCCAAGCTCACTTACTCTCACAACTCTCTTCACCCCAACATTCTCTCTTCTTTTCTGAAAACCCCTACAAACCTTCATCTTTGCCTCCACAAGATAATGATCAGACATCCCTCCAGTTGCACCTCTCAGCACATTAACATCCAAAGGTCTCTCATTCGCGCGCGTACCAATTAACACGTAATCCAATAACGCTCTCTGGCCATTTCTCCTACTTACATACGTATACTTATGTATATCTCTGTTTTTAAACCAGGTATTCCCAATCACCAGTTCTTTTTCAGCACATAAATCTGCAAGCTCTTCACTATTTCCATTTACAACACTGAGCACCCCATGTATACCAATTATTCCCTCAACTGCCATATTACTCACCTTTGCATTCAAATCACCCATCACTATAACCCGGTCTTGTGCATCAAAACCACTAACACACTCATTCAGCTGCTCCTAAAACACTTGCCTCTCATGATCTTTCTTCTCATGCCCAGGTGCATATGCACCAATAATCACCCATCTCTCTCCGTCAACTTTCAGTTTTACCCATATCAATCTAGAATCTACTTTCTTACACTCTATCACATACTCCCACAACTCCTGTTTCAGGAGTAGTGCTACTCCTTCCCTTGCTCTTGTCCTCTCACTAACCCCTGACTTTACTCCCAAGACATTCGCAAACCACTTTTCCCCTTTACCCTTGAGCTTCGTTTCACTCAAAGCCAAAACATGCAGGTTCCTGTCCTCAAACATACTACCTACCTCTCCTTTTTTCTCATCTTGATTACATCCACACACATTTAGACAGCAGGATTAGCACTCCCCGCGTGACTCCTTCTTCTGTTTCTCTTTTTTAGAAATGGCCCAACCCACCCCCATACACATGTATATACATACGTCCACACACGCAAATATACATACCTACACAGCTTTCCATGGTTTACCCCAGACGCTTCACATGCCTTGATTCAATCCACTGACAGCACGTCAACCCCGGTATACCACATCGCTCCAATTCACTCTATTCCTTGCCCTCCTTTCACCCTCCTGCATGTTCAGGCCCCGATCACACAAAATCTTTTTCGCTCCATCTCTCCACCTCCAATTTGGTCTCCCTCTTCTCCTCGTTCCCTCCACCTCCGACACATATATCCTCTTGGTCAATCTTTCCTCACTCATTCTCTCCATGTGACCAAACCATTTCAAAACACCCTCTTCTGCTCTCTCAACCACGCTCTTTTTATTTCCACACATCTCTCTTACCCTTACGTTACTTACTCGATCAAACCACCTCACACCACACATTGTCCTCAAACATCTCATTTCCAGCACATCCATCCTCCTGCGCACCACTCTATCCATAGTCCACGCCTCGCAACCATACAACATTGTTGGAACCACTATTCCTTTAAACATACCCATTTTTGCTCTCCGAGATAATGTTCTCGACTTCCACACATTCTTCAGGGCTCCCAGAATTTTCGCCCCCTCCCCCACCCTATGATCCACTTCCGCTTCCATGTTTCCATCCGCTGCCAGATCCACTCCCAGATATCTAAAACACTTCACTTCCTCCAGTTTTTCTCCATTCAAACTCACCTCCCAATTGACTTGACCCTCAACCCTACTGTACCTAATAACCTTGCTCTTATTCACATTTACTGTTAACTTTCTTCTTTCACCCACTTCACCAAACTCAGTCACCAGCTTCTGCAGTTTCTCACATGAATCAGCCACCAGCGCTGTATCATCAGCGAACAACAACTGACTCACTTCCCAAGCTCTCTCATCCCCAACAGACTTCATACTTGCCCCTCTTTCCAAAACTCTTGCATTCACCTCCCTAACAACCCCATCCATAAACAAATTAAACAACCATGGAGACATCACACACCCCTGCCGCAAACCTACATTCACTGAGAACCAATCACTTTCCTCTCTTCCTCGATAAAAACTTTTCACTGCTTCTAACAACTTGCCTCCCACACCATATATTCTTAATACCTTCCACAGAGCATCTCTATCAACTCTATCTTATGCCTTCTCCAGATCCATAAATGCTACATACAAATCCATTTGCTTTTCTAAGTATTTCTCACATACATTCTTCAAAGCAAACACCTGATCCACACATCCTCTACCACTTCTGAATCCACACTGCTCTTCCCCAATCTGATGCTCTGTACATGACTTCACCCTCTCAATCAATACCCTCCCATACAATTTGCCAGGAATACTCAACAAACTTATACCTCTGTAATTTGAGCACTCACTCTTATCCCCTTTGCCTTTGTACAATGGCACTATGCACGCATTCCGCCAATCTTCAGGCACCTCACCATGAGTCATACATACATTAAATAACCTTACCAACCAGTCAACAATACAGTCACCCCCTTTTTTAATAAATTCCACTGCAATACCATCCAAACCTGCTGCCTTGCCGGCTTTCATCTTCCGCAAAGCTTTTAATACCTCTTCTCTGTTTACCAAATCATTTTCCCTAACCCTCGCACTTTGCACACCACCTCGACCAAAACACCCTATATCTGCCACTCTATCATCAAACACATTCAACAAACCTTCAAAATACTCACTCCATCTCCTTCTCACATCACCACTACTTGTTATCACCTCCCCATTTGCGCCCTTCACTGAAGTTCCCATTTGCTCCCTTGTCTTACGCACTTTATTTACCTCCTTCCAGAGCATCTTTTTATTCTCCCTAAAATTTAATGATACTCTCTCACCTCAACTCTCATTTGCCCTTTTTTTCACCTCTTGCACCTTTCTCTTGACCTCCTGTCTCTTTCTTTTATACGTCTCCCACTCAATTTCATATATATATATATATATATATATATATATATATATATATATATATATATAATATTTTCTTTCTTTCTTTCAAACTATTCGCCATTTCCCGCATTAGCGAGGTAGCGTTAAGAACAGAGGACTGGGCCTTGAGGGAATACCCTCACCTGGCCCAATTGTCTGTTCCTTCTTTTGGAAAACTAAAAAAAAAACGAGAGGGGAGGATTTCCAGCCCCCCGCTCCCTCCCCTTTTAGTCGCCTTCTACGACACGCAGGGAATAAGTGGGAAGTATTCTTTCTCCCCTATCCCCAGGGATAAATTATATATAATATATATATTATATATATATATATATATATATATATATATAATATATATATATATATATATATATATATATATATATATATATAATTTCCCTGGGGATAGGGGAGAAAGAATACTTCCCACTTATTCCCTGCGTGTCGTAGAAGGCGACTAAAAGGGGAGGGAGCGGGGGGCTGGAAATCCTCCCCTCTCATTATTTTTTTTTTTTTATTTTTTTTTTATTTTTCCAAAAGAAGGAACAGAGAAGGGGGCCAGGTGAGGATATTCCCTCAAAGGCCCAGTTCTCTGTTCTTAACGCTACCTCGCTAACGCGGGAAATGGCGAATAGTTTGAAAGAAAGAAAGAAATATATATATATATATATATATATATATATATATATATATATATATATATATATTATATATATATATATATATATATATATATATATATATATAATATATATATATATATATATACACACGTACATACTTGCTGCCTTCATCCATTCCTGTTGCCACCCCGCCACGCATGAAATGGCATCCCCTCCCCCCTCCCCCACGCGCGCGAGGTAGCGCTAGAAAAAGACAACAAAGGCCACATTCGTTTCCACTCAGTTTTATTATACTTAGACGCTGTCTCCCGTTTTAGCGAGGTAGCGCAAGGAAACAGACGGAAGAGTGGCTCAACCCACCCACATACACATGTATATACATAAACCCCCTTACGCGCACATATACATACCTATACATTTCAACGTATACCACATCGTTCCAATTCACTCAATTCCCTGCACGCCTTCCACCCTCTAGTTTGTTCAGGCCCCGATCGCTCAAAATCTTTTCACTTCATCCTTTCACCTCCAATTTGGTCTCCCACTTCTACACGTTCCCTCTACCTCTGACACATATATATTCTCTTTGTCAATCTTTCCTCACTCATTCTCTCCAGGTGACCAAACCATTTCAATACACCCTCATCTGCTATTTCAACCACATTCTTTTTATTACCACGCATCTCTCTTATCCTTTCATTATTCACTCGATCAAACCACCTCACACCACATATTGACCTCAAATATTTCATTTCCAACACATCCACCCTCCTCCGCACAGCCATATCTATAGCCCATGCCTCGCAACCATATAACATTGTTGGGACCACTATTCGCCCCCTCCCCCACCCTCTGACTCACTTCCGCTTCCATGGTTCCATCCGCTGCTAAATCTACTCCCAGATATCTAAAACACTTCACTTCCTCCAGTTTTTCTCCATTTAAACTTACCCCGCAATTAATTTGTCTCTCAACCCTACTGAACCTAATAACCTAATTAGCTTTCTTCTTTCACACACTTTACCAAACTCAGTTACCAAAATCTGCAGTTTCTCACCCGAATCAGCCACCACCGCTGTATCATCAGCGAACAACTGACTCACTTCCCAAGCCCTCTCATCCAGAACAGACTGCATACTTACCCTTCTCTCCAAGACTCTTGCATTCACCTCCCTAACAATCCCATCCAAAAACAAATTCCAAACTGCTAACCAAGATTTGAGGCAAGACAGACTACTGTGGAATGGAGAATTCTAGGAAGGCATGGATCACATACACAGTAAGAATGCATATGGTCTTTTTGAATTACCTTAAAACCTAAAAATAGTGGTACAGATTTTTGAGTTGGTAGATGTACTTTGATGCTGACAGTCTTAATGACCCTAGCAGTTGATAGGCCTAAATGTCAAACACTTAACCAACCTATCAAGGTATAAGCAAGAATCTTGCCTAAGGATTACAATGCTAAGCTAGCATTCATGTGAATCCAGAGATTCTATGATTTTTGCAAAATTTAACTAGAATCCACAGACAAGGCTTGATTTCTGGAGATTCTGGCCCATAACTGTAGAGGTGGCAACTGTAACTGCAATTTGAAGAAAGATAATTCAAAACTAACTCATGAATTGGAAAATTATTTTGGTGTAATGCAGATAAGATTCTAACCTATAATATAAACTGTACAACTACTGGCAGAAAACATTTATCTATGCCACTAAAAGCAATGATTTGCATCATATTTCACAAGACAGGGTGTTTGTGTGGGTTGAACCAAATCATGAACTTGCTCTGACTAGATGTTAAACAAATGTTATTGATACAGGGATTATCACTACACATTTACTTACTGCAACACTTTCAAATTTGATCAAATTATCATAATAGCATTGATTACTACTTCACGGTGCACACTATGTCATTAAGTGCAGGGTGATCTGATGATGTCATCATCTATTCAAAGTTTATGCTTCAGAGATCAAGTGGTTCCAGTCTTAAATGTATTATTTAACCCTTTTTACTGGGCATTTAATCTCTGGTAAAAGATTGATTATATATGATACTGGATAATGCTACAGAAAAAAGAAGACATACTGATTCATCATTAATGAATCTGAGAGTGGATAAGGATATATGATATAGAAGATAAGTGAAGAAAGTGGCCAAAAAATGAGGGATGTACTATTGAAATTATCTGGACTTGAGAAAAATACACGAGAAAAGAATTTCTAAAAGATCTTTTCAGAAAAAGCTCTGTGGAAATGCATACAGAAGAAGAGAAAAAAGTGAAATGGATTGATACAATAATGGATTAAAATGACAAGTCAAGAATATGGATTAATATATGATGTGTGGAGGGAACCCTATTAAGGAAACTTTATTTCAAATCTAGTCAATTAAGACAGTAAATATGAAAAACCTGTAAAATGTGTTAGAAACAAAAACCAAGGTGCTGACTGCAAGATATCAAGAAAAACTTTAAGAAAAGCCATAAATGAAGACAAAGGTCATTAGTGGACTGGTGAATGTCGTTGTAAACATTTATTAGGTGAATCTACAGCAATAACTTTAAATCACATCATAACGGTAGGATATTTGGTGAATGTGAGAGTGAACATTTAGTAGTACTGTATAGCTTCACAGTACAGATTAGGATAGGGGTTTAAAAGTGGGCTGATGAATGTGACTGTGAACAATTAAAAGTATGAATACAACAGCAACCTCAGCTCACCACTTCATCATGGGACATTAAGTGGAAAAAAAATGAACAGCCATAGGTGAGGACAGATATTACAAATGAGCTAGTGAATGCAGCTGAGAAGTTCTAAAAGTATGACTAGAGCAGCAACTTTAAATTACCACATGATCCCACTTTTAGCAAGGATGAGGAGGAGGATGAATAAGGAATAAACTGTAGCTTAATGGAAGTAGTCTATATTGACCTCTCCATCTTCTGACTCTGATGAGCTTCCCTCCACCTCCATGTAGTCCACTTCTAATGCAGCAGTGTCCTCTCTGGCCTCATAAAATTCTCCTGAGGGGCCATGGGAACAGTGGAAAGGGGAGGAGGGGAGGAGAAAAGGGAGTATGGTGAAGGATGAGGCAAGGAAAATGGATGTATGTGTGGGGATTGAAATACAAAATGAAATGATAATGAAGTAAATACAATTAGGTGTGATCATATACTCAAGAGGGATATATCGTAGTTGAAAAGATGTTTGAACATACATATGAGAAGACAGTGTGGTACAATGTTGGAATGACAAGAAAGTTTAAAGAACAATGGCAGTGACAGGAGGAGTATATGGAATAGAAGATACAACAAAAGAACCATGTAAGTAAAAATATAAGAGTAAATGAAGAAAGATGCAAGTAAGAGAATAAAATCAAGGGTAAAAGTAAAATAGAAATTAATGTTTGAAGGTAAACAAAAAAGTAAAGAAGTGGGTAATCCACAATCAAGGTATGATGCATTTCACAGCAAAGAAAGGATGACATGAATGGACCACATTTAGTTAAAAAAGGAAGTCATGTGAGGGAGTAAAGGATACCAGGAATTCAGGAGGAAAAATTTCCTTATTAGCCACTAAATATACAGCTCCACACTAACACCATGTAAAACTAAATGTACAAAGTCATGTGCTAAATAACTATCATGTGATGGAATATATATCAACAATTATATACATATCGATCTATCCATCTAATATATAGAAGGTGACTAAAAGGGGCAGGAACAGGTGGCTGGAAACCCTTCCCTTCTTGTATTTCAATTTCTAAAAGAGGAAACAGAAGAAGGATCCTGGCATGGGAGTGCTTATCCTCCTCAAAGGCTCTGACTGGGGTGTCTGAATGTGTATGGATGTAACCAAGATGAGAAGATATAAGAAATAGGTAGTATGTATGAGGAAAGAGACCTGAATGTTCTGGCTCTGATTGAAACTATGCTCAAGGATAAAGGGGAAGAATGGTTTGGAAATGTCTTAGGTGTAAAGTCAGGGGTTAGTGAAAAGACATGAGCTAAGGAAGGAGTAGCACTCCTGAAACAGGAGCTGTGGGAATGTGTGATAGATTGTAATAAAGTAAATTCTACATTGTGTGGGTAAAACTGAAGGTGGATGGCAACAGATGGGTGGTTATTGGTGCTTATGCACCTAGCCATGGTAAGAAAGGTCATGAGAGCAAGTGTTCTGGGAGTACCTCACTGATTGTGCCAGCAGTTTGGTGAACGAGACCAGGTATTGGTGATGGATGATTTAAATGTAAAGGTACGTATTGTGGCAGGTGAGGGTATAATTAGTTAGGATTATTGGATTACATATTAATTGACAGGAACATAAAAGAGAGACTTTGAATGTAAATATGCTGAGAGGGACAGCTGGTGGGATGTCTGATTATTGTCTTGTGGAGGCAATGGTGAAGAATTGTTGAGGTTTTCGAAAAAGAGAAAACAGTTTTGAGGAGAAGTGAGTAGTTAACTTGGAAAGAAGACTTTTGGGAAGATATATTAGGAAAGACTGAGTGTGCAAAAGCTGAGAGCAAATGAGGTGGGTAAGGAATGGGAGGTATTTTGGAAAGCAGTGATGGCACTCACAACAGATGAATATGGCATATGAAAGGTAGGAGGCATACACGGAGGTATATTTGTATATATATATATATATATATATATATATATATATTATATATATATATATATATATATATATATATATAATATATATATATATCCCTGGGGATAGGGGAGAAAGAATACTTCCCACGTATTCCCTGCGTGTCGTAGAAGGCGACTAAAAGGGAAGGGAGCGGGAGGCTGGAAATCCTCCCCTCATTTTTTTTTTTCCAAAAGAAGAAACAGAGAAAGGGGCCAGGTGAGGATATTCCCTCAAAGGCCCAGTCCTCATCCTCTGTTCTTAACGCTACCTCGCTAATGCGGGAAATGGCGATTAGTATAAAAAAAAAAAATAATATATATATATATATATATATATATATATATATATATATATATATATATATATATATATATATATAATATATTTTTTTCATACTATTCGCCATTTCCCGCGTTAGCGAGGTAGCGTTAAGAACAGAGGACTGGACCTTTGAGGGAATATCCTCACCTGGCCACCTTCTCTGTTCCTTCTTTTGGAAAATTAGAAAAAAACCGAGAGGGGAGGATTTCCAGCCCACAATCTCCCTTCTCTTTTAGTCGCCTTCTACGACACGGAGGGAATACGTGGGAAGTATTCTTTCTCCCCTATCCCCAGGGATAATATATATATATATATATAATATATATATATATATATATATATATATATATATATATATATATATATATATATATATATATATATTCATTTATTTATTTATTCTTATCTATTTTGCTTTGTCGCTGTCTCCCGCGTTAGCGAGGTAGCGCAAGGAAACAGACTAAACAATGGCTCAACCCACCCACATTCACATGTATATACATACACGTCCACACCACGCAAATATACATACCAACACATCTCAATGTACACATACATATACACACACAGGTATATACATATATACGCATGTACATAATTCATACATTTTTTTTTTTTTGCTTTGTCGCTGTTTCCCGCGTTTGCAAGGTAGCGCAAGGAAACAGACGAAAGATATGGCCCAACCCACCCCCATACACATGTATATACATACACGTCCACGCACGCAAATATACATACCTACACAGCTTTCCATGGTTTACCCCAGACGCTTCACATGCCCTGATTCAATCCATTGACAGCACGTCGACCCCGGTATACCACATCGATTCAATTCACTCTATTCCTTGCACGCCTTTCACCCTCCTGCATGTGCAGGCCCCGATCACTCAAAATCTTTTTCACTCCATCTTTCCACCTCTAATTTGGTCTCCCACTTCTCCTCGTTCCCTCCACCTCCGACACATATATCCTCTTGGTCAATCTTTCCTCACACATTCTCTCCATGTGCCCAAACCATTTCAAAACACCCTCTTCTGCTCTCTCAACCACGCTCTTTTTATTTCCACACATCTCTCTTACCCTTACATTACTTACTCGATCAAACCACCTCACACCACACATTGTCCTCAAACATCTCATTTCCAGCACATCCACCCTCCTGCGCACAACTCTATCCATAGCCCACGCCTCGCTACCATACAACATTGTTGGAACCACTATTCCTTCAAACATACCCATTTTTGCTTTCCGAGATAATGTTCTCGACTTCCAAACATTCTTCAAGGCTCCCAGGATTTTCGCTCCCTCCCCCACCCTATGATCCACTTCCGCTTCCATGGTTCCATCCGCTGCCAGATCCACTCCCAGATATCTAAAACACTTTACTTCCTCCAGTTTTTCTCCATTCAAACTTACCCCCCAATATATATATAATATATATATATATATATATATATATATATATATATATATATATATATATATATATATTTTTTTTTTTTTTTTTGGTTTGTCGCTGCCTCCCGCGTTTGCGAGGTAGCGCAAGGAAACAACGAAAGAATGGCCCAACCCACCCCCATACACATGTAAATACATACGTCCACACACGCAAATATACATACCTACACAGCTTTCCATGGTTTACCCAGAGCTTCACATGCCCTGATTCAATCCACTGACAGCACGTCAACCCCGGTATACCACATCGTTTCCAATTCACTCTATTCCTTGCCCCTTTCACCCTCCTGCATGTTCAGGCCCCGATCACACAAAATCTTTTTCACTCCATCTTTCCACCTTCGATTTGGTCTCCCACTTCTCCTCGTTCCCTCCACCTCCGACACATATATCCTCTTGGTCAATCTTTCCTCACTCATTCTCTCCATGTGCCCAAACCATTTCAAAACACCCTCTTCTGCTCTCTCAACCACGCTCTTTTTATTTCCACACATCTCTCTTACCCTTACGTTACTTACTCGATCAAACCACTCACACCACCATTGTCCTCAACATTTCATTCCAGCACATCCATCCTCCTGCGCACAACTCTATCCATAGCCCACGCCTCGCAAACATACAACATTGTTGGAACCACTATTCCTTCAAACATACCCATTTTTGCTTTTAGAGATAATGTTTTTTCATTTCATTTCAAGCTAAAAGTTTCAGTTTCTAAATTATTTCTTACATTTTTCATATGTATATATATGTATATGTGTGTGTGGTATATGTGCGTATGTATGTGTATATGTATATATATATTATATAATATATATATATTATATATATATAATATATATATATATATATATATATATATATATATATAATATATATATATATATATATATATATATAATTTTATATTATATATATATATATATATATATATATATATATTATCCCTGGGGATAGGGGTGAAAGAATACTTCCCACGCATTCCTCGCGTGTCGTAGAAGGCGACTAGAGGGGACGGGAGCGGGGGGCCAGAAATCCTTCCCTCCTTGTATTTTTTTTAACTTTCTAAAATGGGAAACAGAAGAAGGAGTCACGCGGGGAGTGCTCATCCTCCTCGAAGGCTCAGACTGGGGTGTCTAAATGTGTGTGGATGTAACCAAGATGTGAAAAAAGGAGAGATAGGTAGTATGTTTGAGGAAAGGAACCTGGATGTTTTGGCTCTGAGTGAAACGAAGCTCAAGGGTAAAGGGGAAGAATGGTTTGGGAATGTCTTGGGAGTAAAGTCAGGGGTTAGTGAGAGGACAAGAGCAAGGGAAGGAGTAGCAGTACTCCTGAAACAGGAGTTGTGGGAGTATGTGATAGAATGTAAGAAAGTAAATTCTCGATTAATATGGGTAAAACTGAAAGTTGATGGAGAGAGATGGGTGATTATTGGTGCATATGCACCTGGGCATGAGAAGAAAGATCATGAGAGGCAAGTGTTTTGGGAGCAGCTGAATGAGTGTGTTAGTGGTTTTGATGCACGAGACCGGGTTATAGTGATGGGTGATTTGAATGCAAAGATGAGTAATGTGGCAGTTGAGGGAATATATATATATATATATATATATATATATATATATATATATAATATAATATAATATATTATAATATATATATATATATATATATATATATATATATATATATATCCTTGTTGTACAGTTAGGTTCTGTAAATGCCATCTGCTGGTTGTATGAGCCTGATGGGAAATGACCAGTGGAGACCCCATTGCTCACCAACATGAGATAAAGGGATTCGACTACACAGTATTCGAATTGTCATTTCCCTATTACGGGTGATCATATTCTGGCTGTAGTGCTCCTTCTGCCACATTGGGGTCCCAGGTTCGATCCTGGCTGTTGGAGGTTTGTATGTTATATGGAAATGCGTGCTCATATCTCATATGCACTATAATTGTATATATACCTATGTATATATACGTTTCCCCTCTTCGTCAAATCATTCTCCCTGACCCTTTCACTTCTTACAATCACCCCGACCAAAACACCCTTTATCTGCCACTCTATCATCAAACGCATTCAATAAACCTTTAAAATACTCACTCGATCTTCTCACACCATCACTATCTGTTATCACTTCGCCCCTTCCTTCCTCTTTTAACCAATGTTCCAATTTGTTCTCTTGTCTTATGCACTTTATTTAGATCCTTCCAAAACATCTTTTTATTTACCCCAACTCTCATATGTCCTCTTTGTCAACTTCTGCACATTTCCCTGACCTCTTGCTGCTTTCTTTTATACATCTCCCAGTCATTTGTACTACTTCCTGGCAAATATTGTCCAAATGCCTCTCTTTTCTCTTGATTTAACAATCTTACTTCATTCCACCACTTACTACCTTTTCTAATCTGCCCACCTCCCACCTTTCTCATACCATATGCATCTTTTGGGCAAACCATCACTGCTTCCCTAAATATATCCCACTCCCCACCCACTCCCCTCACATCATTTGCTCTCATCTTTGCCATTTCACACTCAATCTCTCACACAAGTCTCCTTTCTAATCTCACTTACTCTCACCACTCTCTTCTCTATATGGATCTAGAGAAGGCATATGATAGGGTTGATAGAGATGCTTTGTGGAAGGTTTCAATGGTATTTGATGTGGGAGGTAAGTTGCTAGAAGCAGTGAAAAGGTTTTACCAACGATGTAAGGCATGTGTACTAGTAGGAACGGAGGAGAGTGATTGGTTCCCAGTGAATGTCGGTTTGTGGCACGGGTGTGTGATGTCCCCATGGTTGTTTGTTTAAGGATGGGGTGGTTAGGGAAGTAAATGCAAGAGTTTTGGAAAGAGGGGCGTGTAGGCAGTCTGTTGTGGATGAGAGGGACTGAGAAGTGAGTCAGCTGTTGTTCGCTGATGATACAGCACTAGTGGCTGATTCATGTGAGAAACTGCAGAGGTTGGTGACTATTCATGTGGGAATCTGCAGAGGTTGGTGACTGAGTTTGGAAAAGCGTGTGAAAGGAGAAAGTTGAGAGTAAATGTGAATAAGAGCAAGGTTATCAAGTTCAGTAGGATTAAGGGTAAGTTAATTGGGAGGTAATTTTGAATGGAGAGAAAATGGAGGAAGTGAAATGTTTTAGATATCTGGGAGTGGACGTAGCAGTGGAAGGAACCATGGAAGCAGAAGTGAGTCACAGGGGTGGGGGAGGGAGCGAAGGTTCTGGGCGCGTTGAAGAATGTGTGGAAGGCGAGGACGTTATCTCGGAGAGCATAAATGGGTATGTTTGAAGGAAAAGTGGCTCCAACAATGTTATATGGTTGCGAGGCATGGGCTATAGAAAGGGTTGTGCAGAGGAGAGTGGATGTGTTGGAAATGAAATGTTTGAGGACAATATGTGGTGTGAGATGGTTTGATCGAGTAAGTAATGAAAGGATAAGAGAGATGTGTGGTAATAAAAAGAGTGTGGTTGAGAGAGCAGAAGAGGGTGTTTTCAAATGGTTTGGACACATGGAAAGAATGATTGAGGAAAAATTGACAAAGAGGATATATGTGTCTGAGGTGGAGGGAAGAAGGAGAAGTGGGAGACCAAACTGGAGGTAGAAGGATGGAGCGAAAAAATTTTGAGCAATCAGGGCCTGAACATACTGGAGAGTGAAAGGCGTGCAAGGAACAGAGTGAATTGGAACGCTGTGGTATACCGGGGTCGACATGCTGTCAAAGGATTGACCTAGGGCATGTGAAGTGTCTGGGGTAAACCATGGAGAGGTCTGCGGGGCTGGATGTGGAAGGAAAGCTGTGGTTTCGGTGCACTAAACATGACAGCTAGAGACTGAGTGTGAACGAATGCGGCCTTTTTTGTCTGTTCCTGGCACTGCCTCGCTGGAGGAGGGGGGAATGTTATTTCGTGTGTGGCGGGGTAGCGACAAGAATGGATGAAGGAAGCAAGTATGGATGTGCATATGCGCATATATGTATATGTCTGTGTATGCATATGTATGTATACATTGAAATGTGTATGTATGTATATGTGCGTGTGCGTGTGTTATGTATATAAATGTTCTCTCCACCTCTGACAGATATATCCTTTTTGTCAATCTTTCCTGACTCATTCTCTCCATGTGACCAAACCGTTTCAATACACCCTTTTCTGCTCTCTCAACCACACTCTTTTTATTACCACACATCTCTCTTACCCTTTCATTACTTACTCTATCAAACAACCTCACATCACATATTGTCCTTAAACATCTAATTTCCAACACATGCACCTTCCTAAGCACGACCCTATCTACAGCCCATGTCTCACAACCATATAACGTTGTTGGAACCACTATTCCTTCAAATATACCCATTTTGCTTTCCGAGATAACGTACTCGCCTTCCACACATTCTTCAGTGCTCCCAGAACCTTCGTCTCCCCCCTCCCCACTTCCATGGTTTCATCCGCTGCTAAATCCAATGCCAGATATCTAAAACACTTAACTTTCTCCAGTTTTTCTCCATTCAAACTTACATCCCAATCAACTTGTTCCTCAACCCTGTTGAACCTAATGATCTAATCTTATTCACATTTACTCTCAATTTTCTTCTTTCACACACTTTCCCACACTCAATCACCAACTCCTGTAGTTTCTCACCCGAATCAGCCACCAGCGCTGTATCATCAGTGAACAACAAATAACTCACTTCTGAAGCCCCCTCATCCACAACAGATTGCATACTTGCCCCTCTCTCCAAAGCTCTTGTATTCAAAATGTGTGTAAAACTGAAAGTGGATGGAGAGAGATGGGTAATTATTGGTGCCTATACACATGGTCATGAAAAGAAATATCATGAAAGGCAAGTGTTTTGGGAGCAGCCGAATGAGTATGTTACCAGCTTTAATGCATGAGACCGGGTTATAGTGATGGGGGTTTGAAGGGTAAGGTTAGTAATGTGGCAGTTGAGGGTAAAATTGGTGTACATGGGGTGCTCAGTCTTGTAAATATAAATTGTGAAGAGCTTGTGAATTTGTGTGCTGAAAAAGGACTGTTGACTGGGAATATCTGGTTTAAAAAGAGAGATATACATAAGTATACGTGTGTGAGTGGGAGAGATGGTCAGAGGGCGTTATCAGATAACGAGTCAATTGATAGGCGTGTAAAAGAGAGACTTCTGGATGTTAATGTGCTGAAAGGGGCAGCTAGAGGGATGTCTGATCACTATCTTGTGGAGGCGAAAGTGATGTTTTCAGAAAATAAGAGAGAATGTTTTGGAGAGGTGAGTGGTGAGTGTAAGTGAGCTTGGAAAGGAGACTTGTGTGAGGAAGTACCAGGAGAGATTGAGTGTAGAATGGCAAAAGGTGAGAGCAAATAATGTAAGGGGAGTGGAGGTGGAATGAGATGTATTTAAGGAAGCAGTGATGCCTTGTACAAAAGATGCACATAGCATGAGAAAGGTGGGAAGATTAGAAAGGGTAGTGAGAGGTGGGATGAAGAAGTGAGGTTGTTAGTGAAAGAGAAAAGAGAGACGTTTGGACTTTGTTTTGCAGGGAAGTAGTGCAAATGACTGGGAGATGTATATATAAAAGAGCCCCAGAAGGTCAAGAGTAAGGTGCAAGAGGTGAAAAAGACGGCAAATGAGAGTTGGGGTGAGAGTATCATTAAATTTCAGGGAGAATAAAAAGATGTTTTGGGCGGAGGTAAATAAAGAACGTAAGACAAGAGAACAAATGAGAACATCGATGAAGGGGGCTAATGGGGAGGTAATAACAAGTAGTGATGAAGTGAGAAGGAGATGGAGCGAGTACTTAGAAGGTTTGTTGAATGTGTTTTAGTCGGGGTGGTGTGCAAAGTGAGAGGGTAAGATAGAATGGTTTGGTAAACGGAGAAGAGGTAGTGAAAGCTTTGCAAAAGGTGAAATCCGGGTAGGTGGCGGGTTTGGATGGTATTGCAATAGAATAGATTAAACAAGGGGGTGACTGTGTTGCTGATTAGTTGGTAAGCATATTAAATGTATGTATGGATCATGGCAAAGTGCCTGAGATTTGACGACATGCTTGCATAATGCCATTGAACAAAGGCATAGGGGATACAAGTGAGTGGAAATTACAGAGGTATAAGTTTGTTGAGTATTCCTGGGAAATTATATGTGAGAGTGTTGATTGAGAGGGCAAAGGCATATATAAAGCATCAGATTGGGGGAAAACAGTGTAGTTTCAGAAGTGGTAGAGGATGTGTGGATCAGGTGTTTGCTTTGAAGAATGTCTGTGAGAAATACTTAGAAAAACAGATGGATTTGTATGTCGCATTTATGGATCTGAAGAAGGCATATGATAGAATGGATAGAAATGCTTTGTGAAGGTTTAAAGAGTAAGGTATGTTGCTAGAAGCAGTGAAAAACTTTTTACCAAGGATGTAAGGCATGTGTACGAGTAGGAAGAGAGGAAAGTGATTGGTTCCCAGGGAATGTCGGTTTGCGGCAGGGGTGCATGATGTTTCCATGGGTGTTTAATTTGTTTATGGATGGGGTGGTTAGGAAGGTGAATGCAAGAGTTTTGGAGAGAGGGGCAAGTATGCAGTCTGTTCTGGATGAGAGGACTTGGGAAGTGAGTCAGTTGTTGTTCACTGATGATACAGCCCTGGTGGCTGATTCGGATGAGAACTGAAGAAGTTAGGGACTGAGTTTGGTAAAGTGTGTGAAAGAAGAAAGTTGAGAGTGAATGTGAATAAGAGCAAGGTTATTAGGTTCAGTAGGGTTGAGGGACATGTTAATTGGGAGGTAAGTTGAATGGAGAAAGACTGGAGGAAGTTGGGTGTTTTAGATATATGAGAGTGGACTTAGCAGCGGATGGAACCATGGAAGCGGAAGTGAGTCACAGGGTGGGGGAGGGGGTGAAGGTTCTGGGAGTGTTAGAGAATGTGTGGAAGGCGAAAACGTTATCTCTGAGAGCAAAAATGGGTATGTTTGAGGGAATAGTGGTTCCAACAATGTTATATGGTTGCGAGGCGTGGGCTTTATGGTTGTGCGGAGGAGGGTGGATGTGTTGGAAATAAAATGTTCGAGGACAATATGAGGTGGGAGGTGGTTTGATCGAGTAAGTAATGAAAAGGTAAGAGATATGTGTGGAAAGTAAAGGAGTGTGGTGGAGAGAGCAAAAGAGGATGTGTTGAAATTAGAGGTGGAAGGATGGAGTGAAAAAGATTTTGAGCGATCGGGGCCTGAAGATACATGAGGGTGAAAGGTGTGCAAGGAATAGAGTGAAATGGAACGATGAGGTATACCGGGATCGACGTGCTGTCAATGGATTGAACTAGGTCATATGAAGTGTCTGGGGTAAACCATGGAAAGGTCTGTGGGGCCTGGATGTGGAGAGGGAGGTTCTGTTTCGGTGCATTACAACTGACAACTAGAGATTATGAATGAATATGGCCTTTTTTTGTCTTTTCCTTTCGCTACCTTGATGAAGAGGGGGGGGGGGGGATGCTATTTCATGTATGGCGGGGTGACGACAGAATTGGATGAAGGCAGCAAATATGAATATGTACATGTTGATACAAGTATATATCTGTGTAAGTATATGTATGTATACGTTGAAATGTATATGAATTTATAGGTGCGTGTATGGGCGTTTATGTATGTATATGCGTGTATGCAGGTGTGTTGGGCCATTCCTTGACTGTTTCCTTGCGCTACCTCGCTGACGCGCTTGACGGCATTTACTCTTAACTTAATGAAATGATATATATATATGTATATATATATATATATATATTCTTTTTTTGCTTTGTCGCTGTCTCCCGCGTTTGCGAGGTAGCGCAAGGAAACAGACGAACGAAATGGCCCAACCCACCCCCATAGACATGTATATACATACGTCCACACACGCAAATATACATACCTACACAGCTTTCCATGGTTTACCCCAGACGCTTCACATGCCCTGATTCAATCCACTGACAGCACGTCAACCCCGGTATACCACATCGATCCAATTCACTCTATTCCTTGCCCTCCTTTCACCCTCCTGCATGTTCAGGCCCCGATCACACAAAATCTTTTTCACTCCATCTTTCCACCTCCAATTTGGCCACCCACTTCTCCTCGTTCCCTCCACCTCCGACACATATATCCTCTTGGTCAATCTTTAATCACTCATTCTCTCCATGTGCCCAAACCATTTCAAAACACTCTCTTCTGCTCTCTCAACCACGCTCTTTTGATTTCCACACATCTCTCTTACCCTTACGTTACTTACTCGATCAAACAACCTCACACTACATATTGTCCTCAAACATCTCATTTCCAGCACATCCATTCTCCTGCGCACAACTCTATCCATAGCCCACGCCTTGCAACCATACAACAATGTTGGAACCACTATTCCTTCAAACATAGCCATTTTTGCTTCCGAGATAATGTTCTCGACTTCCACACATTCTTCAAGGCTCCCAGGATTTTCGCCCCCTCCCCCACCCTATGATCCACTTCCGCTTCCATGGTTCCATCCGCTGCCAGATCCACTCCCAGATATCTAAAACACTTTACTTCCTCCAGTTTTTCTCCATTCAAACTTACCTCCCAATTGACTTGACCCTCAACCCTACTGTACCTAATAACCTTGCTCTTATTCACATTTACTCTTAACTTTCTTCTTTCACACACTTTACCAAACTCAGTCACCAGCTTCTGCAGTTTCTCACATGAATCAGCCACCAGCGCTGTATCATCAGCGAACAACAACTGACTCACTTCCCAAGCTCTCTCATCCCCAACAGACTTCATACTTGCCCCTCTTTCCAAAACCTGTTGCATTCACCTCCCTAACAACCCCATCCATAAACAAATTAAACAACCATGGAGACATCACATATAATATATATATATATATATATATATATATATATATATATATATATATATATATATATATATATATATATATATATATATATATATATATATATATTATATATATATATATATATATATATATATATATATATATATATATATATATATAATATATATATATATATATATATATATATATATATATATATATATATATATATATATATATATATATATATATTATATATATATATATATATATATATATATATATATATATATATATATATATATAATATATCATACTTTGTCGCTGTCTGCCGCGTTAGCGAGGTAGCGCAAGGAAACAGACGAAAGAATGGCCCAATCCACGCACATACACATGTATATACATACACGTCCACACAGCACATATACATACCTATACATTACAACGTATACATATATATACATACACAGACACATACACATAGACACATGTACACAATTCACACTTGTAGCCTTTATGGATTCCCGTCGCCACCCTGCCACACATGAAATGACACCCCACTCCCCCCACACGCGAGCGAGGTAGCGCGAGGAAAAGACAACAAAGGCCACATTCGTTCACACTAAGTCTCTAGCTGTCATGAATAATGCACCGAAACCACAGCTCCCTATCCACATACAAGCCCCACAAAACTTTCCATGGTTTACCCCAGATGCTTCACATGCCCTGGTTGAATCTACTGACAGCATGTCGACCCCGGTATACCACATCGTTCCGATTCACTCTGTTTCACCCTCCTGCATGTTCAGGCCCCGATCGCTCAAAATCTTTTTCACCCCATCCTTCCACCTCCAATTTGGTCTCCCACCTCTCCCCGTTCCCTCCGCCTCTGACACATATATCCTCTTTGTCAATCTTTCCTCACTCATTCTCTCCATGTGACCAAACTATTTCAATACACCCTCTCCTGCTCTTTCAACCACATCATTTTCATTACCACAAACCTCTCTTACCCTTTCATTATTTACTCGATCAAACCACCTCATATCACATATTGTCCTCAAACATCTCATTTCCAACACATCCACCTTCCTCTGCACATCGTTATCTATAGCCCACGCTTCGCAACCATATAACATTGTAGGAACCACTATTCCTTCAAACATACCCATTTTTGCTTTCCGAGAAAATGTTCTCACCTTACACACGTTCTTCAGCGCTCCAAGAACTTTCGCCCCCTTCCCCACCCTATGACTCACTTCCACTTACATGGTTCCATCCATTGCCAAATCCACTCCCAGATATCTAAAACACCACTTCCTCTAGTATTTCTTCATTCAAACTCAACCCCACCCCCAATTGACTTGTCCCTCAACCCTACTGTACCTAATAACCTTGCTCTTATTCACATTTTGATGCACGAGACCGGGTTATAGTGATGGGTGACTTGAATGCAAAGGTGAGTTATGTGGCAGTTGAGGGAATAACTGGTGTACATGGGGTGTTCAGTGTTGTAAATGGAAATGGTGAAGAGCTTATAGATTTGTGTGCTGAAAAGGGACTGGTGATTGGGAATACCTGGTTTAAAAAGAGATATACATAAGTATACGTATATAATTAGGATGGCCAGGGAGCGTCATTGGATTAAGTTGTTATTGATTGTTGGAACCACTATTCCTTCAAAGATACCCATTTTTGCTCTCCGAGATAACGTTCTCGCCTTGCACACATTCTTCAACGCTCCCAGAACCTCAGCCCCCTCCCCACCCTGCGACTCACTTTCACTTCCATGGTTCCATCAGCTGCTAAATCCACTCCTAGATGCCTAAAACACTTCAATTCCTCCAGTTTTTCTCTGTTCAAACTCACTTCCCAATTAACTTATCCCTCAACCCTACTGAACCTAATAACCTTGCTCTTATTCACATTTACTCTCAGTTTTTTCTTTCACACACTTTACCAAACTCAGTCACCAACTTCTGCAGTTTCTCACCCGAATGAGCCACCAGGGCTGTATTATCAGCGAACAACAAATGACTCACTTTCCAAGCCCTCTATCCAGAACAGACTGCATACTAGCCCCTCTCTCCGAAACTCTTGTACTCACCTCCCTAACCACCCCATCCATAAACAAATTAAACAACCATGGAGATATCATGCACCCCTGCCGCAAACCAACATTCACTGATAACCAATCACTCTCCTCTCTTCCTACTCGTACACATGCCTTACATCCTTAGTAAAAACTTTTCATTGCTTCCAGCAACTTACCTCCCACACCATATACTCTTGATATCCTCCACAAAGCATCTCTATCTGCTCTATTATATGCCTTTTCCAGATCCATAAATGCTACATACAAATTCATCTGTTTTTCTAAGTATTTCTCACATAATTCTTTAAAGCAAACACCTAATCCACACATCCTCTACCACTTCCTCAGTCTGATGCTCTGTACATGCCTTTACCCACTCAATCATCCGCAAGCTTTCACTACATCTTTGTTTACCAAACCATTCTCCTTGACCCTCTCACTTCGCATACGACCTCGACCAAAATACCCTATATCTGCCACTCTGTCATCACACACAAGAAACAAGCCTTGAAAATTCTCCGTCTCCTCATTTCATCACTACTTGCAATCATCTCCCCATTTGTCCCCTTCACCGATGTTCCTATTTGTTCTCTTGTCTTACGCACTTTATTTACCTCCTTCCCCAGCATCTTTTTATTCCCCCTAAAATTTAATGATACTCTCTCACCTCAACTCTCATTTTCCCTCTTCATCTCTTGCACCTTTCTTTTACCTCCTACCGCTTTCTTTTATACATCTCCCAGGCATTTGCACTACTACCCTGAAAAAATCGTCCAAACGCCTCCCTCTTCTCTTTCATCAACACTCTTACCTCTTCATCCCACCATTTCGTACCGTTTCTAATTTCCCCACCTCCAACCTTTCTCATGCCGCATGCATCTTTTGCGCAAGCCATCACTGCTTCCTTAAATACATCCTGTCCCTCCCCCACTCCCCTTACGTCATTTGCTCTTACATTTTGCCATTCTAAACTCAGTCTCTCCTGGTACTTCCTCACACAAGTCTCCTTTCTAAGTTCACCTACTCTCACCACTCTCATCTCCCCAACACTCTCTCTTCTTTTCTGAAAACCTCTAAAAATCCTCACCTTCGCCTCCACAAGATAATGATCAGACATCCCTCCAGCTGCCCCTCTCAGCACATTAACATCCACAAGTCTCTCTTTTATACACTTATCAGTTAACACGTAATCCAATAACGCCCTCTGGCCATCTCTCCTACTCACATACTTATACTTATATATACCTCTCTTTTCAAAACAGGTATTCCTAATCACCAGTCCTTTTTCAGCACACAAATCCACAAGCTCTTCACTACTTCCATTTACAACACTGAGCACCCCATGTACACCAATCATACCCTTAACTGCCACATTACTCACATTTGCATTCAAATCACCCGTCATTATAAGCTGGTCTCGTGCATCAAAGCTACTAACACACTCACTCAGCTGCTCACAAAACACTTGCCTCTCATGATCTTTCTTCTCATGACCAGGTGCATGTGCACCAATAATCACCCATCTCTCTCCATCCACTTTCAGTTTTACCCATATTAATCACTCTTATCACATATTCCCACAACCCCTGCTTCAGGAGGAGTGCTACTCCTACATTTGCTCTTCTCTCACTGACCTCCATCCCAGGACATTCCCAAACAACTCTTCCCCTTTACCTTGAACTTCGTTTCATTCAGAGCCAAAATATTCACGTTCCTTTCCTCAAACATACTATTTATCTCTCCTTTTTTCATCTTGGTCACATCCACAAACATTTAGACATCACAATCTGAGCCTTCGAGGAGGATGAGCACTCCCGCGTGACTCCTTCTTCTGTTTTCCTTTTAGAAATCTAAATACAAAGAGGGGGGGTTTCCAGTCCCCTTTAGTCGCCTATTATGACACGCGGGGAATACGTGGGAAGTATTCTTGGTCCCCTATCCCTAGGAATATATATATATATATATATAATATATATATATATATATATATATTATATATAATATATATTATTTTTTTTTGCTTTGTCGCTGTCTCCCGCGTTTGCGAGGTAGCGCAAGGAAACAGACGAAAGAAATGGCCCAAACCACCCCCATACACATGCCTTGATTCAATCCACTGACAGCACGTCAACCCCGGTATACCACATCGCTCCAATTCACTCTATTCCTTGCCCTCCTTTCACCCTCCTGCATGTTCAGGCCCCGAACATACAAAATCTTTTTCACTCCATCTTTCCACCTCCAATTTGGTCTCCCTCTTCTCCTCGTTCCCTCCACCTCCGACACATATATCCTCTTGGTCAATCTTTCCTCACTCATTCTCTCCATGTGCCCAAACCATTTCAAAACACCATCTTCTGCTCTCTCAACCACGCTCTTTTTATTTCCACACATCTCTCTTACCCTTACGTTACTTACTCGATCAAACCACCTCACACCACACATTGTCCTCAAACATCTCATTTCCAGCACATCCATCCTCCTGCGCACCACTCTATCCATAGCCCACGCCTCGCAACCATACAACATTGTTGGAACCACTATTCCTTCAAACATACCCATTTTTGCTTTCCGAGATAATGTTCTCGACTTCCACACATTCTTCAAGGCTCCCAGAATTTTCGCCCCCTCCCCCACCCTATGATCCACTTCCGCTTCCATGGTTCCATCCGCTGCCAGATCCACTCCCAGATATCTAAAACACTTCACTTCCTCCAGTTTTTCTCCATTCAAACTCACCTCCCAATTGACTTGACCCTCAACCCTACTGTACCTAATAACCTTGCTCTTATTCACATTTACTCTTAACTTTCTTCTTTCACACACTTTACCAAACTCAGTCACCAGCTTCTGCAGTTTCTCACATGAATCAGCCACCAGCGCTGTATCATCAGCGAACAACAACTGACTCACTTCCCAAGCTCTCTCATCCCCAACAGACTTCATACTTGCCCCTCTTTCCAAAACTCTTGCATTCACCTCCCTAACAACCCCATCCACAAACAAATTAAACAACCATGGAGGTTTGGATGGTATTGCAGTGGAATTTATTAAAAAAGGGGGTGACTGTATTGTTGACTGGTTGGTAAGGTTATTAAATGTATGTATGACTCATGGTGAGGTGCCTGAGGATTGCGGAATGCGTGCATAGTGCCATTGTACAAAGGCAAAGGGGAGAAGAGTGAGTGCTCAAATTACAGAGGTATAAGTTTGTTGAGTATTCCTGGTAAATTATATGGGAGGGTATTGATTGAGAGGGTGAAGGCATGTACAGAGCATCAGATTGGGGAAGAGCAGTGTGGTTTCAGAAGTGGTAGAGGATGTGTGGATCAGGTGTTTGCTTTGAAGAATGTATGTGAGAAATACTTAGAAAAGCAAATATTATATAGATATTATATTAAATATAATAATATAATATTTATGAAGTATTAATATATTATTGGGATTGTTATTAACTGTGGTGTCTCGGTTTCGAGGTTAGCGCAAGGGAACAGACGAAAGTGAATGGTTCTCAGTGAATGTAGGTTTGCGGCAGGGTGTGTGTTTATATATAAATATTATATAATATATATATATATATATATATATATAATATATATATATATAATATATATATATATATATAAATATATATTATATATATATTATATATATTATATATATAATATTTATATATAATAATAATATATATATATATATATGGCCCAACCCCCCCCACACACATGTATATACATACGTCGACACACGCAAATATACATACCTACACAGCTTTCCATGGTTTACCCCAGACGCTCCACATGCCTTGATTCAATCCACTGACAGCACGTCAACCCCGGTATACCACATCGCTCCAATTCACTCTATTCCTTGCCCTCCTTTCACCCTCCTGCATGTTCAGGCCCCGATCACACAAAATCTTTTTCACTCCATCTTTCCACCTCCAATTTGGTCTCACTCTTCTCCTCGTTCCCTCCACCTCCGACACATATATCCTCTTGGTCAATCTTTCCTCACTCATTCTTTCCATGTGCCCAAACCACTTCAAAACACCCTCTTCTGCTCTCTCAACCACGCTCTTTTTATTTCCACACATCTCTCTTACCCTTACGTTACTTACTCGATCAAACCACCTCACACCACACATTGTCCTCGAACATCTCATTTCCAGCACATCCATCCTCCTGCGCACAACTCTATCCATAGCCCACGCCTCGCAACCATACAACATTGTTGGAACCACTATTCCTTCAAACATACCCATTCTTGCTTTCCGAGATAATGTTCTCGACTTCCACACATTCTTCAAGGCCCCCAGAATTTTCGCCCCCTCCCCCACCCTATGATCCACTTCCGCTTCCATGGTTCCATCCGCTGCCAGATCCACTCCCAGATATCTAAAACACTTCACTTCCTCCAGTTTTTCTCCATTCAAACTCACCTCCCAATTGTAAGGCATGTGTACGTGTAGGAAGAGAGAAAAGTGATTGGTTCTCAGTGAATGTAGGTTTGCGGCAGGGGTGTGTGATGTCTCCATGGTTGTTTAATTTGTTTATGGATGGGGTTGTTAGGGAGGTGAATGCAAGAGTTTTGGAAAGAGGGGCAAGTATGAAGTCTGTTGGGGATGAGAGAGCTTGGGAAGTGAGTCAGTTGTTGTTCGCTGATGATACAGAGCTGGTGGCTGATTCATGTGAGAAACTGCAGAAGCTGGTGACTGAATTTGGTAAAGTGTGTGAAAGAAGAAAGTTAAGAGTAAATGTGAATAAGAGCAAGGTTATTAGGTACAGTAGGGTTGAGGGTCAAGTCAATTGGGAGGTAAGTTTGAATGGAGAAGAACTGGAGGAAGTAAAGTGTTTTAGATATCTGGGAGTGGATCTGGCAGCGGATGGAACCATGGAAGCGGAAGTGAATCATAGGGTGGGGGAGGGGGCGAAAATCCTGGGAGCCTTGAAGAATGTCTGGAAGTCGAGAACATTATCTCGGAAAGCAAGAATGGGTATGTTTGAAGGAATAGTGGTTCCAACAATGTTGTATGGTTGGGAGGCGTGGGCTATGGATAGAATTGTGCGCAGGAGGGTGGATGTGCTGGAAATGAGATGTTTGAGGACAATGTGTGGTGTGAGGTGGTTTGATCGAGTAAGTCATGTAAGGGTAAAAGAGATGTGTGGAAATAAAAAGAGCGTGGTTGAGAGAGCAGAAGAGGATGTTTTGAAATGGTTTGGGCACATGGAGAGAATGAGTGAGGAAAGATTGACCAAGAGGATATATGTGTCGGAGGTGGAGGGAACGAGAAGTGAGAGACGAAATTGGAGGTGGAAAGATGGAGTGAAAAAGATTTTGTGTGATCGGGGCCTGAACATGCAGGAGGGTGAAAGGCGGGCGAGGAATAGAGTGAATTGGATCGATGTGGTATACCGGGGTTGACGTGCTGTCAGTGGATTGAATCAGGGCATGTGAAGCGTCTGGGGTAAACCATGGAAAGTTGTGTGAGGCCTGGATGTGGAAAGGGAGCTGTGGTTTCGGGCATTATTGCGTGACAGCTGGAGACTGAGTGTGAACAAATGGGGCCTTTATTGTCTTTTCCTAGTGCTACCTCGCATACAGGAGGGGGGAGGGGGATGGTATTCCATGTGTAGCGAGGTGGCGATGGGAATGAATAGGGACAGACAGTGTGAATTGTGTGCATGGGTATATATGTATGTGTCTGTGTGTATATATATATGTGTACATTGAGATGTATAGGTATGTATATTTGCGTGTGTGGGCGTGTGTGTGTGTACATTGTGTATGGGGGTGGGTTGGGCCATTTCTTTCGTCTGTTTCCTTGCGCTGCCTCGCAAACGGGGGAGCACTTCCACCCTCCTGCGCACAACTCCATCCATAGCCCACGCCTCACAACCATACAACATTG
The DNA here is from genome assembly GCF_036320965.1 of Panulirus ornatus. Taxonomy (NCBI): domain Eukaryota; kingdom Metazoa; phylum Arthropoda; class Malacostraca; order Decapoda; family Palinuridae; genus Panulirus; species Panulirus ornatus. The sequence goes on along the minus strand of NC_092244.1, from coordinate 23,405,405 downwards.
TTAGAGCCACTATTCCTTCAATTATACCCGTTTTTGCTTTCCGAGATAATGTTCTCGACTTCCAAACATTCTTCAAGGCTCCCAGGATTTTCGCCCCCTCCCCCACCCTATGATTCACTTCCGCTTCCATGGTTCCATCCGCTGCCAGATCCACTCCCAGATATCTAAAACACTTTACTTCCTCCAGTTTTTCTCCGTTCAAACTTACCTCCAAATTGACTTGACCCTCAACCCTACTGTACCTAATAACCTTGCTCTTATTCACATTTACTCTTAACTTTCTTCTTTCATACTTTTTACCAAACTCAGTCACCAGCTTCTGCAGTTTCTCACATGAATCAGCCACCAGCGCTGTATCATCAGCGAACAACAACTGACTCACTTCCCAAGCTCTCTCATCCACAACAGACTTCATACTTGCCCCTCTTTCCAAAACTCTTGCATTCACCTCCCTAACAACCCCATCCATAAACAAATTAAACAACCATGGAGACATCACACACCCGTGCCGCAAACCTACATTCACTGAGAACCAATCACTTTCCTCTCTTCCTACACGTACACATGCCTTACATCCTCGATAAAAACTTTTCACTGCTTCTAACAATTTGCCTCCCACACCATATATTCTTAAAACTTTCCACAGAGCATCTCTATCAACTCTATCATATGCCTTCTCCAGATCTATAAATGCTACATACAAATCCATTTGCTTTTCTAAGTATTTCTCATATACATTCTTCAAAGGAAACACCTGATTCACACATCCTCTACCACTTCTGAAACCACACTGCTCTTCCCCAGTCTGATGCTCTGTACATGCCTTCACCCTCTCAATCAATACCCTCCCATATAATTTACTAGGAATACTCAACAAACTTATACCTCTGTAATTTGAGCACTCACTCTTATCCCCTTTGCCTTTGTACAATGGCACTATGCACGCATTCCGCCAATCCTCAGGCACCTCACCATGAGTCATACATACATAAGATAACCTTACCAACCAATCAACAATACAGTCATCCCCTTTTTTAATAGATTCCACTGCAATACCATCTAAACCTACTGCCTTGCCGGCTTTCATCTTCCGCAAAGCTTTTACTACCTCTTCTTTGTTTACCAAATCATTTTCCCTAACCCTCTCACTTTGCACACCACCTCGACCATAAAACAACCTATATCTGCCACTCTATCATCAAACACATTCAACAAACCTTCAAAATACTCACTCCATCTCCTTCTCACATCACCACTACTTGTTATCACCTCCCCATTAGCCCCCTTCACTGAAGTTCCCATTTGCTCCCTTGTCTTACGCACTTTATTTACCTCCTTCCAGAACATCTTTTTATTCTCCCTAAAATTTAATGATACTCTCTCACCCCAACTCTCATTTGCCCTCTTTTTCACCTCTTGCACCTTTCTCTTGAACTCCTGTCTCTTTCTTTTATACATCTCCCACTCATTTGCATTTTTTCCCTGCAAAAATCGTCCAAATGCCTCTCTCTTCTCTTTCACTAATAATCTTACTTCTTCATCCCACCACTCACTACCCTTTCTAATCAACCCACCTCCCACGCTTCTCATGCCGCAAGCATCTTTTGCGCAATCCATCACTGATTCCCTAAATATATATATATATATATATATATATATATATATATATATATATATATATATATATATATATATATATATATATATATATATATTATATATATACATATATATCCCAACCTGCACGAATTATAAGATGGACAAAACGGAAACACACTGCTCTCCCAAAGTAGTCTTAAATTTCAACACACCAGACCACACCCATCAGAAGCCACATTCTTCTGAATGAAAAAAAAGTCATGCTTTCTTATCTATGCTCAGTTAATCCCTTATTCCCAGAAGCAGTTTCAATATATCCCAAAACCCTTCCTGCTTATGTTTAAATACAAGACTTATATTCCAGCACTCCTTACATTAATGGTCATTTGTCAGCCGAACTTACCTTCTTCCATGCCTTCTCCAACATACCAGTGCACAAAGGCTCTCTTGGAATACATAAGGTCAAACTTATGGTCAAGTCGTCCCCAAGCGTCCCTGATGGCAGTGGTGTTTGAAAGGCAACAAACAGCTCTGTCTACTTTTGCCAAGTCAGCACCAGGTACCACAGTTGGTGGCTGGTAATTGATACCCACCTGAAGTAACCGAACATACATATTAGCCTTATTGCAAGGATGTATAAGTTTGCTAATGCCAGCAATATTAGGGACTGTATCAAATTATCCTTATCTTTAATCATCTACAAGAATTTGACCACCTATACATTCTTTAGAGTTGTTTTATGAATCATTTCATGATTATATGCTAATGTCCACAGTCTGTGTATTAACTCTGCATGGTAAGTTTTCTGCTCAGTTACATAAGCCAGACAGTATCAATTACAAGACACAGTATCTTCCCAATGTGAGGATACTTCCCACATTTTGTGGTCGCACATACTGAGTTAAACTGCCAAACCCCTGTCTAGATTTGGCTGATGTTAGAGCTACCTACATTTATATCTTATCCCATCAAACAAAATTCTAAGCTTATCAAAACTTGGCCTACACATTTTAAGGTTAAAGTGACGTGCATGGACAGAAGTCACAACTGCATGTAGGTGTTGTGGTGGTCTGGGAATACTACACACAAAAGATGGCATCGAGTCACTAGGTGCATAAAATAGGAGTTTACAAACTTTTTCTTTTTCTTTTGTTGGGTCCCTTCTCTTAAACATTCATTAATTTGATTTTTTGCAAGTTATCAAGTTATCTATATTGTATGCATTAAGTTTCAGCACATAACTTTTTTAAATTCTCAACCACTCTGTTACTGTGCAACAGAAATTCTTCTTAACATCTTATAATCAAGTGTCCCCTTAGTCCTCATGATGTGGAGTTTCTGCAGTAGAGGATGTGGCATACGAGGGTTAATTGTGTAAAGAACGACAGTGTCAAAGACAGATGCAGTCCGACTTAAACAGCTGACCAGGGTGTGCTGAAACGGTTTAGGTATACAGAGGATGAGCGAAGAATGGCTAAGAAGATCTATGATGCCTCAGAAGTGGAGAGAGCAAGGAGCTGAGGAAGACTGAGATGAAGATAGAAGGATGGAGTATAGGAGGCTCTGGGATATTGCGGCCTGAACATCCAAAAGGACAAGAGGTATGCATCAGACAAAATAAACTGTAGTAGTTAAGATAAAGTCTCCTGTAAATGGATGGATCTGGTGTCCTTACATAAAATATGAGGACTAGAAATTGGATGTGTGGTGTCTGTCCGTCTGTCTGTCTGTCTGTCTGTCTGTTTGTTCCGGATGCTTCCTTGCTGAGGTGAGAGAGGCAATCAATTATGAAAAAAATGGATGCATGTAATAAAGGAGCTAACTACAAATACAAGAGTAAGTGTACAGTATGCTGGGAGTTTGGGTAAGTGGGCATTGGATATAAATAAGTTGATGTTTGTGGGTGACACAGTGCTGGTGGTAGGATATAGAAATAAACTGTGGATGCTCATGAGTAGGGGAGCAGGTAAAAGAAAAAAAAATGAGTCACTGCATATTTATGGACTCCCATAGTGCAGCGGTTAGCGTCCCTGATCGTGACGCACTCACGGGTAGCCAAAGATTGAGCGCATAGGTTCGAATCCTGGATATGGCAGTCAGTCCACAATCAACCCAGCTGTTCATCTACCTCTAGGGGTTGGCCGATAAATTGGGCATATATATTATATATATTACGTGAGGGAAGTGGGTGAAGAATGTGATGTCTTTAGGGAAGCAGTGATGCCTTGCACAAAATATTCATGTGGCATGAGAAAGGTAGGAGGTGGGCAGATTAGAAAGGGTAGTAAATGGTGGGTTGAAGAAGTGAGGTTGTTAGTGAAAGAGAGAGGCGTTTGGACGATACTTGCAGGGAAGTAGTGCAAATGACTGGGAGGTGAAAAAGAGGGCAAATGAGAGATGGGGTAAGAGAGCGTCATTCAATTTTAGAGAGAATAAAAAGATGTTTTGGAAGGAGGTAAATAATGTACGTAAGACGAGAGAACAAGTGGGAACATCGGTGAAGGGAGCAAATGGAAAGGTAATAAAAAATAGTGATAAAGTGAGGAGATGGAGTGAGTATTTTGAAGGTTTGTTGAATATGTTTGATGAAAAAGGCAGATATAGGGTGTCTTAGTTAGGGTGGTGTGCGAAGTGAGAGGGTTAGGGAGAATGGTTTGGTAAACAGAGAAGAGGTTGTGAAAGCTTTGCGGAAGATGAAAGCCGATAAGGCGGCAGGATTGGATGGTACTGCAATGAAATTTATTCAAAAAGGGGGTGACTGTGTTGTAGACTGGTTGGTGAGGATATTCAATATAAGTATGGATCATGGTGAAGTGCTTGTGGATTGGCGGAATGCATGCATAGTGCCATTGTACAAAGGCAAAGGGGATATATGTGAGTTTGTTAAGTATTCCTAGGAAATTATATGGAAAGGCATTGACTGAGAGGGTAAAGGCATGTACAGATCATCAGATTGGGGAAGAGCAGTGTGGTTTCAGAAGTGGTAAAGGATGTGTGGATCATGTGTTTACTTTGAAGAATGTATGTGAGAAATAC
>NC_092244.1:23393270-23395770 GCF_036320965.1 Panulirus ornatus | reverse complement strand
GTTTCAGCTAACATAAAAACAATTGTAAGGTAATAAAGTGCAATGGAGGAGGGGGGGTGGTAAGAAATTAGTTTAGAAATGAGCTTTACTCGGGAGAAGCGAGAGGAATTAAAGTGATTTAGGTGTCTGGGTGTGGACATAGCACTGGATAGAACCATGGAAGCTGAAGTAAGTACGTGAAAGAGGAGGTTAAGCTTCTGGATGCATTAAACAATGCATGGAAAGTTGGACGTCTGAAAGGGTAAAGATAGATGGAGCTGAAGGTATGGTTGTCCTAAAATAGTTGTGTAGGTGTAAGTCTTAGGCCCTACATGCAACAGAAAGGAAGTGGGAGGCTACACTGGATATTAAATGGCTGAGGATGAAATATGACAATAAGCAGGCTGATAATGTGAGAAATGGTATTGTCAGAGACCTGTGGCAGTGAGTGTAGAGTGAGTGAAACAGCCAAATGGGGAATGTCTGATACTTCAAGAATATAAAGAGGATGAAGGAAGAGAAACTGACAGGATCCATGAGCTGGATTGGGGGGTAGGGAGGCAAGAAGATGGAAAGATGGGGTGGAGGAGGCCTTGGGGTATCAGGACCTGAACATTCAGTAGTGTGCACTGGCCAGAAAACATTGGATTGCTGAAGTATATGTGGGACAATATGTTGCCAATGGGCTCAAACAGAGCATACAATGTAGTCAAGATTAAATCAGGTTGTAGTCTATGGGGGTCAGGGCATGGATAGTGGACTCTGGTTTGGTACATTTTATCTGATGGCTAGAGACTGGCTGTGTGCAAATAAATCCATTGTTTGTCTGTTCCTGGTGCTACACTGTGAAGGCAGGAAAGACAATCAAATCTGAAACAAAAATTGTAGTTTGGAATCCCTAACAGTCTGTTAAATTCTTTGCCAAATTTACAATCCTGAAGACGAATAAACATCTCGCACTCATGATACTCATTGCATTATCCAGGCTAGGAAATCACATTCACAGGTCAAATAATGGTTTCTGAAAACTTGACTAAATTTTCCAGTTTCTAAAAGTTAAAAATACGATACACATAGAGTACAGATATTGTCAACATCACGAGGAAATCTACGATGTGAGCCATAAAAAAATCTAGGTTAAAGAATATCATTTCCGTCCTACATCTATCAATTCAACGGTTTACTGCTGGTACACCAGATTTACTCAAGCTGTAAGCGGGGTATGAATTCAAGATGGATGCATGATCTGTGCATCCTACTCTTACAATCAATCTTGACTGAAACAGCTTATAAGATGAAACTTATAAAGCTTTGAAAAATAATTTTCCAGTTAATTAGAAAGTACATTTGAAAAGTGAGAGAAGATTGTGTTATTTACCTTAAAACCAGTTGGGCACCAGTCAACAAATGTAATATTTTTCTTGGTACGAGTTTCTGCAATGGCAGCATTAACATCCTTGGGAACAACATCCCCACGGAACAAGAGACAACATGCCATATATTTGCCATTTCTGGGGTCACACTTCACCTGAAGCAGAAAAGGAAATACAGAAAGTTCAAGAAATGACATAAAATGAAGCACAAATATAAACAATATCATAACACAGATTAGATATTTCTCTACGGAATATAATGCTGAATATGTATACCATACAAAACATATACTACACCATACTATACTATACTCTACTAATTGGTTAAGGCATAAGAAAGTAATAGATATCTGACGTTCGGAAAAAATCCAATATATTCACAAAAAGAGTTTAACAGAATATCAATGTTCTAGATGGCAGTAAAAACTAGAGGGAAAAAATGTAGAATGCATAGTATTGGATAAAAATTGGAAATTTTGGTGCATATAAGTAAAAGGAAAGCCAATGAGAGAGAGAGAGAGAGAGAGAGAGAGAGAGAGAGAGAGAGAGAGAGAGAGAGAGAGAGAGAGAGAGAGAGAGAGAGAGAGAGAGGAAGAGGAGAGAGAGAGAGGAGAGAGAGAGAGAGAGAGAGAGAGAGAGAGAGAGAGAGAGAATCAACAGGATCCAATTTGTACCTATTTGTTATTACATCACCAGTTTGTACACTATGGGGAGAGAGTTTTACACTTTTGGAACTCCATCTCTTGTACTTTTTGTACAATCAAAAAGTTTAAAGCCTTGTAAGTTGCTGGTGTTCAGCCTCTTTACTTAGACCGACCCAACCATCCACTAATTTTACACTAAACTAGTATTTCTCTACATCCATCTCAAGCATCGTCTATCTCAGTTTCCAAATATCAAGTTTATGAAAATCTTTGAAGAAAAACTTTGTTTAACCAGAATGTTACACTTTTGGGTTGCAGCCTTACCCTGACATTGCACTGAGATATAGAACTGAACTTTCCTAAAAGCTGTCTTCGCTGACATTAAGACTCCTTCGACTGTATGTGAACTCTAAAGTTCCGTCCCTCAAGAGACAGGCACCAGTCTCTAAAGGATAACAGTATTTGCAGCGGGGGAGATACCAATGAGATACAGCTGCTGTGGAG
>NC_092244.1:23305770-23388270 GCF_036320965.1 Panulirus ornatus | reverse complement strand
ATTCAAACTCACCTCCCAATTGACTTGACCCTCAACCCTACTGTACCTAATAACCTTGCTCTTATTCACATTTACTCTTAACTTTCTTCTTCCACACACTTTACCAAACTCAGTCACCAGCTTCTGCAGTTTCTCACATGAATCAGCCACCAGCGCTGTATCATCAGCGAACAACAACTGACTCACTTCCCAAGCTCTCTCATCCCCAACAGACTTCATACTTGCCCCTCTTTCCAAAACTCTTGCATTTACCTCCCTAACAACCCCATCCATAAACAAATTAAACAACCATGGAGACATCACACACCCCTGCCGCAAACCTACATTCACTGAGAACCAATCACTTTCCTCTCTTCCTACACGTACACATGCCTTACATCCTCGATAAAAACTTTTCACTGCTTCTAACAACTTTCCTCCCACACCATATATTCTTAATACCTTCCACAGAGCATCTCTATCAACTCTATCATATGCCTTCTCCAGATCCATAAATGCTACATACAAATCCATTTGCTTTTCTAAGTATTTCTCACATACATTCTTCAAAGCAAACACCTGATCCACACATCCTCTACCACTTCTGAAACCACACTGCTCTTCCCCAATCTGATGCTCTGTACATGCCTTCACCCTCTCAATCAATACCCTCCCATATAATTTACCAGGAATACTCAACAAACTTATACCTCTGTAATTTGAGCACTCACCCTTATCCCCTTTGGCTTTGTACAATGGCACTATGCACGCATTCCGCCAATCCTCAGGCACCTCACCATGAGTCATACATACATTAAATAACCTTACCAACCAGTCAACAATACAGTCACCCCCTGTTTTAATAAATTCCACTGCAATACCATCCAAACCTGCTGCCTTGCCGGCTTTCATCTTCCGCAAAGCTTTCATTACCTCTTCTCTGTTTACCAAATCATTTTCCCTAACCCTCTCACTTTGCACACCACCTCGACCAAAACACCCTATATCTGCCACTCTTATCATCAAACACATTCAACAAACCCTCAAAATACTCACTCCATTTCCTTCTCACATCACCACTACTTGTTATCACCTCCCCATTTGCGCCCTTCACTGAAGTTCCCATTTGCTCCCTTGTCTTACGCACTTTATTTACCTCCTTCCAGAACATCTTTTTATTCTCCCTAAAATTTAATGATACTCTCTCACCCCAACTCTCATTTGCCCTTTTTTTCACCTCTTGCACCATTCTCTTGACCTCCTGTCTCTTTCTTTTATACATCTACCACTCAATTGCATTTTTTCCCTGCAAAAATCGTCCAAATGCCTCTCTCTTCTCTTTCACTAATACTCTTACTTCTTCATCCCACCACTCACTACCCTTTCTAATCAACCCACCTCCCACTCTTCTCATGCCACAAGCATCTTTTGCGCAATCCATCACTGATTCCCTAAATACATCCCATTCCTCCCCCATTCCCCTTGCTTCCATTGTTCTCACCTTTTTCCATTCTGTACTCAGTCTCTCCTGGTACTTCCTCACACAGGTCTCCTTCTCAAGCTCACTTACTCTCACCACCCTCTTCACCCCAACATTCACTCTTCTTTTCTGAAAACCCATACAGATCTTCACCTTAGCCTCCACAAGATAATGATCAGACATCCCTCCAGTTGCACTTCTCAGCACATTAACATCCAAAAGTCTCTCTTTCGCACGCCTGTCAATTAACACGTAATCCAATAACGCTCTCTGGCCATCTCTCCTACTTACATAAGTATACTTATGTATATCTCGCTTTTTAAACCAGGTATTCCCAATCATCAGTCCTTTTTCAGCACATAAATCTACAAGCTCTTCACCATTTCCATTTACAACACTGAACACCCCATGTATACCAATTATTCCCTCAACTGCCACATTACTCACCTTTGCATTCAAATCACCCATCACTATAACCCGGTCTCGTGCATCAAAACCACTAACACACTCATTCAGCTGCTCCCAAAACACTTGCCTCTCTTGATCTTTCTTCTCATGCCCAGGTGCATATGCACCAATAATCACCCACCTCTCTCCATCAACTTTCAGTTTTACCCATATTAATCGAGAATTTACTATCTTACACTCTATCACATACTCCCACAACTCCTGTTTCAGGAGTATTGCTACTCCTTCCCTTGCTCTTGTCCTCTCACTAACCCCTGACTTTACTCCCCAGACATTCCCAAACCACTCTTCCCCTTTACCCTTGAGCTTCGTTTCACTCAGAGCCAAAACATCCAGGTTCCTTTCCTCAAACATACTACCTATCTCTCCTTTTTTCACATCTTGGTTACATCCACACACATTTAGTATATATATATATATATATTATATATATATATATTAAACAACCATGGAGACATCACACACCCCTGCCGCAAACCTACATTCACTGAGAACCAATCACTTTCCTCTCTTCCTACACGTACACATGCCTTACATCCTCGATAAAAACTTTTCACTGCTTCTAACAACTTGCCTCCCACACCATATATTCTTAATACCTTCCACAGAGCATCTCTATCAACTCTATCTGGAAAGAGGGGCAAGTATGAAGTGTGTTGGGGATGAGAGAGCTTGGGAAGTGAGTCAGTTGTTGTTCGCTGATGATACAGCGCTGGTGGCTGATTCATGTGAGAAACTGCAGAAGCTGGTGACTGAGTTTGGTAAAGTGTGTGGAAGAAGAAAGTTGAGAGTAAATGTGAATAAGAGCAAGGTTATTAGGTACAGTAGGGGTGAGGGTCAAGTCAATTGGGAGGTGAGTTTGAATGGAGAAAAACTGGAGGAAGTGAAGTGTTTTAGATATCTGGGAGTGGATCTGTCAGCGGATGGAACCATGGAAGCGGAAGTGGATCATAGGGTGGGGGAGGGGGCGAAAATTTTGGGAGCCTTGAAAAATGTGTGGAAGTCGAGAACATTATCTCGGAAAGCAAAAATGGGTATGTTTGAGGGAATAGTGGTTCCAACAATGTTGTATGGTTGCGAGGCGTGGGCTATGGATAGAGATGTGCGCAGGAGGATGGATGTGCTGGAAATGAGATGTTTGAGGACAATGTGTGGTGTGAGGTGGTTTGATCGAGTAAGTAACGTAAGGGTAAGAGAGATGTGTGGAAATAAAAAGAGCGTGGTTGAGAGAGCAGAAGAGGGTGTTTTGAAATGGTTTGGGCACATGGAGAGAATGAGTGAGGAGAGATTGACCAAGAGGATATATGTGTCGGAGGTGGAGGGAACGAGGAGAAGAGGGAGACCAAATTGGAGGTGGAAAGATGGAGTGAAAAAGATTTTGTGTGATCGGGGCCTGAACATGCAGGAGGGTGAAAGGAGGGCAAGAAATAGAGTGAATTGGAGTCATGTGGTATACAGGGGTTGACGTGCTGTCAGTGGATTGAAGCAAGGCATGTGAAGCGTCTGGGGTAAACCATGGAAAGCTGTGTAGGTATGTATATTTGCGTGTGTGGACGTGTGTATGTACATGTGTATGGGGGGGGGGGTTGGGCCATTTCTTTCGTCTGTTTCCTTGCGCTACCTCGCAAACGCGGGAGACAGCGACAAAGTAAAAAAAAAAAAAAAAAAAAAAAAAAAAAAAAAAAATATATATATATATATATATATATATATATATATATATATATATATATATATATATATATATATATATATATATACACATGTATTTGTATGTATATGTCAAGTGAGCGTACAGAGCTAGATCCATCTCAAATGTGAGAGTAGTACTCCAAACAAGAACGAATCAATCCTTTGTATAAACGGAGCAACTGTTCGGAAGGGAATATGTCGGTTTCGACATCTAACCAGGATTCTCAGTTTCTGAGAGGCAGACTTAGCTATTCCTGTACTGTGGGGTTTCCAAGAAAGGGTGGATGTTACAGTAATACCAAGTATGTTCACTGAGTCAAGAGGTGTAATTACAGAGCCGTCAAGGGAAAGATGAGACTTTTGAGGAGTTTTCGATAGAGATGTGTAGAAATTGGGTCTTCGAGGCATTACTCTTAACAAGATTGTGTTTACCCCACTGAGATATCCTGTCCAAGTTTGAGTTTACAGAGGAAGCTGTGTCAAGACGGGATGCAGATCGAGTGAGAGAAGAGGGAGCAGAATTGAAGGATGTGGATGAATGCAGTGTTGAGTCATCAGCATACGAGTGCACTGGATTATTAGTGGAGGCGAAGAAATCGTTGAAAAAAAGGAGAAAAAGTGTAGGGGACAGGACAATACCTTGAAGGACACCTCGGGTGTCGGAGAAAAGGGCTGATCCATCAACAACCACAGAGACATCGGCCGGAGAGGAAGCTAGATATGAAGGAGAAAAGTGAGAAAGGGAAGCCAAATGATGTACGTACGCAAGGCATGGGCTACAGATGAGAATGTGTTGAGGAGGGCGGATGTGTTGGAAATGAAATATGTTGAGTGGGTTGATGTAGTCAAGTAAGAGAGTTGGTAAGAAGACGAAAGTTGTTGAGGGATCTGGAGAAAGTGTGCTGACATGGTTTGCATATATGGATAGAATAAGTTAGGAGAGCTTGACAAACAGGATATGTGTCAGAAGTGGAGGGTACAAGGAAAAAGGGAAAGCCAGATTGGAGAATAAAGAACAGGGAGAGAAAAATTTCAATTGGATTGGGCATAAATATTTAGGAGGGTGAAAGGCATACATAGGATAAGTTTAACTGGAACGTGTGAAGTGATCAGGAAAAACCTTGGAAAGGTAAGTGGGCTTTGGTTGTGGATAGAAGATAGGAGGCTGTGGTCTCGGTGCATTATACATGACAGCTATTGAATGTAGATATAAGGAAATGCGGCCTTTCTTCATCTGTTCTCGTGTGACCTCACGAACGCTGGTAATGTTGAACAAATGTGGAAAATATAATATATATATATATATATATATATATATATATATATATATATATATATATATATATATATATATATATATATATATATATATATATATTGAAGGATGTGGATGAATGCAGTGTTGAGTCAATATTTATTTAATGCATGTATGACTTATGGTGAGGTGCCTGAGGATTGGCGGAATGCGTGCATAGTGCCATTGTACAAAGGCAAAGGGGATAAGAGTGAGTGCTCAAATTACAGAGGTATAAGTTTGTTGAGTATTCCTGGTAAATTATATGGGAGGGTATTAATTGAGAGGGTGAAGGCATGTACAGAGCATCAGATTGGGGAAGAGCAGTGTGGTTTCAGAAGTGGTAGAGGATGTGTGGATCAGGTGTTTCCTTTGAAGAATGTATGTGAGAAATACTTAGAAAAGCAAATGGATTTGTATGTAGCATTTATGGCTCTGGAGAAGGCATATGATAGAGTTGATAGAGATGCTCTGTGGAAGGTATTAAGAATATATGGTGTGGGAGGCAAGTTGTTAGAAGCAGTGAAAAGTTTTTATCGAGGATGTAAGGCATGTGTACGTGTAGGAAGAGAGGAAAGTGATTGGTTCTCAGTGAATATAGGTTTGCGGCAGGGGTGTGTGATGTTTCCATGGTTGTTTAATTTGTTTATGGATGGGGTTGTTAGGGAGGTGAATGCAAGAGTTTTGGAAAGAGGGGCAAGTATGAAGTCTGTTGGGGATGATAGAGCTTGGGAAGTGAGTCAGTTGTTGTTCGCTGATGATACAGCGCTGGTGGCTGATTCATGTGAGAAACTGCAGAAGCTGGTGACTGAGTTTGGTAAAGTGTGTGAAAGAAGAAAGTTAAGAGTAAATGTGAATAAGAGCAAGGTTATTAGGTACAGTAGGGTTGAGGGTCAAGTCAATTGGGAGGTAAGTTTGAATGGAGAAAAACTGGAGGAAGTAAAGTGTTTTAGATATCTGGGAGTGGATCTGGCAGCGGATGGAACCATGGAAGCGGAAGTGGATCATAGGGTGGGGGAGGGGGCGAAAATTCTGGGAGCCTTGAAGAATGTGTGGAAGTCGAGAACATTATCTCGGAAAGCAAAAATGGGTATGTTTGAAGGAATAGTGGTAACAACAATATTGTATGGTTGCGAGGCGTGGGCTATGGATAGAGTTGTGCGCGGGAGGATGGATGTGCTGGAAATGAGATGTTTGAGGACAATGTGTGGTGTGAGGTAGTTTGATCGAGTAAGTAACGTAAGGGTAAGAGAGATGTGTGGAAATAAAAAGAGCGTGGTTGAGAGAGCAGAAGAGGGTGTTTTGAAATGGTTTGGGCACATGGAGAGAATGAGTGAGGAAAGATTGACCAAGAGGATATATGTGTCGGAGGTGGAGGGAACGAGGAGAAGTGGGAGACCAAATTGGAGGTGGAAAGATGGAGTGAAAAAGATTTTGTGTGATCGGGGCCTGAACATGCAGGAGGGTGAAAGGAGGGCAAGGAATAGAGTGAATTGGATCGATGTGGTATACCGGGGTTGACGTGCTGTCAGTGGATTGAATCAGGGCATGTGAAGCGTCTGGGGTAACCCATGGAAAGCTGTGTAGGTATGTATATTTGCGTGTGTGGACGTGTGTATATACATGTGTATGGGGGTGGGTTGGGCCATTTCTTTCGTCTGTTTCCTTGCGCTACCTCGCAAACGCGGGAGACAGCGACAAAGAAAAAAATATATATACATATATATAATATATATATATATATATATATATATATATATATATATATATATATATATATATATATATATATATATATAAAACGAACAAAGTGCATAAGAAGGTGTAATGCAAGAAAGTTGCATTACATCTTTATAGAACATACAAACCTCCAACAGCCAGGATCGAAACCGGGACCCCTGTGCAACAGGCGTGAATGCTACCGCTAGGCTATAATCGCCCCTAATAGGAAATAACTATTCGAATACTATGTACTCGAATACCCTTCATCTCACCTTGGTGAGCAACGGGGTCTACACCGGTCATTTCCCAACAGGCTCACCGAGCCAGCAGACAGCATTTTACCGAATCTAACTGTACAACGCGGAGGTATATGATACGAACAAAGTGCATATGAGCGCTCACCTTCATAGAACATACAAACCTCCAACAGCCAGGATCGAACCCGGGACCCTTGTGCAACAGGCGGGAGCGCTACCGCTAGGATATGATCACCCCTAATAGGAAATAACTATTCGAATACTATGTACTCGAATACCCTTCGTCTCACGTTGGTGAGCAACGGGGCCTACACCGGTCATTTCCGAAGAGGAGTGAGTCACAGGGTGGGGAAGGGGGCGAAAGTTCTGGGAGTGTTGAAAAATGTGTGGAAGGAAAAACATTATTTCGGGAAGCAAAAATGGGTTTGAAGGAATATTGGTTCCGGCAATGTTATATGTTGCGAGGCGTGGGCTATAGATAGGGTTGTGCGGAGGAGGGTGGATGTGTTGGAAATGAAATGTTTGAGGACATTATGTGGTGTAAAGTGGTTTGATCGAGTAGGTAATGAAAGGGTAAGAGAGATGTGTGGTAATAAAAAGTGTGGTTGAGAGAGCAGAAGAGGGTGTATTGAAATGGTTTGGTCACATGGAGGGAATGAGTGAGGAAATATTGACAAAGAGGATATATGTGTTAGAGGTGGAGAGAACGAGGAGAAGTGGGAGAGCAAATTGGAGGTGGAAGGATGGAGTGAAAAAGATTTTGAGTGATCGGGGCCTGAACATATATATATATGTAATAAAAAAAAAAATAAATAAATATATATATATTATATAATATTATATTATATATATATATATATATATATATATATATATATATATATATATATATATATATTATAATATATATATTATTATATATATATATATATATATATATATATATTTAATATATATATATTATTTATTTTTTTTTTTTTTTTTTGCTTTGTCGCTGTCTCCCACGTTTGCGAGGTAGCGCAAGGAAATAGACGAAAGAAATGGCCCAACCCACCCCCATACACATGCCTTGATTCAATCCACTGACAGCACGTCAACCCCGGTATAACACATCGCTCCAATTCACTCTATTCTTTGCCCTCCTTTCACCCTCCTGCATGTTCAGGCCCCGATCACACAAAATCTTTTTCACTCCATCTTTCCACCTCCAATTTGGTCTCCCTCTTCTCCTCGTTCCCTCCACCTCCGACACATATATCCTCTTGGTCAATCTTTCCTCACTCATTCTCTCCATGTGACCAAACCATTTCAAAACACCCTCTTCTGCTCTCTCAACCATGCTCTTTTTATTTCCACACATCTCTCTTACCCTTACGTTACTTACTCGATCAAACCACCTCACACCACACATTGTCCTCAAACATTTCATTTCCAGCACATTCATCCTCCTGCGCACAACTCTATCCATATTCCACGCCTCGCAACCATACAATATTGTTGGAACCACTGTTCCTTCAAACATACCCATTTTTGCTTTCGAGATAATGTTCTCGACTTCCACACATTCTTCAAGGCTCCCAGAATTTTCGCCCCCTCCCCCACCCTATGATCCACTTCCACTTCCATGGTTCCATCCGCTGCCAGATCCACTCCCAGATATCTAAAACACTTCACTTCCTCCAGTTTTTCTCCATTCAAACTCACCTCCCAGTTGAATTGACCCTCAACCCTACTGTACCTAATAACCTTGCTCTTATTCACATTTACTCTTAACTTTCTTCTTTCACACACTTTACCAAACTCAATCACCAGCTTCTGCAGTTTCTCACATGAATCAACCATCAGCGCTGTATCATCAGCGAACAACAACTGACTCACTTCCCAAGCTCTCACATCCCCAACAGACTTCATACTTGCCCCTCTTTCCAAAACTCTTGCATTCACCTCCCTAACAACAACATCCATAAACAAATTAAACAACCATGGAGACATCACACACCCCTGCCGCAAACCTACATTCACTGAGAACCAATCACTTCCCTCTCTTCCTACACGTTCACATGCCTTACATCCTCGATAAAAACTTTTCACTGCTTCTAACAACTTGCCTCCCACACCATATATTCTTAATACCTTCCACAGAGCATCTCTATCAACTCTATCATATGCCTTCTCCAGATCCATAAATGCTACATACATATCCATTTGCTTTTCTAAGTATTTCTCACATACATTCTTCAAAGCAAACACCTGATCCACACATCCTCTACCACTTCTGAAACCACACTGCTCTTCCCCAATCTGATGCTCTGTATATGCCTTCACCCTCTCAATCAATACCCTCCCATATAATTTGCCAGGAATACTCAACAAACTTATACCTCTGTAATTTGAGCACTCACTCTTATCCCCTTTGCCTTTGTACAATGGCACTATGCACGCATTCCGCCAATCCTCAGGCACCTCACCATGAGTCATACATACATTAAATAACCTTACCAAACAGTCAATAATACAGTCACCCCCTTTTTTAATAAATTCCACTGCAATACCATCCAAACCTGCTGCCTTGCCGGCTTTCATCTTCCGCAAAGCTTTTACTACCTCTTCTCTGTTTACCAAATCATTTTCCCTAACCCTCGCACTTTGCACACCACCTCGACCAAAACACCCTATATCTGCCACTCTATCATCAAACACATTCAACAAACCTTCAAAATACTCACTCCATCTCCTTCTCACATCACCACTACTTGTTATCACCTCCCCATTTGCGCCCTTCACTGAAGTTCCCATTTGCTCCCTTGTCTTACGCACTTTATTTATCTCCTTCCAGAACATCTTTTTATTCTCCCTAAAATTTAATGATACTCTCTCACCCCAACTCTCATTTGCCCTTTTTTTCACCTCTTGCACCTTTCTCTTGACCTCCTGTCTCTTTCTTTTATACGTCTCCCACTCAATTTCATTTTTTTCCCTGCAAAAATCGTCCAAATGCCTCTCTCTTCTCTTTCACTAATACTCTTACTTCATCCCACCACTCACTACCCTTTCTAATCAACCCACCTCCCACTCTTCTCATGCCACAAGCATCTTTTGCGCAATTCATCACTGATTCACTAAATACATCCCATTCCTCCCCCACTCCCCTTGCTTCCATTGTTCTCACCTTTTTCCATTCTGTACTCAGTCTCTCCTGGTACTTCCTCACACAAGTCTCCTTCCCAGGCTCACTTACTCTCACCACCCTCTTCACCCCAACATTCACTCTTCTTTTCTGAAAACCCATACAAATCTTCACCTCAGCCTCCACAAGATAATGATCAGACATCCCTCCAGTTGCACCTCTCAGCACATTAACATCCAAAAGTCTCTCTTTCGCGCGCGCCTGTCAATTGACACGTAATCCAATAACGCTCTCTGGCCATCTCTCCTACTTACATAAGTATACTTATGTATATCTCGCTTTTTAAACCAGGTATTCCCAATCATCAGTCCTTTTTCAGCACATAAATCTACAAGCTCTTCACCATTTCCATTTACAACACTGAACACCCCATGTATACCAATTATTCCCTCAACTGCCACATTACTCACCTTTGCATTCAAATCACCCAACACTATAACCCGGTCTCGTGCATCAAAACCACTAACACACTCATTCAGCTGCTCCCAAAACACTTGCCTCTTTTATGATCTTTCTTCTCATGCCCAGGTGCATATGCACCAATAATCACCCATCTCTCTCCATCAACTTTCAGTTTTACCCATATTAATCGAGAATTTACTTTCCTACATTCTATCACATACTTCCACAACTCCTGTTTCAGGAGTACTGCTACTCCTTCCCTTGCTCTTGTCCTCTCACTAACCCCTGACTTTACTCCCAAGACATTCCCAAACCACTCTTCCCCTTTACCCTTGAGCTTCGTTTCACTCAGAGCCAAAACATCCAGGTTCCTTTCCTCAAACATAATACCTATCTCTCCTTTTTTCACATCTTGGTTACATCCACACACACTTAGGCACCCCAATCTGAGCCTTCGAGGAGGATGAGCACTCCCCGCGTGACTCCTTCTTCTGTTTCCCATTTTAGAAAGTTAAAAAAATACAAGGAGGGGAGGATTTCTGGCCCCCCGCTCCCGTCCCCTCCAGTCGCTTTCTACGACATGCGAGGAATGCGTGGGAAGTATTCTTTCACCCCTATCCCCAGGGATAATATACATATATATATACACATACACACACATACACACACACACGCACATATACATACACACACACACATACATATATATACATGTGAAAAATGTAAGAAACAATTTAGAAAACTGAAACTTCTAGCTTGAAATGAAATGAAAAAATGATTGTCACATAATGGTTCAACCTTGGCCCACCAGTGATGCTACTACGTTTGTGAATCAAGAACCATTGCAACACAAACCTTGCCAGGTGGTAGAGTGTCCCGCAGTGTATCGAGACAGACTTCCCCAGAACTTTTTTTAAAGGGGAAGTAAATGTTTATAGTTGTGTTACTGGAGTGATAGTTTTCATACATGGTGCTTTGACAAGAAAATAGTGAAATTGGAAAAAATGTAGCTTAGACATTGAAGCTTATTGATACAGTGGTTAAATTGATGAGAACTACTATTGACGTTTGTGTAAATAAATTAAACATTTCCTTTCCATAGCCAGAGGTTGAACCATTATATATATATATATATTATTAATATATATATATATATATATATATAAAATATATATATATATATATATTAAATATATATATATATATATATATTCATTTACTATACTTTGTTGCTATCTCCCACGTTGGCAAGGTAGCGCAAGGAAACAGACGAAAGAATGGCCCAAAACAACCCACATACACATGTATATACATACACGTCCGCACCCGTACATATACGTACCTACACATCTCAACGTATACATATATATACACACACAGATAAATATATATATATATATATATATATATATATATATATATATATATATATATATATATATATATATAATATATATATATATATATATATATTATTTATCTATTTATTTAATTTGCTTTCTCGCTGTCTCCCGCGTTAGCGAGGTAGCGCAAGGAAACAGACGAAAGAATATATATATATATATATATATATATATATATATATATATATATATATATATATATATATATATATATATATATATATATATATATATTTTTTTTTTTTTTTGCTTTGTCGCTGTCTCCCGCGTTTGCGAGGCAGCGCAAGGAAACAGACGAAAGAAATGGCCCAACCCACCCCCATACACATGTATATACATACGTCCACACACGCAAATATACATACCTACACAGCTTCCATGGTTTACCCCAGACACTTCACATGCCCCGATTCAATCCACTGACAGCACGTCAACCCCTGTATACCACATCGCTCCAATTCACTCTATTCCTTGCCCTCCTTTCACCCTCCTGCATGTTCAGGCCCCGATCACACAAAATCATTTTCACTCCATCTTTCCACCTCCAATTTGGTCTCCCTCTTCTCCTCGTTCCCTCCACCTCCGACACATATATCCTCTTGGTCAATCTTTCCTCACTCATTCTCTCCATGTGCCCAAACCATTTCAAAACATCCTCTTCTGCTCTCTCAACCACGCTCTTTTTATTTCCACACATCTCTCTTATCCTTACGTTACTTACTCGATCAAACCACCTCACCCCACACATTGTCCTCAAACATCTCATTTCCAGCACATCCATCCTCCTGCGCACAACTCTATCCATAGCCCACGCCTCGCAACCATACAACATTGTTGGAACCACTGTTCCTTCAAACATACCCATTTTTGCTTTCCGAGATAATGTTCTCGACTTCCACACATTCTTCAAGGCTCCCAGAATTTTCGCCCCCTCCCCCACCCTATGATCCACTTCCGCTTCCATGGTTCCATCCGCTGCCAGATCCACTCCCAGATATCTAAAACACTTCACTTCCTCCAGTTTTTCTCCATTCAAACTCACCTCCCAATTGACTTGACCCTCAACCCTACTGTACCTAATAACCTTGCTCTTATTCACATTTACTCTTAACTTTCTTCTTCCACACACTTTACCAAACTCAGTCACCAGCTTCTGCAGTTTCTCACATGAATCAGCCACCAGCGCTGTATCATCAGCGAACAACAACTGACTCACTTCCCAAGCTCTCTCATCCCCAACAGACTTCATACTTGCCCCTCTTTTCAAAACTCTTGCATTCTCCTCCCTAACAACCCCATCCATAAACAAATTAAACAACCATGGAGACATCACACACCCCTGCCGCAAACCTACATTCACTGAGAACCAATCACTTTCCTCTCTTCCTACACGTACACATGCCTTACAGCCTCGATAAAAACTTTTCACTGCTTCTAAGAACTTGCCTCCCATACCATATATTCTTAATACCTTCCACAGAGCATCTCTATCAACTCTATCATATGCCTTCTCCAGATCCATAAATGCTACATACAAATCCATTTGCTTTTCTAAGTATTCCTCACATACATTCTTCAAAGCAAACACCTGATCCACACATCCTCTACCACTTCTGAAACCACACTGCTCTTCCCCAATCTGATGCTCTGTACATGCCTTCACCCTCTCAATCAATACCCTCTCATATATATATATATATATATGCAGGGAAAAAATGCAATTGAGTGGGAGATGTATAAAAGAAAGAGACAGGAGGTCAAGAGAAAGGTGCAAGAGGTGAAGAAAAGGGCAAATGAGAGTTGGGGTGAGAGAGTATCATTAAATTTTAGGGAGAATAAAAAGATGTTCTGGAAGGAGGTAAATAAAGTGCGTAAGACAAGGGAGCAAATGGGAACTTCAGTGAAGGGCGCAAATGGGGAGGCGATAACAAGTAGTGGTGATGTGAGAAGGAGATGGAGTGAGTATTTTGAAGGTTTGTTGAATGTGTTTGATGATAGAGTGGCAGATATAGGGTGTTTTGGTCGAGGTGGTGTGCAAAGTGAGAGGGTTAGGGAAAACGATTTGGTTAAACAGAGAAGAGGTAGTGAAAGCTTTGCGGAAGATGAAAGCCGGCAAGGCAGCAGGTTTGGATGGTATTGCAGTGGAATTTATTAAAAAAGGGGGTGACTGTATTGTTGACTGGTTGGTAAGGTTATTTAATGTATGTATGACTCATGGTGAGGTGCCTGAGGATTGGCGGAATACGTGCATAGTGCCATTGTACAAAGGCAAAGGGGATAAGAGTGAGTGCTCAAATTACAGAGGTATAAGTTTGTTGAGTATTCCTGGTAAATTATATGGGAGGGTATTGATTGAGAGGGTGAAGGCATATACAGAGCATCAGATTGGGAAGAGCAGTGTGGTTTCAGAAGTGGTAGAGGATGTGTGGATCAGGTGTTTGCTTTGAAGAATGTATGTGAGAAATACTTAGAAAAGCAAATGGATTTGTATGTAGCATTTATGGATCTGGAGAAGGCATATGATAGAGTTGATAGAGATGCTCTGTGGAAGGTATTAAGAATATATGGTGTGGGAGGAAAGTTGTTAGAAGCAGTGAAAAGTTTTTATCGAGGATGTAAGGCATGTGTACGTGTAGGAAGAGAGGAAAGTGATTGGTTCATAGTGAATGTAGGTTTGCGGCAGTGGTGTGTGATGTCTCCATGGTTGTTTAATTTGTTTATGGATGGGTTGTTAGGGAGGTGAATGCAAGAGTTTTGAAAAGAGGGCAAGTATGAAGTCTGTTGGGGATGAGAGAGCTTGGGAAGTGAGTCAGTTGTTGTTCGCTGATGATACAGCGCTGGTGGCTGATTCATGTGAGAAACTGCAGAAGCTGGTGACTGAGTTTGGTAAAGTGTGTGGAAGAAGAAAGTTGAGAGTAAATGTGAATAAGAGCAAGGTTATTAGGTACAGTAGGGTTGAGGGTCAAGTCAATTGGGAGGTGAGTTTGAATGGAGAAAAACTGGAGGAAGTGAAGTGTTTTAGATATCTGGGAGTGGATCTGGCAGCGGATGGAACCATGGAAGCGGAAGTGGATCATAGGGTGGGGAGGGGGCGAAAATTCTGGGGGCCTTGAAGACTGTGTGGAAGTCGAGAACATTATCTCGGAAAGCAAAAATGGTATGTTTGAAGGAATAGTGGTTCCGACAATGTTGTATGGTTGCGAGGCGTGGGCTATGGATAGAGTTGTGCGCAGGAGGATGGATGTGTTGGAAATGAGATGTTTGAGGACAATGTGTGGTGTGAGGTGGTTTGATCGAGTGAGTAACGTAAGGGTAAGAGAGATGTGTGGAAATAAAAAGAGCGTGGTTGAGAGAGCAGAAGAGGGTGTTTTGAAGTGGTTTGGGCACATGGAGAGGATGAGTGAGGAAAGATTGACCAAGAGGATATATGTGTCGGAGGTGGAGGGAGCAAGGAGAAGAGGGAGACCAAATTGGAGGTGGAAAGATGGAGTGAAAAAGATTTTGTGTGATCGGGGCCTGAACATGCAGGAGGGTGAAAGGAGGGCAAGGAATAGAGTGAATTGGAGCGATGTGGTATACCGGGGTTGACGTGCTGTCAGTGGATTGAATCAAGGCATGTGAAGCGTCTGGGGTAAACCATGGAAAGCTGTGTAGGTATGTATATTTTGCGTGTGTGGACGTATGTATATACATGTGTATGGGGGGGGGTTGGGCCATTTCTTTCGTCTGTTTCCTTGCGCTGCCTCGCAAACGCGGGAGACAGCGACAAAGTATAAAAAAAAAAAAAATATATATATATATATATATATATATATATATATATATATATATATATATATATATATATAGGAGCGGGGGGACAGAAATCCTCCCCTCCTTGTATTTTTAACTTTCTAAAATGGGAAACAGAAGAAGGAGTCACGCGGGGAGTGCTCATCCTCCTCGAAGGCTCAGACTGGGGTGTCTAAATGTGTGTGGATGTAACCAAGATGTGAAAAAAGGAGAGATAGGTAGTATGTTTGAGGAAAGGAACTTGGATGTTTTGGCTCTGAGTGAAACGAAGCTCAAGGGTAAAGGGGAAGAGTAGTTTGGGAATGTCTTGGGAGTAAAGTCAGGGGTTAGTGAGAGGAAAAGAGGAAGGGAAGGAGTAGCAGTACTCCTGAAACAGGAGTTGTGGGAGTATGTGATAGAATGTAAGAAAGTAAATTCTCGATTAAAATGGGTAAAACTGAAAGTTGATGGAGAGAGATGGGTTATTATTGGTGCATATGCACCTGGGCATGAGAAGAAAGATCATGAGAGGCAAGTGTTTTGGGAGCAGCTGAATGAGTGTGTTAGTGGTTTTGATGCAGGAGACCGGGTTATAGTGATGGATGATTTGAATGCAAAGGTGAGTAATGTGGCAGTTGAGGGAAAAATTGGTATACATGGGGTGTTCAGTGTTGTAAATGGAAATGGTGAAGAGCTTGTAGATTTATGTGCTGATAAAGGACTGGTGATTGGGAATACCTGGTTTAAAAAGCGAGATATACATAAGTATAAGTATGTAAGTAGGAGAGATGGCCAGAGAGCGTTATTGGATTACGTGTTAATTGACAGGCGCGCGAAAGAGAGACTCTTGGATGTTAATGTGCTGAGAGGTGCAACTTAAGGGATGTCTGATCATTATCTTGTGGAGGCTAAGGTGAAGATTTGTATGGGTTTTCAGAAAAGAAGAGTGAATGTTGGGGTGAAGAGGGTGGTGAGAGTAAGTGAGCATGGGAAGGAGACTTGTGTGAGGAAGTACCAGGAGAGACTTAGTACAGAATGGAAAAAGGTGAGAACAATGGAAGTAAGTGGGGGAGGAATGGGATGTATTTAGGGAAACAGTGATGGATTGCGCAAAAGATGCATGTGGCATGAGAAGAGTGGGAAGTGGGTTGATTAGAAAGGGTAGTGAGTGGTGGGATGGAGAAAGAAGATTATTAGTGAAAGAGAAGAGAGAGGCATTTGGACGATTTTTGCAGGGAAAAAATGCGATTGAGTGGGAGATGTATAAAAGAAAGAGACAGGAGGTCAAGAGAAAGGTGCAAGAGGTGAAAAAGAGGGCAAATGAGAGTTGGGGTGAGAGAGTATCATTAAATTTTAGGGAAAATAAAAAGATGTTCTGGAAGGAGGTAAATAAAGTGCGTAAGACAAGGGAGCAAATGGAAACTTCAGTGAAGGGTGCAAATGGGGAGGTGATAACAAGTAGTGGTGATGTGAGGAGATGGAGTGAGTATTTTGAAGATTTGTTGAATGTGTTTGATGATAGAGTGGCAGATATAGGGTGTTTTGGTCGAGGTGGTGTGCAAAGTGGGGGGTTAGGGAAAATGATTTGGTAAACAGAGAAGAGGTAGTAAAAGCTTTGCGGAAGATGAAAGCCGGCAAGGCAGCAGGTTTGGATGGTATTGCAGTGGAATTTATTAAAAAAGGGGGTGACTGTATTGTTGACTGGTTGGTAAGGTTATTTTACGTATGTATGACTCATGGTGAGGTGCCTGAGGATTGGCGGAATGCGTGCATAGTGCCATTGTACAAAGGCAAAGGGGATAAGAGTGAGTGCTCAAATTACAGAGGTATAAGTTTGTTGAGTATTCCTGGTAAATTATATGGGAGGGTATTGATTGAGAGGGTGATGGCATGTACAGAGAATCAGATTGGGGAAGAGCAGTGTGGTTTCAGGAGTGGTAGAGGATGTGTGGATCAGGTGTTTGCTTTGAAGAATGTATGTGAGAAATACTTAGAAAAGCAAATGGATTTGCATGTAGCATTTCTGGATCTGGAGAAGGCATATGATAGAGTTGATAGAGATGCTCTGTGGAAGGTATTAAGAATATATGGTGTGGGAGGCAAGTTGTTAGAAGCAGTGAAAAGTTTTTATCGAGGATGTAAGGCATGTGTACGTGTAGGAAGAGAGGAAAGTGATTGGTTCTCAGTGAATGTAGGTTTGCGGCAGGGGTGTGTGATGTCTCCATTGTTGTTTAATTTGTTTATGGATGGGGTTGTTAGGGAGGTGAATGCAAGAGTTTTGGAAAGAGGGGCAAGTATGAAGTCTGTTGGGGATGAGAGAGCTTGGGAAGTGAGTCAGTTTTTGTTCGCTGATGATACAGCGCTGGTGGCTGATTCATGTGAGAAACTGCAAAAGCTGGTGACTGAGTTTGGTAAAGTGAGTGAAAGAAGAAAGTTAAGAGTAAATGTGAATAAGAGCAAGGTTATTAGGTACAGTATGGTTGAGGGTCAAGTCAATTGGGAGGTTAGTTTGAATGGAGAAAAACTGGAGGAAGTAAAGTGTTTTAGATATCTGGGAGTGGATCTGGCAGCGGATGGAACCATGGAAGCGGAAGTGAATCATAGGGTGGGGGAGGTGGCGAAAATCCTGGGAGCTTTGAAGAATGTGTGGAAGTCGAGAACATTATCTCGGAAAGCAAAAATGGGTATGTTTGAAGGAACAGTGGTTCCAACAATGTTGTATGGTTGCGAGGCGTGGGCTATGGATACAGTTGTGCGCAGGAGGGTGGATGTGCTGGAAATGAGATGTTTGAGGACAATGTTTGGTGTGAGGTGGTTTGATCGAGTAAGTAATGTAAGGGTAAGAGAGATATGTGGAAATAAAAAGAGCGTGGTTGAGAGAGCAGAAGAGGGTGTTTTGAAATGGTTTGGGCACATGGAGAGAATGAGTGAGGAAAGATTGACCAAGAGGATATATGTGTCGGAGGTGGAGGGAGCGAGGAGAGTGGGAGACCAAATTAAAGGTTGAAAGATGGAGTGAAAAAGATTTTGTGTGATCGGGGCATGAACATGCAGGAGGGTGAAAGGAGGGCAAGTAATAGAGTGAATTGAATCGATGTGGTATATCGGGTTGACTTGCTGTCAGTGGATTGAATCAGGGCATGTGAAGCGTCTGGGGTAAACCATGGAAAGTTGTGTGGGGCCTGCATGTGGAAAGGAAGCTGTGGTTTCGGGCATTATTGCGTGGCAGCTAGAGACTGAGTGTGAACGAATGGGGCCTTAGTTGTCTTTTCGTAGTGCTACCTCGCACACATGAGAGGGGAGGGGGATGGTATTCCATGTGTGGCGAGGTGGCGATGGGAGTGAATGGGGGTAGACAGTGTGAACTGTGTGCATGGGTATATACGTATGTGTCTGTGTATGTATATATATGTGTACATTGAGATGTATAGGTATGTATATTTGCGTGTGTGGACGTGTGTGTGTGTATACATTGCGTATGGGGGTGGGTTGGGCCATTTCTTTCGTCTGTTTCCTTGCGCTCCCTCGCAAACGCGGGAGACAGCGACAAAGCAAAATAAATAATATATATATATATATATATATATATATATATATATATATATATATATATATATATATATATATATATATATATATATATATACATATATATCATACAAAGCTCCAACAGCCAGGATGGAACCTGGGACCCCTTGTGCAAGAGGCAGGCATGCTTACCGCTAGGCTAAGGGACTGTATAATAGGAAACAACTATTCGAAATACTAATACTCGAATACCTTTCGTCCCACAATGGTGAGCAACGGGGTCTATCGGTTGTTTCCGAACAGAACACATAGCCAGCTGATAGCGTTTTACAGTCAGGTTCGGTAAAACGCTATCAGCTGGCTATGTGTTCTGTTCGGAAACAACCGATAGACCCCGTTGCTCACCATTGTGAGACGAAGGGTGTTCGAGTACTTAGTATTTCGAATAGTTGTTTCCTATTATACAGTCCCTTAGCCTAGCGGTTAGCATGCCTGCCTCTTGCACAAGGGTCCCAGGTTCGATCCTGGCTGTTGGAGCTTTGTATGTTCTATGAAGGTGCGCGTTCATATACACTTTATTCGTATTCATATAACTCCGCGTTGTACAGTCAGGTTCGGTAAAACGCTATCAGCTGGCTATGTGTTCTGTTCGGAAACAACCGATAGACCCCGTTGCTCATCATTGTGAGACGAAGGGTATTCCAGTACTTAGTATTTCGAATAGTTGTTTCCTATTATACAGTCCCTTAGCCTAGCGGTTAGCATGCCTGCCTCTTGCACACGGGGTCCCAGGTTCGATCCTGGCTGTTGGAGCTTTGTATGTTCTATGAAGGTGCGCGTTCGTATACACTTTATTCGTATTCATATAACTCCGCGTTGTACAGTCAGGTTCGGTAAAACGCTATCAGCTGGCTATGTGTTCTGTTCGGAAACAACCGATAGACCCCGTTGCTCACCATTGTGAGACGAAGGGTATTCGAGTACTTAGTATTTCGAATAGTTGTTTCCTATTATACAGTCCCTTAGCCTAGCGGTTAGCATGCCTGCCTCTTGCACACGGGGTCCCAGGTTCGATCCTGGCTGTTGGAGCTTTGTATGTTCTATGAAGGTGCGCGTTCATATACACTTTATTCGTATATATATATATATATATATATATATATATATATATATATATATATAAATATATATATATATATATATATATATAATATATAATATATATATATATATATATATATATATATAATATATATATATATATATATATACTTCTGTTTCCCATTTTAGAAAGTTAAAAATACAAGGAGGGGAGGATTTTTGGCCCCCCGCTCCCGTCCCCTCTAGTCGCCTTCTACGACACGCGAGGAATGCGTGGGAAGTATTCTTTCACCCCTATCCCCAGGGGTAATATACATATATATGCATATACATACATATACACATACATACGCATATATACATATATATACATATGAAAATGTAAGAAATAATTTAGAAAACTGAAACTTCTAGCTTGAAATGAAATGAAAAAAATGAATGTCACATAATGGTTCAACCTCTGGCTATGGAAAAGGGAAATGTATGATTTATTTACACAAACGTCAATAGTAGTTCTCATCAATCTAACCACTGTATCATACTGCCTGGTCCACTTCTCTTATCATGAAACAGGAATATTGGCTTATGATGTTTCTCAATTCTCTTCATTACACAAAGTACAACCATATCTTGGATACATGAGGGTAGGTAGTTTGTCATCCGCCATAATAAAGCCTTGACAGACCAAAAATTTAACTGGACCTCAACTTTTTGATTAGAAAGGGTAGTGAGTGGTGGGATGAAGAAGTAAGATTATTAGTGAAAGAGAAGAGAGAAGCATTTGGACGATTTTTGCAGGGAAAAAATGCAATTGAGTGGGAGATGTATAAAAGAAAGAGACAAGAGGTCAAGAGAAAGGTGCAAGAGGTGAAAAAGAGGGCAAATGAGAGTTGGGGTGAGAGAGTATCATTGAATTTTAGGGAGAATAAAAAGATGTTCTGGAAGGAGGTAAATAAAGTGCGTAAGACAAGGGAGCAAATGGAAACTTCAGTGAAGGGTGGAAATGGGGAGGTGATAACAAGTAGTGGTGATGTGAAAAGGAGATGGAGTGAGTATTTTGAAGGTTTGTTGAATGTGTTTGATGATAGAGTGGCAGATATAGGGTGTTTTGGTCGAGGTGGTGTGCAAAGTGAGAGCGTTAGGGAAAATGATTTGGTAAACAGAGAAGAGGTAGTAAAAGCTTTGCGGAAGATGAAAGCCGGCAAGGCAGCAGGTTTGGATGGTATTGCAGTGGAATTTATTAAAAAAGGGGGTGACTCTATTATTGACTGGTTGGTAAGGTTATTTAATGTATGTATGACTCATGGTGAGGTACCTGAGGATTGGCGGAATGCGTGCATAGTGCCATTGTACAAAAGCAAAGGGGATAAGAGTGAGTGCTCAAATTTCAGAGGTATAAGTTTGTTGAGTATTCCTGGTAAATTATATGGGAGGGTATTGATTGAGAGGGTGAAGGCATGTACAGAGCATCAGATTGGGGAAGAGCAGTGTGGTTTCAGAAGTGGTAGAGGATGTGTGGATCAGGTGTTTGCTTTGAAGAATGTATGTGAGAAATACTTAGAAAAGCAAATGGATTTGTATGTAGCATTTATGGATCTGGAGAATGCATATGATAGAGTTGATAGAGATGCCCTGTGGAAGGTATTAAGAATATATGGTGTGGGAGGCAAGTTGTTAGAAGCAGTGAAAAGTTTTTATCGAGGATGTAAGGCATGTGTACGTGTAGGAAGAGAGGAAAGTGATTGGTTCTCAGTGAATATAGGTTTGCGGCAGGGGTGTGTGATGTCTCCATGGTTCTTTAATTTGTTTATGGATGGGGTTGTTAGGGAGGTGAATGCAAGAGTTTTGGAAAGAGGGGCAAGTATGAAGTCTGTTGGGGATGATAGAGCTTGGGAAGTGAGTCAGTTGTTGTTCGCTGATGATACAGCGCTGGTGGCTGATTCATGTGAGAAACTGCAGAAGCTGGTGACTGAGTTTGGTAAAGTGTGTGAAAGAAGAAAGTTAAGAGTAAATGTGAATAAGAGCAAGGTTATCAGGTACAGTAGAGTTGAGGGTCAAGTCAATTGGGAGGTAAGTTTGAATGGAGAAGAACTGGAGGAAGTAAAGTGTTTTAGATATCTGGGAGTGGATCTGGCAGCGGATGGATCCATGGAAGCGGAAGTGGATCATAGGGTGGGGGAGGGGGCGGAAATCCTGGGGAGCCTTGAAGAATGTGTGGAAGTCGAGAACATTATCTCGAAAAGCAAAAATGGGTATGTTTGAAGGAATAGTGGTTCCAACAATGTTGTATGGTTGCGAGGCGTGGGCTATGGATAGAGTTGTGCGCAGGAGGGGTGGATGTGCTGGAAATGAGATGTTTGAGGACAATGTATAGTGTGAGTTGGTTTGATCGAGTAAGTAACGTAAGGGTAAGAGAGATGTGTGGAAATAAAAAGAGCTTGGTTGAGAGAGCAGAAGAGAGTGTTTTGAAATGGTTTGGGCACATGGAGAGAATGAGTGAGGAAAGATTGACCAAGAGGATATATGTGTCGGAGGTGGAGGGAACGAGGAGAAGTGGGAGACCAAATTGGAGGTGGAAAGATGGAGTGAAAAAGATTTTGTGTGATCGGGGCCTGAACATGCAGGAGGGTGAAAGGAGGGCAAGGAAGAGAGTGAACTGGATCGATGTGGTATACCGGGGTTGACGTGCTGTTAGTGGATTGAATCAGGACATGTGAAGCGTCTGGGGTAAACCATGGAAAGCTGTGTAGGTATGTGTATTTGCGTGTGTGGACGTGTATGTATATACATGTGTATGGGGGTGGGTTGGGCCATTTCTTTCGTCTGTTTCCTTGCGCTATCTCGCAAACGCGGGAGACAGCGACAAAGCAAAAAAAAAAAAAAAAAATAATATATATACATATACTTAATTCATACTGTCGACCCCTGTTCATTCCCGTCGCCACCCCACCACACATGAAATGACAACCCTCTCCCCCCGCATGTGCGCGCGATAGCGCTAGGAAAAGACAACAAAGGCCACATTCGTTCACACTCAGTCTCTAGCTGTCATGTATAAAGCACCGAAACCACACCTCCCTTTCCACAATGGAACAAGGGAACAAATGGGAACATCAGTGAAGGGGGGTAATGGGGAGGTGATAACAAGTAGTGGTGATGTGAGGAGATGGAGTGAGTATTTTGAAGGTTTGTTGAATGTGTTAAATGATAGAGTGGAAGATTTAGGGTGTTTTGATCGAGGTGGTGTGCGAAGTGAGAGGGTCAGAGAGAATGATTTGGTAAACAGTGAAGAGTTAGTGAAAGCTTTGTGGAAGATGAAAGCCGGCAAGGCGGCGGGTTTGGATGGTATTGCAGCGGAATTTATTAAAAAAGGGGGTTACTGTGTTGAATAGTTGGTAAGGAGATTCAGTGTATGTATGGCTCATGGTGAAGTGTCTGAGGATTGGCGGAATGCATGCATAGTGCCATTGTACAATGGCAACGGGGATTAAGATAAGTGTTCAAATTACAGAGGCATAAGTTTGTTGAGTATTCCTGGGAAATTATATGGGAGGGTATTGATTGAGAGGGTGAAGGCATGTACAGAGTATCGGACTGGGGAAGAGCAGTGTGGTTTCAAAAGCGGTAGAGGATGTGTGAATCAGGTGTTTGCTTTGAAGAATGTATGTGGGAAATACTTAGAAAAACAAATGAATTTGTACGTAGCATTTATGGATCTAGAGAAGGCATATGATAGAGTTGATAGAGATGCCCTGTGGAAGGTATTAGGAGTATATGGTGTGGGAGGCAAGTTGCTGGAAGCAGTTAAAAGTTTTTTTTATCGAGGATGTAAGGTATGTGTACGAGTAGAAATAGAGGAAAGTTAATGTCGGTTTGCTGCAGGGGTGCGTGATCCCTCCATGGTTGTTTAATTTGTTTATGGATGGGGTTGTTAGGGAGGTGAATGCAAGAGTTTTGGAGAGAGGGGTAAGTATGCAGTCTGTTGTGAATGAGAGGGGTTGGGAAGTGAGTCAGTTATTGCTCGCAGATGATACAGCGCTGGTGTCTGATTCGGGTGAGAAACTGCAGAAGTTGGTGACTGCATTTGGTAAAGTGTGTGAAAGAAGAAAGCTGAGAGTAAATGTGAAAAAGAGCAAACTTATTAGGTACAGTAGGGTTAAGGGACAAGTCAATTGGGAAGTAAGTTTGAATGGAGGAAGTGAAGTGTTTTAGATATGTGGGAGTGGATTTGGTAGCGGATGGAACCATGGAAGCAGAAGTAAGTCTCGGGGTGGGGGAGGGGGCGAAAGTTCTGGGAGCGTTGAAAAATGTGTGGAAGGTGAGAACATTATCTCGGAAAGCAGAAATGGGTAT
This sequence comes from Panulirus ornatus, assembly GCF_036320965.1. Classification (NCBI taxonomy): domain Eukaryota; kingdom Metazoa; phylum Arthropoda; class Malacostraca; order Decapoda; family Palinuridae; genus Panulirus; species Panulirus ornatus. Next base: position 23,363,633 of record NC_092244.1, on the reverse strand, counting down.
GTTTGAAGGAATAGTGGTTCCAACAATGTTAAATGGTTGCGAGGCGTTGGCTATAGATAGGGTTGTGCGGAGGAGGGTGGATGTGTTGGAAATGGGATGTTTGAGGACAATATGTGGTGTGAGGTGGTTTGATCGAGTAAGTAATGGAAGGGTAAGAGAGATGTGTGATAATGAAAAGAGTGTGGTTGAGAGAGCAGAAGAGGGTGTATTGAAATGGTTTGCTCAACTGAAGAGAATGAGTGAGGAAAGATTGACAAAGAGGATATATGTGTCAGAGGTTGAGAGAACGAGAAGTGGGAGACCAAATTGGAAGTGGAAGGATGGAGTAAAAATAATTTGAGCGATCGGGGCTTGAACATGCAGGAGGGTGAAAGGCGTGCAAGGAATAGAGTGAATTGGAACGATTCACAACAGTGTTATGGACAACTGTATCTATCTATCTAAAATAAATGACCTTTTAAATGATGACACAATACATTCTAAACTCAGTGAAAATACCCTAGAAGCAGTTAATTCCCATTTCAATAAAGAACTGAAGTTGTCGTTGAAAGGTAATGGTTCTCTTATCAAAAGTTTGTCATCTTTGTCCCCTTCATTGCCATATGTGTATAGACTTATCAAAACACATAAACAACATTTTCCAGCAAGACCTATACTGAGTTCAGTAGACTTCATCACATATAAATTGTCAAAATGGTTAGTTTCTTTATTGAGCCCTTCAGTGGGTAAGATATCAAATCTTAATATCATGAGCAATGTGGATATAGTTAACAAGCTTAACATTATCAATGTTGATTTTGCTTTCAAACTTGTTAGCTTTGATGTTTCCTCACTTTTCACAAAAGTTCCAGTTGATGACCTTTTAGAATATTTATTTGATATCTTGGATAATATTCATTTACCTGTTTCAGTCTATTTTCATTGAACTGATAAAATTGTGTATAAAAGACTGTTTTTCAATTCAAAGGAGATTATTATGCTCAAAAATTTGATATGGCAATGGGTAACCCTCTCTCACCTGTACTGAGTAATCTTTAAATGGAATTTTTTGAAACTATTACTAAAAGATATCTTACCTTCTAATGCAGTTTGGTTTAAGTATGTAGATGAAGTTCTTTGTGATTGGCCAACAAATGAAAATTTACAAATATTTCTACCCTCACTTAACAATTTAGTACCTTCCATCAAATTTACTGTAGAAAATGAAATAATGGTATGTTACCATTTCTAGAATGTATGATCCATAGGCAAGGAAAGAAGTTTAAGTTTAGCATATACAGAAAATCTACCAATGTATGTTCATATATCCATCATTACTCATCTCAACATGATATGCGAGTTAAAGTATCATCATTTCAATCTATGTTCCTTAGGGCATTACGTATTTGCAGTTCAGAGTATACTGATGATGAGTTTAAAAAGATATATTCTATTGGATCTAAGTTAAAGTACTCTAGATCTTTCATTGATAAATCCCTTAAGATAGCAAAGAAATCATTTTATAGAGTTGAGCCAAAACCTCCCATTGACACCAAGAATAATTTAGTTCTCCCTTTTAATAATAATTCTACTTTACTTGCCATGTTGCTAAAATCCTTCAATGTAAATGTTGCCTTCAACAACAACAATACTATAAAGAATATCTTAATCAGAAATTCACCAGAAAATTCTCCTGGGTGCATCTATAAAGTGCCATGTAGAAATTGTGATAAGTTTTATGTTGAGCAGACTGGTAAGGATCTTTCTGTTAGACTTGGGCAACATGAATAGAGTATAAGAAAGGGACGAGAATCAAATGCCTTGTTTAATCACGTTAAAAACTATGATCATTGTGCTGATTGGAGTAATGCCATCTCAGTTATTAACTCTCTATTACCACGATAAATATCATTAAATCTTCTATTATCAAATACACACAGAATTATAATCTTAATATTAGTGATAGTTTATACAAATTGGATAACTTTATTGTTGATCAAAATTGTAAAATGATAAGTTAATGATACGCTCGTTGCCTGTCTTGGACAATCGGATGTTTACCAAATGGCGTCCTAGCTACGTTTCTTCGTTGTATATTAACTGACTGTTATATTTCTCTCTTGTGTCTCCCCTGATGATGTGATTATTACATGAAAGTAAACTTGGAAACTTATTGTGTTTCATTTTCATAACATACAAACCTCCAACAGCCTAGCGGTAGCATTCCCGCCTGCGACACAGGGGTCCCAGGTTCAATCCTGGCTGTTGGAGATTTGTATGTTCTATGAAGGCGCGCGTTCATATGCACTTCATTCGTATTCATATATATATATATATATATATATATATATATATATATATATATATATATATATTATTTTTTTTTATTATACTTTGTCGCTGTCTCCCGCGTTTGCGAGGTAGCGCAAGGAAACAAACGAAAGAAATGGCCCAACCTCCCCCCCCTTACACATGTATATACATACGTCCACACACGCAAATATACATACCTACACAGCTTTCCATGGTTTACCCCAGACGCTTCACATGCCTTGATTCAATCCACTGACAGCACGTCAACCCCGGTATACCACATCGCTCCAATTCACTCTATTCCTTGCCCTCCTTTCACCCTCCTGCATGTTCAGGCCCCGATCACACAAAATCTTTTTCACTCCATCTTTCCACCTCCAATTTGGTCTCCCTCTTCTCCTTGTTCCCTCCACCTCCGACACATATATCCTCTTGGTCAATCTTTCCTCACTCATCCTCTCCATGTGCCCAAACCACTTCAAAACACCCTCTTCTGCTCTCTCAACCACGCTCTTTTTATTTCCACATATCTCTCTTACCCTTACGTTACTCACTCGATCAAACCACCTCACACCACACATTGTCCTCAAACATCTCATTTCCAGCACATCCATCCTCCTGCGCACAACTCTATCCATAGCCCACGCCTCGCAACCATACAACATTGTTGGAACCACTATTCCTTCAAACATACCCATTTTTGCTTTCCGAGATAATGTTCTCGACTTCCACACATTCTTCAAGGCCCCCAGGATTTTCGCCCCTCCCCCACCCTATGATCCACTTCCGCTTCCATGGTTCCATCCGCTGCCAGATCCACTCCCAGATATCTAAAACACTTCACTTCCTCCAGTTTTTCTCCATTCAAACTCACCTCCCAATTGACTTGACCCTCAACCCTACTGTACCTAATAACCTTGCTCTTATTCACATTTACTCTTAACTTTCTTCTTCCACACACTTTTCCAAACTCAGTCACCAGCTTCTGCAGTTTCTCACATGAATCAGCCACCAGCGCTGTATCATCAGAACAACAACTGACTCACTTCCCAAGCTCTCTCATCCCCAACAGACTTTATACTTGCCCCTCTTTCCAAAACTCTTGCATTTACCTCCTTAACAACCCCATCCATAAACAAATTAAACAACCATGGAGACATCACACACCCCTGCCGCAAACCTACATTCACTGAGAACCAATCACTTTCCTCTCTTCCTACACGTACACATGCCTTACATCCTCGATAAAAACTTTTCACTGCTTCTAACAACTTTCCTCCCACACCATATATTCTTAATACCTTCCACAGAGCATCTCTATCAACTCTATCATATGCCCTCTCCAGATCCATAAATGCTACATACAAATCCATTTGCTTTTCTAAGTATTTCTCACATACATTCTTCAAAGCAAACACCTGATCCACACATCCTCTACCACTTCTGAAACCACACTGCTCTTCCCCAATCTGATGCTCTGTACATGCCTTCACCCTCTCAATCAATACCCTCCCATATAATTTACCAGGAATACTCAACAAACTTATACCTCTGTAATTTGAGCACTCACTCTTATCCCCTTTGCCTTTGTACAATGGCACTATGCACGCATTCCGCCAATCCTCAGGCACCTCACCATGAGTCATACATACATTAAATAACCTTACCAACCAGTCAACGATACAGTCACCCCGTTTTTTAATAAATTCCACTGCAATACCATCCAAACCTGCTGCCTTGCCGGCTTTCATCTTCCGCAAAGCTTTCACTACCTCTTCTCTGTTTACCAAATCATTTTCCCTAACCCTCTCACTTTGCACACCACCTCGACCAAAACACCCTATATCTGCCACTCTATCATCAAACACATTCAACAAACCTTCAAAATACTCACTCCATCTCCTCACATCACCACTACTTGTTATCACCTCCCCATTTGCGCCCCTCACTGAAGTTCCCATTTGCTCCCTTGTCTTACGCACTTTATTTACCTCCTTCCAGAACATCTTTTTATTCTCCCTAAAATTTAATGATACTCTCTCACCCCAACTCTCATTTGCCCTTTTTTTCACCTCTTGCACCTTTCTCTTGACCTCCTGTCTCTTTCTTTTATACATCTCCCACTCAATTGCATTTTTTCCCTGCAAAAATCGTCCAAATGCCTCTCTCTTCTCTTTCACTAATACTCTTACTTCTTCATCCCACCACTCACTACCCTTTCTAATCAACCCACCTCCCACTCTTCTCATGCCACAAGCATCTTTTGCGCAATTCATCACTGATTCCCTAAATACATCCCATTCCTCCCCCACTCCCCTTACTTCCATTGTTCTCACCTTTTTCCATTCTGTACTCAGTCTCCCCTGGTACTTCCTCACACAGGTCTCCTTCTCAAGCTCACTTACTCTCACCACCCTCTTCACCCCAACATTCACTCTTCTTTTCTGAAAACCCATACAAATCTTCACCTTAGCCTCCACAAGATAATGATCAGACATCCCTCCAGTTGCACCTCTCAGCACATTAACATCCAAAAGTCTCTCTTTCGCACGGCTGTCAATTAACACGTAATCCAATAACGCTCTCTGGCCATCTCTCCTACTTACATAAGTATACTTATGTATATCTCGCTTTTTAAACCAGGTATTCCCAATCATCAGTCCTTTTTCAGCACATAAATCTACAAGCTCTTCACCATTTCCATTTACAACACTGAACACCCCATGTATACCAATTATTCCCTCAACTGCCACATTACTCACCTTTGCATTCAAATCACCCATCACTATGACCCGGTCTCGTGCATCAAAACCACTAACACACTCATTCAGCTGCTCCCAAAACACTTGCCTCTCTTGATCTTTCTTCTCATGCCCAGGTGCATATGCACCAATAATCACCCACCTCTCTCCATCAACTTTCAGTTTTACCCATATTAATCGAGAATTTACTTTCTTACACTCTATCACATACTCCCACAACTCCTGTTTCAGGAGTATTGCTACTCCTTCCCTTGCTCTTGTCCTCTCACTAACCCCTGACTTTACTCCCCAGACATTCCCAAACCACTCTTCCCCTTTACCCTTGAGCTTCGTTTCACTCAGAGCCAAAACATCCAGGTTCCCTTCCTCAAACATACTACCTATCTCTCCTTTTTTCACATCTTGGTTACATCCACACACATTTAGGCACCCCACTCTGAGCCTTCGAGGAGAATGAGCACTCCCCGCGTGACTCCTTCTTCTGTTTCCCATTTTAGAAAGTTAATACAAGGAGGGGAGGCTTTCTGGCCCCCCGCTCCCGTCCCCTCTAGTCGCTTTCTACGACACGCTATAACTACCATCTGTAAAATAATGAAATGTAGAAATGAGAAGGAAAATAGTTAAATTGGAGAAAAATGTAGCTTAGACATTGAAGCTTATTGATACAGTGGTTAAATTGATGAGAACTGCTATTGATGTTTGTGTAAATAAATTATACATTTCCTTTTTCCATAGCCAGAGGTTGAACCCATTATGTGACATTCTTTTTTTTCATTCATTTCAAGCTAGAAGTTTGTTTTCTAAATTGTTTCTTACATTTCTCATATGTATATATATGTATGTGTGTGTGTGTGTATATGTGTGTATGTATGTGTATGTGTGTTTATGTGTATATGTATATATATATGTACATCATCCCTGGGGATAGGGGTGAAAGAAAATATATATATCATTATATATATTTTTTTTTTTTTTTTTTTTTTTTTTTTATACTTTGTCGCTGTCTCCCGCGTTTGCGAGGTAGCGCAAGGAAACAGACGAAAGAAATGGCCCAACCCCCCCCCCCCATACACATGTATATACATACGTCCACACACGCAAATATACATACCTACACACCTTTCCATGGTTTACCCCAGACGCTTCACATGCCTTGATTCAATCCACTGACAGCACGTCAACCCCGGTATACCACATCGCTCCAATTCACTCTATTCCTTGCCCTCCTTTCACCCTCCTGCATGTTCAGGCCCCGATCACACAAAATCTTTTTCACTCCATCTTTCCACCTCCAATTTGGTCTCCCTCTTCTCCTTGCTCCCTCCACCTCCGACACATATATCCTCTTGGTCAATCTTTCCTCACTCATCCTCTCCATGTGCCCAAACCACTTCAAAACACCCTCTTCTGCTCTCTCAACCACGCTCTTTTTATTTCCACACATCTCTCTTACCCTTACGTTACTCACTCGATCAAACCACCTCACACCACACATTGTCCTCAAACATCTCATTTCCAGCACATCCATCCTCCTGCGCACAACTCTATCCGTAGCCCACGCCTCGCAACCATACAACATTGTTGGAACTACTATTTCTTCAAATATACCCATTTTTGCTTTCCGATATAATGTTCTCGACTTCCACACATTCTTCAAGGCCCCCAGAATTTTCGCCCCCTCCCCCACCCTATGATCCACTTCCGCTTCCATGGTTCCATCCGCTGCCAGATCCACTCCCAGATATCTAAAACACTTTACTTCCTCCAGTTTTTCTCCATTCAAACTCACCTCCCAATTGACTTGACCCTCAACCCTACTGTACCTAATAACCTTGCTCTTATTCACATTTACTCTTAACTTTCTTCTTCCACACGCTTTACCAAACTCAGTCACCAGCTTCTGCAGTTTCTCACATGAATCAGCCACCAGCGCTGTATCATCAGCGAACAACAACTGACTCACTTCCCAAGCTCTCTCATCCCCAACAGACTTCATACTTGCCCCTCTTTCCAAAACTCTTGCATTTACCTCCCTAACAACCCATCCATAAACAAATTAAACAACCATGGAGACATCACACACCCCTGCCGCAAACCTACATTCACTGAGAACCAATCACTTTCCTCTCTTCCTACACGTACACATGCCCTTACATCCTCGATAAAAACTTTTCACTGCTTCTAACAACTTTCCTCCCACACCATATATTCTTAATACCTTCCACAGAGCATCTCTATCAACTCTATCATATGCCTTCTCCAGATCCATAAATGCTACATACAAATCCATTTGCTTTTCTAAGTATTTCTCACATACATTCTTCAAAGCAAACACCTGATCCACACATCCTCTACCACTTCTGAAACCACACTGCTCTTCCCCAATCTGATGCTCTGTACATGCCTTCACCCTCTCAATCAATACCCTCCCATATAATTTACCAGGAATACTCAACAAACTTATACCTCTGTAATTTGAGCACTCACTCTTATCCCCTTTGCCTTTGTACAATGGCACTATGCACGCATTCCGCCAATCCTCAGGCACCTCACCATGAGTCATACATACATTAAATAACCTTACCAACCAATCAACAATACAGTCACCCCCTTTTTTAATAAATTCCACTGCAATACCATCCAAACCTGCTGCCTTGCCGGCTTTCATCTTCTGCAAAGCTTTCACTACCTCTTCTCTGTTTACCAAATCATTTTCCCTAACCCTCTCACTTTGCACACCACCTCGACCAAAACACCCTATATCTACCACTCTATCATCAAACACATTCAACAAACCTTCAAAATACTCATTCCATCTCCTTCTCACATCACCACTACTTGTTATCACCTCCCCATTTGCGCCCTTCACTGAAGTTCCCATTTGCTCCCTTGTCTTACGCACTTTATTTACCTCCTTCCAGAACATCTTTTTATTCTCCCTAAAATTTAATGATACTCTCTCACCCCAACTCTCATTTGCCCTTTTTTTTCACCTCTTGCACCTTTCTCTTGACCTCCTGTCTCTTTCTTTTATACATCTCCCACTCAATTGCATTTTTTCCCTGCAAAAATCGTCCAAATGCCTCTCTCTTCTCTTTCACTAATACTCTTACTTCTTCATCCCACCACTCACTACCCTTTCTAATCAACCCACCTCCCACTCTTCTCATGCCACAAGCATCTTTTGCGCAATCCATCACTGATTCCCTAAATACATCCCATTCCTCCCCCACTCCCCTTACTTCCATTGTTCTCACCTTTTTCCATTCTGTACTCAGTCTCTCCTGGTACTTCCTCACACAGGTCTCCTTCTCAAGCTCACTTACTCTCACCATCCTCTTCACCCCAACATTCACTCTTCTTTTCTGAAAACCCATACAAATCTTCACCTTAGCCTCCACAAGATAATGATCAGACATCCCTCCAGTTGCACCTCTCAGCACATTAACATCCAAAAGTCTCTCTTTCGCACGCCTGTCAATTAACACGTAATCCAATAACGCTCTCTGGCCATCTCTCCTACTTACATAAGTATACTTATGTATATCTCGCTTTTTAAACCAGGTATTCCCAATCATCAGTCCTTTTTCAGCACATAAATCAACAAGCTCTTCACCATTTCCATTTACAACACTGAACACCCCATGTATACCAATTATTCCCTCAACTGCCACATTACTCACCTTTGCATTCAAATCAACCCATCACTATAACCCGGTCTCGTGCATCAAAACCACTAACACACTCATTCAGCTGCTCCCAAAACACTTGCCTCTCTTGATCTTTCTTCTCATGCCCAGGTGCATATGCACCAATAATCACCCACCTCTCTCCATCAACTTTCAGTTTTACCCATATTAATCGAGAATTTACTTTCTTACACTCTATCACATACTCCCACAACTCCTGTTTCAGGAGTATTGCTACTCCTTCCCTTGCTCTTGTCCTCTCACTAACCCCTGACTTTACTCCCCAGACATTCCCAAACCACTCTTCCCCTTTACCCTTGAGCTTCGTTTCACTCAGAGCCAAAACATCCAGGTTCCTTTCCTCAAACATACTACCTATCTCTCCTTTTTTCAAATCTTGGTTACATCCACACACATTTAGGCACCCCACTCTGAGCCTTCGAGGAGGATGAGCACTCCCCGCGTGACTCCTTCTTCTGTTTCCCATTTTAGAAAGTTAATACAAGGAGGGGAGGATTTCTGGCCCCCTGCTCCCGTCCCCTCTAGTCGCTTTCTACGACACGCGAGGAATACGTGGGAAGTATTCTTTCATCCCTATCCCCAGGGATAATATACATATATATATACATATACACACACATACACACACATACGCACACATACACACACACACAGACACATATATATACATATGAAAAATGTAAGAAACAATTTAGAAAACTGAAACTTCTAGCTTGAATGAAAAAAATGAATATGTATATATATATATTTACCAAGAATACTCAACAAACTTATACCTCTGTAATTTGAGCACTCACTCTTATCCCCTTTGCCTTTGTACAATGGCACTATGCACGCATTCCTCCAATCCTCAGGCACCTCACCATGAATCATACGTACATTAAATAACCTTACCAACCAGTCAACAATACAGTCACCCCCTTTTTTAATAACTTCCACTGCAATACTATCCAAACCTGCTGCCTACCCGGCTTTCATCTTCCGCAAAGCTTTTACTACCTCTTCTCTGTTTACCAAATCATTTTCCCTAACCCTCGCACTTTGCACACCACCTCGACCAAAACACCCTATATCTACCACTCTATCATCAAACACATTCAACAAACCTTCAAAATACTCACTCCATCTCCTTCTCACATCACCACTACTTGTTATCACCTCCCCATTTGCGCCCTTCACTGAAGTTCCCATTTGCTCCCTTGTCTTACGCACTTTATTTACCTCCTTCCAGAATATCTTTTTATTCTCCCTAAAATTTAATGATACTCTCTCACCCCAACTCTCATTTGCCCTTTTTTTCACCTCTTGCACCTTTCTCTTGATCTCCTGTCTCTTTCTTTTATACATCTCCCACTAATTTTCATTTTTTCCCTGCAAAAATCGTCCAAATGCCTCTCTCTTCTCTTTCACTAATACTCTTACTTCTTCATCCCACCACTCACTACCATTTCTAATCAACCCACCTCCCACTCTTCTCATGCCACAAGCATCTTTTGCGCAATCCATCACTGATTCCCTAAATACATCCCATTCCTCCCCCACTCCCCTTACTTCCATTGTTCTCACCTTTTTCCATTCTGTACTCAGTCTCTCCTGGTACTTCCTCACACAAGTCTCCTTCCCAAGCTCACTTACTCTCACCACCCTCTTCACCCCAACATTCACTCTTCTTTTCTGAAAACCCATGCAAATCTTCACCTTAGCCTCCACAAGATAATGATCAGACATCCCTCCATTTGCACCTCTCAGCACATTAACATCCAAAAGTCTCTCTTTCGCGCGCCTGTCAATTAACACGTAATCCAATAACGCTCTCTGGCCATCTCTCCTGCTTGTATAAGTATACTTATGTATATCTCGCTTTTTAAACCAGGTATTCCCTGGGAGGATATTGATTGAGATTGGGGAAGAGCAGTGTGGTTTCAGAAGTGGTAGAGGATGTGTGGATCAGGTGTTTGCTTTGAAGAATGTATGTGAGAAATACTTAGAAAAGCAAATGGATTTGTATGTAGCATTTATGGATCTGGAGAAGGCATATTATAGAGTTGATAGAGATGCTCTGTGGAAGGTATTAAGAATATATGGTGTGGGAGGCAAGTTGTTAGAAGCAGTGAAAAGTTTTTATCGAGGATGTAAGGCATGTGTACGTGTAGGAAGAGAGGAAAGTGATTGGTTCTCAGTGAGTGTAGGTTTGCGGCAGGGGTGTGTGATGTCTCCATGGTTGTTTAATTTGTTTATGGATGGGGTTGTTAGGGAGGTGAATGCAAGAGTTTTGGAAAGAGGGGCAAGTATGAAGTCTGTTGGGGATGAGAGAGCTTGGGAAGTGAGTCAGTTGTTGTTCGCTGATGATACAGCGCTGGTGGCTGATTCATGTGAGAAACTGCAGAAGCTGGTGACTGAGTTTGGTAAAGTGTGTGAAAGAAGAAAGTTAAGAGTAAATGTGAATAAGTGCAAGGTTATTAGGTACAGTAGGGTTGAGGGTCAAGTCAATTGGGAGGTGAGTTTGAATGGAGAAAACTGGGGAAAGGTGGAAGTGTTTTTAGATTCGCGATGATACTGCGCGGGTGGATCATGGAAACGCAGAAGTGGATGATGGTTGGGTGAGTGGGAGCGAAATAAGTATGTGATTGAAGAATTTAGGTAGTGGTAGTCAAATCAATTGAGTGGAAAGCAAAAATGGAGGAGTGAAGTGTTTTGAATGGAAGTGGTTCTCAACGGATGGTCATGTGAAGCGGGAGTGGATAGAGTGGATCGCAGGAGGATGGATGTGCTGGAAATGAGATGTTTGAGGACAATGTGTGGTGTGAGGTGGTTTAATCGAGTAAGTAACGTAAGGGTAAGAGAGATGTGTGAAAATAAAAAGAGCGTGGTTGAGGGAGCAGAAGAGGGTGTTTTGAAATGGTTTGGGCACATGGAGAGAATGAGTGAGGAAAGATTGACCAAGAGAATATATGTGTCGGAGGTGGAGGGAACGAGGAGAAGAGGGAGACCAAATTGGAGGTGGAAAGGAGTGAAAAAGATTTTGTGTGATCGGGGCCTGAACATGCAGGAGGGTGAAAGGAGGGCAAGGAATAGAGTGAATTGGAGCGATGTGGTATACCGGGGTGGACGTGCTGTCAGTGGATTGAATCAAGGCATTTGAAGCGTCTGGGGTAAACCATGGAAAGCTGTGTAGGTATGTATATTTTCGTGTGTGGACGTATGTATATACATGTGTATGGGGGTGGGTTGGGCCATTTCTTTCGTCTGTTTCCTTGCGCTACCTCGCAAACGCGGGAGACAGCGACAAAGCAAAAAAAAAAAAAAAAAATATATATATATTATATATATATATATATATATATATATATATATATATATATATATATATATATATATATAAATATATATATATATATACATACACAATGGAAAAAGGTGAGAACAAAGGAAGTAAGGGGAGTGGGGGAGGAATGTGATGTATTTAGGGAAGCAGTGATGGCTTGCGCAAAAGATGCTTGTGGCATGAGAAGTGTGGGAGGTGGGCAGGTTAGAAAGGGTTGTGAGTGGTGGGATGAAGAAGTAAGATTATTATTGAAATGGTTTGGTTAACTGGAGAGAATGAATGAGGAAAGATTGACAAAGAGGATATATGTGTCAGAGGTGAAGCGAACGAGAAGTGCGAGAGGTGAAGGTGGAAAGATGGAGTGAAAAAATTTTGAGCGATGGGGGCTTGAACATGCAGAAGGGTGAAAGGCGAGCAAGGAATAGAGTGAATTGGAACGATTCACAACAGTGTTATGGACAAAAGTATCTATCTATCTAAAATGAATGACCTTTTAAATGATGACACAACGGGGCTTGAACATGCAGTGAAAGAGAAGAGAGAGGCATTTGGGCGGTTTTTGCAGGGAAATAATGCAAATGAGTGGGAGATGTGTAAAAGAAAGAGACAGGAGGTCAAGAGAAAGGTGCAAGAGGTGAAAAAGAGGGGAAATGAGAGTTGGGGTGAGAGAGTATCATAGAGTTTAAGGGAGAATTAAAAGATGTTTTGGAATGAGGTAAATAAAGTGCATAAGACAAGGGAACAAATGGGAACTTCAGGGAAGGAGGCTAATGGGGAGGTGATAACAAGTAGTGGTGATATGAGAAGGAGATGAAGTGAGTATTTTGAAGGTTTGTTGAATGTGTTTGATGATAGAGTGGCAGATATAGGGTGTTTTGGTCGAGGTGGTATGCAAAGTGAGAGGGTTAGGGACAATGATCTGGTAAACAGAGAAGAGGTAGTAAAAGCTTTGCGGAAGATGAAAGCCGGCATGGCAGCGGGTTTGGATGATATTGCAGTGGAATTCATTAATAAAGTGTGTGACTGTATTGTTGACTTGTTGTTAAGGTTATTTAATGTATGTATGACTCATGGTGATGTGCCTGAGGATTGGCAGAATGCTTGAATAGTGCCATTGTAGAAAGGAAGGGGAATAAAAGTGAGTGCTCAAATTACAGAGGTATAAGTTTGTTGAGTATTCCTGGGAAATTATATGGGAGGGTATTGATTGAGAGGGTGAAGGTATGTAAAGAGCATCAGATTGGGGAAGAGCAGTGTGGTTTCAGAAGTGGTAGAGGATGTGTGGATCAGGTGTTCGCTTTGAAGAATATATGTGAGAAATACTTAGAAAAGTAAATTGATTTGTATGTACAATTTATGGATCTGGAGAAGGCATATGATAGAGTTGACAGAGATGCTCTATGGAAGGTATTAAGAATATATGGTGTGGGAGGCAAGTTGTTAGAAGCAGTGAAAAGTTTTTATCGAGGATGTAAGGCATATGTACATGTAGGAAGAGAGGAAAGTGATTGGTTCTCAGTGAATGTTGGTTTGCAGCAGGGGGTTATGATGTCTCCATGGTTGTTTAATTTGTTTATGGATGGGGTTGTCAGGGAAGTGAATGCAAGAGATTTGGAAAGAGGGGCAAGTATGGAGTCTGTTGTGGATGAGAGGTCTTGGGAAGTGTGAGTTGTTGTCCGCTGATGATACAGCGCTGGTGAATGATTCAGGTGAGAAACGGAAGAAGTTGGTGACTGACTTTGGTAAAGTGTGTGAAAGAAGAAAGCTGAGAGTAAATGTGAATAAGAGCATGGTTATTAGGTACAGTAGGGTTGAGGGGCAAGTCAAGTTTGGTAAGGTAAGTTTGAATGGAGAAAAACTGGAGAAAGTGAAGTGTTTTAGATATCTGGGGGTGGATTTAGCAGCGGATGGAACCATGGAAGCGGAAGTGAATCATAGGGTGGGGAAGGGGGCAAAAGTTCTGGGAGCGTTAAAAAATGTTTGGAAGTCGAGAACGTTATCATGGAAAGCAAAAATGGGTATGTTTGAAGGAAAAGTAGTTCAAACAATGTTCATATGGTTGCAAGGCGTGGGCTATAGATAGAGTTGTGCGGAGGAGGGTGGATGTGCTGGAAATGAGATGCTTGAGGACAATATGTGGTGTGAGGTGGTTTGATCGAGTATGTAATGAAAGGGTAAGAGAGATGTTTGGTAATCAAAAGAATGTGGTTGAGAGAGCAGAAGAGGGTGTTTTGAAGTGGTTCGATCATATAGAGAAAATGAGTGAGGAAAGATTGAAAAAGAGGATATATGTGTCAGAGGTGGAGGGAACGAGGAGAAGTGGGAGACCAAATTGGATGTGGAAAGATGTGGTGAAAAAGATTTTGAGCGATCGGGGTCTGAACATTCAGAGGGTAAAAGGCGTGCAAGGAATAGAGTGAATTGGAACGATGTGGTATACCGCGGTCGACGTGCTGTCAATGGATTGAACCAGGGCATGTGAACTGTCTGGGGTAAATCATAGAAAGTTTTGTGGGGCCTGGATGTGGAAAGGAAGTGTTGGTTTCGGTGCATTATACATGACAGCTAGAGACTGAGTGTGAACGAATGCGGCCTTTGTTGTCTTTTCCTAGCGCTACCTCGCGTGCATGCGCGGGGAGGGTTATCATTTCATGTGCGGCGGGGCGGCGACGAGAATGAATAAAGGCAGCAAGTATGAATTGTGCCCATGTGTATATATGTATATGTCTGTGTATGTATATGCGAAAACGTCGAAATGTATAGGTATGTATATGTGCGTGTGTGGACGTGTATGTATATACATGCGTATGTGGGTGGGTTGGCCATTCTTTCCTTGTATTTTAACTTTCTAAAAGGGGAAACAGAAGAAGGAGTCACGCAGGGAGTGCTCATCTTCCTCGAAGGCTCAGTCTGGGGTGTCTAAATGTGTGTGGATGTAACCAAGATGAGAAAAAAGGAGAGATAGGTAGTATGTTTGAGGAAAGGAACCTGGATGTTTTGGCTCTGAGTGAAACGAAACTCAAAGGTAAAGGGGAAGAGTGGTTTGGGAATGTTTTAGGAGTAAAGTCAGGGGTTAGTGAGAGGACAAGAGCCAGGGAAGGAATAGCACTACTTCTGAAACAGGAGTGGTGGGAGTATGTGATAGAGTGTAAGAAAGTAAACTCTAGATTGATATGGGTAAAACTGAAAGTGGATGGAGAGAGATGAGTGATTATTGGTGCATATGCAACTGGGCATGAGAAGAAAGATCATGAGAGGCAAGTATTTTGGGAGCAGCTGAGTGAGTGTGTTAGTAGTTTTGATGCACGAGAGTGAGTAATGTGGCAGTTGAGGGAATAATTGGTGTACATGGGGTGTTCAGTGTTGTAAATGGAAATGGTGAAGAGTTTGTACATTTATGTGCTGAAAAAGGGCTAGTGATTGGGAATACATGGTTTAAAGAGAGGATATACATAAGTATACGTATGTAAGTAGGAGAGATGGCCAGAGAGCGTTATTGGATTACATGATAATTGATAGGCGCGCGAAAGAGAGACTTTTGGATGTTAATGTGCTGAGAGGTGCAACTGGAGGGATGTCTGATCAATATCTTGTGGAGGCGAAGGTGAAGATTTGTAGAGGCTTTCAGAAAAGAAGAGAGAATGTTGGGGTGAAAAGAGTGGTGAGGATAAGTGAGCTTCGGAAGGAGACTTGTGTGAGGAAGTACCAGGAGACTGACTACAGAATGAAAATGGTGAGAACAAAGGACGGAAGGGGACTGGGGGAGAAATGGGATGTATTTAGGGAAGCAGTGATGGCTTGCGCAGAAGATTCTTGTGGCATGAGAAGCGTGGGAGGTGGGCAGATTAGAAAGGGTAGTGAGTGGTGGGATGAAGAAGTAAGATTATCAGTGAAAGAGAAGAGAGAGGCATTTGGACGATCTTTGCAGGGAAATAATGCAAATGAGTGGGAGATGTGTGAAAGAAAGAGGCAGGAGGTGAAGAGAAAGGTGCAAGAGATGAAAAAGAGAGCAAATGAGAGTTGGGGTGAGAGAGTATCATTAAATTTTAGGGAGAATAAAAAGATGTTTTGAAAGGAGGTAAAGTGCGTAAGTGCGTAAGACAAGGGAACAAATGTGAATTTCAGTGAAGGGGGCTAATGTGGAGGTGATAGCAAGTAGTGGTGATGTGAGAAGGAGATGGAGTGAGTTTTTTGAAGGTTTGTTAAATGTGTTTGATGATAGGGTGACAGATATAGGGTGTTTTGGTCGAGGTGGCGTGCAAAGTGAGAGGGTTAGGGAAAATGATTTGGTAAACAGAGAAGAGGTAGTAAAAGCTTTGCGGAAGATGAAAGCCGGCAAGGCAGCGGGTTTGGATGGTAGTGCAGTGGAATTTATTAAAAAAGGGGGTGACTGTATTGTTGACTGGTTGGTAAGGTTATTTAATGTATGTATGACTGACCATGGTGAGGTGCCTGAGGATTGGAGAAATGCTTACATAGTGCCATTGTACAAAGGCAAAGGGGATAAGAGTGAGTGCTCAAATTACAGATGTATAAGTTTGTTGAGTATTCCTGGGAAATTATATGGGAGGGTATTGACTGAGAGGGTGAAAGCATATACAGAGAATAGAGATTGGGTAAGAGCAGTGTGGTTTCAGAAGTGGTAGAGGATGTGTGGATCAGGTGTTTGCTTTGAAGAATGTATGTGAGAAATAATTAGAAAAGTAAATGGATTTGTATGTACCATTTATGGATCTGGAGAAGACATATGATAGAGTTGATAGAGATGCTCTGTGGAAGGTATTAAGAATATATGGTGTGGGAGGAAAGTTGTTAGAAGCAGTGAAAAGCTTTTATCGATGATGTAAGGCATTTGTACGAGTAGGAAGAGAGGAAAGTGATTGGTTCTCAGTGAATGTAGGTTTGCGGCAGGGGTGTGTGATGTCTCCATGGTTGTTTAATTTGTTTATGGATGGGGTTGTTAGGGAGGTGAATGCAAGAGTTTTGGAAAGAGGGGAAGTATGCAATCTGTTGGGGATGAGAGAGCTTGGGAAGTGAGTCAGTTGTTGTTCGCTGATGATACAGCGCTGGTGGCTGATTCATGTGAGAAACTGTAGAAGCTGGTGACTGAGTTTGGTAAAGTGTGTGAAAGAAGAAAGCTGAGAGTAAATGTGAATAAGAGCAAGGTTATTAGGTACAGTAGGGTTGAGGGACAAGTCAATTGGGAGGTAAGTTTGAATGGAGAAAAACTGGAGGTAGTGAAGTGTTTTAAACATCTGGGATTGGATTTGAGTGCGGATGAAACCATGGAAGTGGAAGTGAATCATAGGGTAGGGGAGGGGGGCGAAAGTTCTGGGAGTATTGAAGAATATGTGGAAGTCGAGAACATTATCTTGGAAAGCAAAAATGGGTATGTTTGAAGGAATAGTGGTTCCAACAATGTTATATGGTTGCAAGGCGTGGGCTATGGATAGAGTTGTGCGGAGGAGGGTGGATGTGCTGAAAATGAGATGCTTGAGGACAATATGTGGTGTGAGGTGGTTTGATCGAGTAAGTAATAATAGGGTAAGAGAGATGTGTGGTAATAAAAAGAGTGTGGTTCAGAGAGCAGAAGAGGGTGTTTTAAAATGGTTTGGTCACATGGAGAGAATGAGTGAGGAAAGATTGACCAAGAGGATATATGTGTCAGAGGTGGAGGGAACGAGGAGAAGTGGGAGACCAAATTGGAGGTTGAAAGATGGAGTGAAAAAGATTTTGAGTGATCGGGTCCTGAACATGCAGGAGGGTGAAAGGAGGGCAAGGAATAGAGTGAATTGGAACGATGTGGTATACCGGGGTCGACGTGCTGTCAATAGATTGAACCAGGGCATGTGAAGCGTCTGGTGTAAACCATTGAAAGTTTTGTGGGGCGTGGTTGTGGAATGGGGGCTGTAGTTTCGGTGCATTTTTACATGACAGCTAGAGACTGAGTGTGAACGAATGTGGCCTTTGTTGTCTTTTCCTAGCGCTACCTCGTGCACATGAGGGGGGAGGGGGATGTTATTTATGTGTGGCGGGGTGGCGATGGGAATGAATAAATGCAGACAGTATGAATTATGTACATGTGTATATTTGTATATGTTTGTGTATGTATATATATGAATACGTTGAGATGTATAGGTATGTATATTTGCGTGTGTGGACGTGTATGTATATGCATGTGTATGTGGGTGGGTTGGGCCATTCTTTTGTCTGTTTCCTTGCGCTACCTCGCTAACGAGGGAGACAGAGACAAAGCAAAATAAATGAATAATATACTTCCCACGTATTCCCTGCGTGTCGTAGAAGGCGACTAAAAGGGGAGGGAGCGGTTGGCTGGAAATCCTCCCCTCTCGTTTTTTTTTTCTTTTCCCAAAAGAAGGAGCAGAGAAGGGGCCCAGGTGAGGATATTCACTCTAAGGCCCAGTCCTCTGTTCATAACGCTACCTCGCTAATGCGGGAAATGGCGAATAGTGCGGAAAAAAGAAAAGAAAAGATATATATATATATATATATATATATATATATATATATATATATATATATATATATATATATATATATATATATATATAATATATAGTGCATATGAACGCGCATCACTATATAACATACTAACCTACAAGAGCCAGGATAAAACCCGGGGCCTCTGTGTAGGCGGCGGGAGCATTACAGCTATGCTATGATCACCCTATTGAAAGGGAAACGACTATTCGAGAACTATGTAATTAAATACTCTTCGTCTCACGTTGGTGAGCAACGTGATCTCCACTGGTCATCTCCTATAGGCTCACACAAGCAGCTTATTGCATTTTAATGAACCTAACTGTACAAGACGGAGATATACGTAAATAGTGCATATGAACGTGCATTACCATGTAACAAAGTAACCTCCAACAGCCAGGATCGAACAAGGGAACCCTGCGTAGGAAGCGGGAGCACTTTAGCTAGGCAATGATCACCCCTAGAAAGGGAAACGACTATTCGAGTCCTATGTAATCGAAAACCCTTCGTCTTCAGTGGTGAGCAACAGGGCCTCCACTGGTCACCTCCTATAGGCTTCCACCGTCCACTATTGAAGGTAGTAAGGCAGTAAGTAAGAATATGTACATGTGTATATATGAATACGTCTGTGTATGTCTATGTATGTATACGTTGAAATATTTATGTATGCATATGGGCGTTTATGTATATATATGTGTGTATATAAGTGGTTGGGCCATTCTCCGTCTGCTTCCTTGCGCTACCCGGCTGACGCGGGAAACAGCGATTATGATACATATATATATATATATATATATATATGCCTGGGGATAGGGGAGAAAGAATACTTCCTACGTATTCTCCGCATCGTAAAAGGCGATTAAAGGGGGGCGGGAGCAGAGGGCTAGAAACCCTGCCCTCCTTTTATATAAATTTCTAAAAGAGGAAACAGAAGGAGTGATGCGGGGAGTGCTCATCCTCCTCGAAGGCTTAGATTGGGGTGTCTAAATGTGTGTGGATGTAGCCAAGATGAGAAAAATGGAGAGATTGGTAATATGTTTGACGAAAGGAACCTGAATTTTTGGCTCTGAGTGAAAAGAAGCTCAAGGGTAGAGAGGAAGAGTGGTTTGGGAATGTCTTGAGAGTGAATTCAGGGTTTGGTAAGAGGACAAGAGCAAAGGATGGAGTAGCACTCCTCCTGAGGCAGGAGTTGTGGGAATACGTGATAGATTGTAGGAAAGTAAATTCTAAACTGGTATGGGTAAAACTAAAAGTGGATGGAGAGAGAAGGGTGATTATTGGCGCCTATGCACTTGGTCATGAGAAGAAAGATCATGAGAGGCAAGATTTTTGGGAGCAGCCGAATGAGTGTGTTAGCAGCTTTGATGCACGAGACCGGGTTATAGTGATGGGTGATTTGAATGCAAAAGTGAATAATATGGCATTTGAGGGTATAATTGGTGTACATTTGAGTTTTCAGTGTTGTAAATGGAAATGGTGAAGAGCTTGTGGATTTGTGTGCTGAAAAAGGACTGGTGATTGGGAATACCTAGTTTTAAAAAAGAGATACACATAAGTATACGTATGAGTAGGAGAGATGGCTAGAGGGGGTTACTGGATTACATGTTAATGAGAGACTTTTGGATGTTAATGTGGAGGCAAAGGTGAAGATTTGTAGAGGTTTTCAGAAAAAGAGAGAGAATGTTGGGAGAAGAGAGTGGTGAGAGTAAGTGAGCTTGGAAAGGAGACTTGTGTGAGTACCAGGAGATATTGAGTGCAGAATGGAAAAAAAGGTAAGAGCAAATGACGTGAGGGGAGTTGGGGAGGAATGGGATGTATTTAGGGAAGCAGTGATGGCTGCGCAAAAGATGCTTGTGGCATGAGAGAGGTGAGAGGTGGGCAGATTAGAAAGGCTAGTGAGTGGTGGGATGAAGAAGTAAGAATGTTAGTGAAAGAGAAGGGAGAGGTGATTGGACGATTATTGCAGGGAAGTAATGCAAATGACTGGGAGATGTATAAAAGAAAGTGGCAGGAGTTCAAGACCGGTTTATAGTGACGGGTGATTTGAATGCGAAGGTGAGTAATGTGGCAGTTGAGGGTATAGTTAGTGTAAATGGGGTGTTCAGTGTTGTAAATGGAAATGGTGAAGAGCTTGTAGATTTTGGAGAGATGGCCAGAGAGCATCAGGAGATTACGTGGTAATTCATAGGCACATGAAAGAGAGTCTCTTGGATGTTAATGTGCTGAGAGGGCAACTGGAGGGATGTCTGATCATTATCTTGTGGAGGCGATGGTGAAGATTTGTAGAGGTTTTCAGAAAAGAAGAGAGAATGTTGGGGCGAACAGAGTGCTGAGAGTAAATGAATTTGGAAAGGAGATCTGTGTGAGGAAGTACCAGGAGAGACTGAGTGCAGAATGGAGAAAGGTGAAAAAAAATGACGTAAGTGGAATGGAAAAAGAATGGGACGTATTTAGAGGAAGCAGTGACGGCTTGTGGAAAAGCTGCTTGTGGCACGAGAAAGGTGGGAAGTGGGCAGATTAGAAAGGGTAGTGAGTGGATGGATGAAGAAGTAAGTTTGTTAGTGAAAGAGAAGAGAGAGGCGTTTGGATGATTTTTGCGAGGAAGTAGTGCAAATGACTGGGAGAAGTATATAAAAACGCAGGAGGTCAAGAGAAGGGTGCAAAAGGTGAAAAAGAGGGCAAATAAGAGTTGGGGTGAGAGAGCATCATCAAATTTTAGGGAGAATAAAAAGATGTTTTGGAAGGAGGTAAAGTGCGTAAAACAAGAGAACAAATGGGAACATCGGTTAAAGGGGCTGATAGGGAGGTAATAACAAGTATTGATGAAGTGAGAAGGAGATGGAGTGAGTATTCTGAAGGTTTGTTGAATGTGTTTGATGATAGAGTGGCAGATATAGGGTGTTTTGGTCGAGGTGGTGTGCGAAGTGAGAGGGTCAAGGAGAATGGTTTGGTAAACAGAGAAGGATGGTACTGCAGTGGAATTTATTAAAAGAGGGGCTGACAGTGTTGTTGACTGGTTGGTAAGGATATTCAACGTATTCATGGTGAAGTGCCTGAGGATTGGCGGAATGCATGCATAGTGCCATTGTACAAAAGCAAAAGGGATAAAGGTAAGTGTTCAACTTACAGAGGTATAAGTTTGTTGAGTATTCCTGGGAAATTATATGGGAGGGTACTGATTGAGTGGGTAAAGGCATGTGCAGACTATCACACTGGGGAAGAGCAGTGTGGTTTCAGAAGTGGTAGAGGATGTGTGGATCAGGTGTTTGCTGTGAAGTATGTATATGAGAAATACTTGGAAAAACATGAATTTATATGTAGCATTTATGGATTTGGAGAAGGCATATGACAGAGTTGATAGAGATGCCTGGAGGAAGGTATTAAGAGTATATGGTGTGGGAGGTAAGTTGCTAGAAGCAGTAAAAAGATTTTATCAAGAATGTAAGGCATGTGTACGAGTAGGAAGAGAGGAAATTGATTAGTTCCCAGTAAATGTTGGTTTGCGGCAGGGGTGCGTGATGTTTCCATGGCTGTTTAATTTGTTTATGGATGGGGGTTGTTAGGGAGGTGAATGCAAGAGTTTTGGAGAGAGGGGCAAGTATGCAGTCTGTTGTGGATGAGAGGGCTTGGGAAGTTAATCAACTGTTGTTCGCAGATGATACAGCGCTTGTGGCTGATTCGGGTGAGAAACTGCAGAGGCTGGTGACTGAGTTTGGTAAAGTGTGTGAAAGAAGAAATCTGAGAGTAAATGTGAATAAGAGCAAGGTTATTAGGTACAGTAGTAGAATTGAGGGAAAAGTCAATTGGGAGGTAAGTTTGAATGGAAAAAACTGGATGAAGTGAAGTGTTTTAGATATCTGGGAGTGGAAAAAGCAGCGGCTGGAACCATGGAAGCGGAAGTGAGTCACAGTGGGGGAGGGAGCGAAGGTTCTGGGAGCGATGCAGAATGTGTGGAAGGCGAGAACGTTATCTCGAAGAGCAAAAATGGGGATGTTTGAGGGAATAGTGGTTCCAACAATGCTATATGGTTGCGAGGCGTGGGCTATAGATGGGGCAGTGCAAATGAGGGTGGATGTGTTGGAAATGAAATGATTGAGGACAATATGTGGTGTGAGGTGGTTTGATCGAATAAGTAATGAAAGGGTAAGAGAGATGTGTGGTAATAAAGAGTGTGGTTGAGATAGCGGAAGAGGGTGTACTGAAATGGTTTGGTCACATGGAGAGAATGAGTGAGGAAAGATTGACAAGGAGGATATATGTGTCTGAGGTGGAGGGAACTAGGAGAAGTGAGAGACAAAATTGGAGGTGGAAGGATGGAGTGAAAAAGATGTTGAGCGATCAGGGACTGAACATACAGGAGTGTGAAAGGTGTGCAAGGAATAGAGTGAAGCTGTCAATGGATAGAATCAGGGCGCGTGAAGAGTCTGGAGTAAACCATGGAAAGTTTTGTGGGGCCTGGAAGTAGAAAGGGAGCTGTGGTTTCGGTGCATTATAAATGACAGCTAATGACTGAGTGTGAACGAATGTGGCCTTTGTTGATTTTTCCTAGCGAACATATTTAGTACCTACCATCAAATTTAACTTAGAAAATGAAAATAATGGTATGTTACCATTTTTAGACTGCATGATCCATAGGCAAGGAAACAAGTTAAAGATTAGCATATACAGAAAACCTACCATATATCATTACCTATCTCAAGATGACAGAGTTAAAGTATCATCATTTCAATCTTTGTTCATTACGGTATTACGTATTTGCAGTCCAGAGTTTATTGATGGTGAGTTTGAGAAAATAAATTCTATTGGATCTAAGTTAAAGTAACCTAGATCTTTCATTGATAAATCCCTTAAGTTAGCAAAGAAATCATTTTATTGATTTGAACCCAAACCTCCCACTGACACCAAGAATCTTTTAGTTCTCCCTTTTAATAATAATTCTACTTTACTTCCCATGTTGCTTAAATCCTTTAATGTAAATGTTGCCTTCAGCAACAATAATACTATAAAGAATATCAATCAGGAACTCACCAGAAAATTCTCCTGGGTGCATCTATAAAGTGCCATGTAGGAATTGTGATAAGTTTTATGTTGGGCAGACTGTTAAGGATCTTTCTGTTAAACTTAAGCAACATAAATATAGTATAAGAACAGGACAAGAATCAAATGCCTTAACTAATCACGTTAAAAACCATGATCATTGTGCTGGCTGGAGTAATGCCATCTCAAGTATTATCTCTAACCCCAGTACCACGAGAAATATCATTGAATCTTATATTACTAAATACACAAAGAATTATAACGTTAATATTAGTGAAGGTCTATACAAATTGGATAACTTTATTGTTGATAATATTTGTAAACAATTAACCTTCTTGTCCACATAATCAGTTTGCGATATCCTCGTTGTCTGTCTGGGACAATAACATGTTTACCAATTGGAGTCCTAGCTATGTCTATTCGTTGTATATCAACTGACTGTTATATTTTCTCTCTTGTGTCTACCCGGATGTTATTATTGCACGGAAGTGCACTTGGAAACTTATCGTGTTTTATTTTCCCCGTGGACTCATAGGAATAATATATAATATATATATATATATATATATATATATATATATATTATATATATATATATATATATATATATATATATATATATATATATAAATATATAATATAATGGATGTGTGGATGTAACCAAGATGTGAAAAAAGGAGAGATAGGTAGTAAGTTTGAGGAAAGGAACCTGGAGGTTTTGGCTCTGAGTGAAACGAAGCTCAAGGGTAAAGGGGAAGAGTGGTTTGGGAATGTCTTGGGAGTAAAGTCAGGGGTTAGTGAGAGGACAAGAGCAAGGGAAGGAGTAGCAGTACTCCTGAAACAGGAGTTGTGGGAGTATGTGATAGAATGTAAGAAAGTAAATTCTCGATTAATATGGGTAAAACTGAAAGTTGATGGAGAGAGATGGGTGATTATTGGTGCATATGCACCTGGGCATGAGAAGAAAGATCATGAGAGGCAAGTGTTTTGGGAGCAGCTGAGTGAGTGTGTTAGTGGTTTTGATGCAAGAGACCGGGTTATAGTGATTGGTGATTTGAATGCAAAGGTGAGTAATGTGGCAGCGAGTGAATAATTGGTATACATGGGGTGTTCAGTGTTGTAAATGGAAATGGTGAAGAGCTTGTAGATTTATGTGCTGAAAAAGGACTGGTGATAGGGAATACCTGGTTTAAAAAGCGAGATATACATAAGTTTACGTAAGTAAGTACGAGAGATGGCCAGAGAGCGTTATTGGATTATGTGTTAATTGACAGGCGCGCGAAAGAGAGACTTTTGGATGTTAATGTGCTGAGAGGTGCAACTGGAGGGATGTCTGGTCATTATCTTATGGAGGCTGAGGTGAAGATTTGTATGGGTTTTCAGAAAAGAAGAGTGAATGTTGGGGTGAAGAGGGTGGTGAGAGTAAGTGAGCCTGGGAAGGAGACTTGTGTGAGGAAGTACCAGGAGAGACTGAGTACAGAATGGAAAAAGGTGAGAACAATGGAAGTAAGGGGAGTGGGGGAGGAATGGGATGTATTTAGGGAATCAGTGATGGATTGCGCAAAAGATGCTTGTGGTATGAGAAGAGTGGGAGGTGGGTTGATTAGAAAGGGTAGTGAGAGGTGGGATGAAGAAGTAAGATTAGTAGTGAAAGAGAAGAGAGAGGCATTTGGACGATTTTTGCAGGGAAAAAATGAAATTGAGTGGGAGATGTATAAAAGAAAGAGACAGGAGGTCAAGAGAAAGGTGCAAGAGGTGAAAAAGAGGGGAAATGAGAGTTGGAGTGAGAGAGTATCATTAAATTTTAGGGAGAATAAAAAGATGTTCTGGAAGGAGGTAAATAAAGTGCGTAAGACAAGGGGGCAAATGGGAACTTCAGTGAAGGGCGCAAATGGGGAGGTGATAACAAGTAGTGGTGATGTGAGAAGGAGATGGAGTGAGTATTTTGAAGGTTTGTTGAATGTGTTTGATGATAGAGTGGCAGATATAGGGTGTTTTGGTCGAGATGGTGTGCAAAGTGAGAGGGTTAGGGAAAATGATTTGGTAAACAGAGAAGAGGTAGTAAAAGCTTTGCGGAAGATGAAAGCTGGCAAGGCAGCAGGTTTGGATGGTATTGCAGTGGAATTTATTAAAAAAGGGGGTGACAGTATTATTGACTGGTTGGTAAGGTTATTTAATGTATGTATGACTCATGGTGAGGTGCCTGAGGATTGGCGGAATGCGTGCATAGTGCCATTGTACAAAGGCAAAGGGGATAAGGGTGAGCGCTCAAATTACAGAGGTATAAGTTTGTTGAGTATTCCTGGTAAATTATATGGGAGGGTATTGATTGAGAGGGTGAAGGCATGTACAGAGCATTAGATTGGGGAAGAGCAGTGTGGTTTCAGAAGTGGTAGAGGATGTGTGGATCAGGTGTTTGCTTTGAAGAATGTATGTGAGAAATACTTAGAAAAGCAAATGGATTTATATGTAGCATTTATGGATCTGGAGAAGGCATATGATAGAGTTGATAGAGATACTCTGTGGAAGGTATTAAGAATATATGGAGTGGGAGGCAAGTTGTTAGGAGCAGTGAAAGTTTTTATCGAGGATGTAAGGCATGTGTACGTGTAGGAAGAGAGGAAAGTGATTGGTTCTCAGTGAATGTAGGTTTGCGGCAGGGGTGTGTGATGTCTCCATGGTTGTTTAATTTGTTTAAGGATGGGGTTGTTAGGGAGGTGAAAACAAGAGTTTTGGAAAGAGGGGCAAGTATGAAGTCTGTTAGGGATGAGAAAGCTTGGGAAGTGAGTCAGTTGATGATACAGCGCTGGTGGCTGATTCATGTGAGAAACTGCAGAAACTGGTGACTGAGTTTGGTAAAGTGTGT
Source organism: Panulirus ornatus (assembly GCF_036320965.1). NCBI lineage: Eukaryota > Metazoa > Arthropoda > Malacostraca > Decapoda > Palinuridae > Panulirus > Panulirus ornatus. The sequence goes on along the minus strand of NC_092244.1, from coordinate 23,337,140 downwards.
GAAAGAAGAAAGTTAAGAGTAAATGTGAATAAGAGCAAGGTTATTAGGTACAGTAGGGTTGAGGGTCAAGTCAATTGGGAGGTAAGTTTGAATGGAGAAAAACTGGAGGAAGTGAAGTGTTTTAGATATCTGGGAGTGGATCTGGCAGCGGATGGAACCATGGAAGCGGAAGTGGATCATAGGGTGGGGGAGGGGGCGAAAATTCTGGGAGCCTTGAAGAATGTGTGGAAGTCGAGAACATTATCTCGGAAAGCAAAAATGGGTATGTTTGAAGGAATATTGGTTCCAACAATGTTGTATGGTTGCGAGGCGTGGGCTATGGATAGAGTTGTGCGCAGGAGGATGGATGTGCTGGAAATGAGACGTTTGAGGACAATGTGTGGTGTGAGGTGGTTTGATCGAGTAAGTAACGTGAGGGTAAGAGAGATGTGTGGAAATAAAAAGAGCGTGGTTGAGAGAGCAGAAGAGGGTGTTTTGAAATGGTTAGGGCACATGGAGAGAATGAGTGAGGAAAGATTGACCAAGAGGATATATGTGTCGGAGGTGGAGAGAACGAGGAGAAGAGGGAGACCAAATTGGAGGTGGAAAGATGGAGTGAAAAAGATTTTGTGTGATCGGGGCCTGAACATGCAGGAGGGTGAAAGGAGGGCAAGGAATAGAGTGAATTGGAGCGATGTGGTATACCGGGGTTGACGTGCTGTCAGTGGATTGAATCAAGGCATGTGAAGCGTCTGGGGTAAACCATGGAAAGCTGTGTAGGTATGTATATTTTGCGTGTGTGGACGTATGTATATACATGTGTATGGAGGTGGGTAGGGCCATTTCTTTCGTCTGTTTCCTTGCGCTACCTCGCAAACGCGGGAGACAGCGACAAAGCAAAAAAAAAAAAAAAAAAAAAATATATATATATATATATATATATATATATATATATATATATATATATATATATATATATATATATATATTCCCTGGGGATAGGGGAGAAAGAATACTTCCCACGTATTCCCTGCGTGTCGTAGAAGGCGACTAAAAGGGAAGGGAGCGGGGGGCTGGAAATCCTCCTCCTCTCGTTTTTTTTTTTTTTTTTAATTTTCCAAAAGAAGGAACAGAGAAGAGGGCCAGGTGAGGATATTCCCTCAAAGGCCCAGTCCTCTGTTCTTAACGCTACCTCGCTATCGCGGGAAATAGCGAATAGTATGAAAAAAAAAAAAAAAATAAATAAAATATATATATATATATATATATATATATATATATATATATATATATATTATATATATATATATATCCCTGGGAATAGGGGAGAAAGAATACTTCCAACGCATCCCCGCGTGTCGTAGAAGGCGATTAAAGAAGACGGGAGCGGGGAGCTAATAATCCTCCCCTCCTTGTATTTTAACTTTCTAAAAGGGGAAACAGAGGAAGGAGTCACGCGGGGAGTGCTCATCCTCCTTGAAGGCTCAGATTGGGGTGTCTAAATTCGCGTGGATGTAACAAATAGGAGAAAAAAGCAGAGATATGTAGTATGTTTTAGCTCTGAGTGAAAAGAAGGTTAAGGGTAAAGTGGAAGAGTAGTTTGCGAATGTTTTGAGAGTAAAGTCAGGGGTTTCTGAGAGGACAAGAGCAAAGGAAGGACTAGCACTACTTCCCTGAAACTGGAGTTATGGGAGTATGTGATAGTGTAAGAAAGTAAACTCTAAATTGATATAGGTAAAACTGAAAGTGGATGGAGAGAGATGGGTGATTATTTGTGCCTATGCAACTGGGCATGAGAAGAAAGATCATGAGAGGCAAGTGTTTTGGGAGCAGTTGAGTGACAGTGTTAGCAGTTTTGATGCACGAGACAGGGTTATAGTGATGGGTGATTTGAATGGAAAGGTGAGCAATATGGCAGTTGAGGGAATAATTGGTGTACATGGGGTGTTCAGTGTTGTAAATGAAAATGGTGAAGAGCTTGCAGATTTGTGCTGAAAAAGGACTGGTGATTGGGAATACCTGGTTTAAAAAAAGATATACATAAGTATACGTATATAAGTGGGAGAGATGGCCAGAGAGTGTTATTGGATTACGCGTTAACTGATAGGCGAGTGAGAGAAACTTTTGGATGTTAATGTGCTGAGAGGTGCAACTGGAGGAATGTCTGATCATTATCTTGTCGAGGCGAAGGTGAATATTTCTAGAGGTTTTCAGAAAAGAAGAGAGAATGTTGGGGTGAAGAGAGTGGTGAGAGTAAGTGAGCTTGGGAAGGAGACTTGTGTGAGGAAATACCAGAAGAGACTGAGGGCAGAATGGAAAAAGATGAGAGCAAAGGACGTAAGGGGAGTGGGGGAGGAATGGAATGTATTTAGGGAAGCAGTGTTGGCTTGCGCAAAAGATGCTTTTGGCATGAGAAGTGTAGGGGGTGGGCAGATTAGAAATGGTAGTGAGTGATAGGATGAAGAAGTAAGATGATTAGTGAAAGAGTAGAGAGAGGAGTTTGGACGATTTTTGCTGGGAAATAGTGCAAATAACTGGGAGATGTATAAAAGAGAGGAAGGAGGAGAAGAGAAAGGTGCGAGAGGTGAAAAAGAGGGCAAATGAGAGTTGGGGTAAGAGAGTATCATTGAATTTTAGGGAGAATAAAGAGATGTTTTCGAAGGAGGTAAATGAAGTGCGTAAGATAAGAGAACAAATGGGAACATCGGTGAAGGGGGCTAATGGGTAGGCAATAAAAGTAGTGGTGATGTGAGAAGGAGATGGAGTGAGTATTTTGAAGGTTTGTTGAATGTGTTAGATGATAGAGTGGCAGATATATGGTGTTTTGGTCGAGGTGGTGTGAGAAGTGAGAGGCTTAGGGAGAATGATTGGGTAAACAGAGAAGAGGTAGTGAAAGCTTTGTGGAAGATGAAAGCCGGCAAGGCAGCGTGTTTGGATGGTATTGCAGAGGAATTTATTAAAAAAGAGGGTGACTGTGTTGTTAACTGGTTGGTGAGGATATTCAATGTATGTGTGGCTTATGATGAAGTGCCTGAGGATTGACGGAATGCATGTATAGTCCCACTGTACAAAGGCAAAGGAGATAAAGGTGGGTGTTCAAATTACAGAGGTGTAAAGTTTGTTGAGTATTCCAAGGAAATTATATGGGAGGGTATTGATTGAGAGGGTGAAGGCATGTACATAGCATCAGATTGGGGAAGAGCAGTGTGGTTTCAGAAGTGGGAGAGGATGTGTGGATCAGGTGTTTTCTTTGAAGAATGTATGTGAAACATACTTAGAAAAACAAATGGATTTGTATGTAGCATTTATGGATCTGGAGAAGGCGTATGATAGAGTTGATAGAAATGCTCTGTGGAAGGTATTAAGAGTATATGGTGCGAAGGCAAGTTGCTAGAAGCAGTGAAGAATTTTGATCGAGGATGTAAGGCATGTGTACGAGTAGGAAGAGAGGAAAGTGATTGGTTCCCAGTGAATGTCGGTTTGCAGCAGAGGTGCGTGATGTCTCCATGGTTGTTTAATTTGTTTATGGATGGGGTTCTTAGGAAGGTGAATGCCAGAGTTTTGGAAAGAGGGGCAAGTATGCAGTCTGTTGTGGATGAGAGGTCTTGGGAAGTGTGTCAGTTGTTGTTCGCTGATGATATAGCGCTGGTGGCTGATTCGGGTGAGAAACTGCAGAAGCTGGTGACTGAGTTAGGTAAAGTGTGTGAAAGAAGAAAGCTGAAAGTAAATGTGAATAAGAGCAAGGTTATTATATACAGTAGGGTTGAGGGACAAGTCCATTGGGAAGTAAGTTTGAATGGAGAAAAACTGGAGGAAAAGAAGTGAATTAGATATCTGTGAATGGATTTGGCAGCGGATGAAACCATGGAAGCGGAAGTGAGTCACATGGTGGGGCAGGGGGTGAAGGTTCTAGGAGCGTTGAAAAAGTGTGGAAGGCGAAAACATTATCTCGGAAGCAAAAATGGGTATGTTTGAAGGAATAGTGGTTCCAACAAAATTATATGGCTGCGAGGCGTGGGCTATAGATAAGGTTGTGCGGAGGAGGGTGGATGTGTTGGAAATGAAATGTTTGAGAACAATATGTGGTGTGACGTGGTTTGATTGAGTAAGTAATGTAAGGGTAAGAGAGATGTGTGGTAATAAAAAGAGTGTATTTGAGAGAGCAGAAGAGGGTGCATTGAAATGGTTTGATCACATGGAGACAATGAGTGAGGAAAGATTGACAAAGAGGATATATGTGTCAGAGGTGGAGGGAACGAGGAGAAGTGGGAGACCAAATTGGAGGTGGAAGGTTGGAGTGAAAGAGGTTTTGAGGGATCTGGGGTCTGAACATGCAGGAGGGTGAAAGGCATGCAAAGAATAGAGTGAATTGGAACGATGTGGTATACCAGGGTCGACGTGCTGTCAATGGATTGAACCAGGGCATGTGAAGAGTCTGGGGTAAACCATGGAAAGTTTTGTGGGGCCTGGATGTGGAAAGGGAACTGCGATTTTGGTGCATTATACATGACAGCTAGAGACTGAGTGTAAAGAAATGGGGCCTTTGTTGTCTTTTTCCTAGCGCTACCTCGTGCGCATGCGTGGGAGGGGGTTGTCATTTCATGTATGGCAAGTTGGCAACCGGAAAAAATAAAGGCAGCAAGAATGAATTATGTATATATATATATATATTATATATATATAAAATATATATATATATATATATATATATATATATATATATATATTATATATAAATATATATAATATATATTATATATATATATATATATATATATACTTTATATATATATATATATATATATATATACTTTATATATATATATATATATATATATATATATATATTTATATATATAATATATATACTTTATAATATATATATATATATATATATATATATATATATATATATATATATATATATATATATATATATATATATATATATATATATATTATATATATATATATATATATATCCTTCCTTCTTCCTTCTTTTGGAAAATCAAAAAAAAAAAAAACGAGGGGGGAGGATTTCCAGCCCCCGCTCCCTCCCCTTTTAGTCGCTAAGAATTGGGCCGGGTGAGGTATTCCTCAAAGGCCCAGTCCTCTGTTCTAACGCTACTCGCTAATGCGGGAAATGGCAAATAGTTGAAAGAAAAGATATATATATATATATATATATATATATATATATATATATATATATATATATATATATATATATATATATATATATATATATATACACGTTGAAATGTATAGTATGTATATGTGCGTGTGTGGACGTGTATGTATACACATGTGTAGTGGGCGGGTTGGGCATCCTTTCGTCTGTTTCCTCGCGCTACCTTGCTAACGTGGGAGACAGCGACAAAGTATAATAAACAATATATATATATATATATATATATATATATATATATATATATATATATATATATATATATATATATCTTTTCTTACTTTCACCCTATTCGCCATTTCCCGCGTCAGCGAGGTAGCGTTAAGAACAGAGGACTGGGCCTCTGAGGAAACATCCTCATCCAGCCCCCTTCTCTGTTCCTTCCTTTGGAAAAGAAAGAAAAAAAAAAGAGAGGGGATGATGTCCAGCCCCCCGCTCCCTTCCCTTTCAGTCGCCTTCTACGACACGCAGGGAATACGTGGGAAGTATTCTTTCTCCCCTATCCACAGGGTATATATATATATATATATATATTATATATATATAATATATATATATATATATATATATATATATATATATATATATATATATATATTGCTTTGTCGCTGTCTCCCGCGTTGGCAAGGTAGCGCAAGGAAACACACGAAAGAATGGCCCAACCCACCCACGTACACATGTATATACATACACGTCCACACACACAAATATACATACCTATACATCTCAATGTATACATATATAAACACACACAGACATATACATATATACACATGCACATAATTCATACTCTCTGCCTTTATTCATTCCCATCGCCACCTTGCCACACATGGAATAACAACCCCTTCCCCCTCATGTATGCGAGGTAGCGCTAGGAAAATACAACAAAGGCCCCATTCGTTCACACTCATTCTCTAGGTGTCATGTAATAATGAACCAAAACCACAGCTCGCTTTCCACATCCAGGCCCCACAGAACTTTCCATGGTTTACCCCAGACACTTCACATGCCCTGGTTCAATCCATTGACAGCACGTCGACCCCGGTATACTACATCGTTCCAATTCACTCTATTCCTTGCACGCCTTTCACCCTCCTGCATGTTCGGGCCCCGATCACTCAAAATCTTTTTCACTCCATCTTTCCACCTCCAATTTGGTCTCCCACTTCTCCTCGTTTCCTCCACCTCCGACACATATATCCTCTTGGTCAATCTTTCCTCACTCATTCTCTCCATGTGACCAAACCACTTCATAACACCCTCTTCTGCTCTCTCAACCCACACTCTTTTTATTACCACAAATCTCTCTTACCCTTACAGTACTTACTCGATCAAACCACTCACACTATATATTGTCCTCAAACATCTCATTTCCAGCACATCCACCATCCTGCGCACAACTCTATCCATAGCCCACGCCTCGCAACCATACAACATTGTTGGAACCACTATTCCTTCAAACATACCCATTTTTGCTTTCCGAGATAATGTTCTCGACTTCCAAACATTCTTCAAGGCTCCAAGGATTTTCGCCCTCTCCCCCACCCTATGATTCACTTCTGCTTCCATGGTTCTATCCGCTGCTAAATCCACTCCCAGATATCTAAAACACTTCACTTCCTCCAGTTTTTCTCCATTTAAACTGACCTCCCAGTTGACTTGACCCTCAACCCTACTGTAGCTAATAACCTTGCTCTTATTCACATTTACTCCTAACTTTCTTCTTTCACACACCTTACCAAACTCAGTCACAAGCTTCTGCAGTTTCTCACATGAATCAGCCACCAGCACTGTATCATCAGCGAACAACAACTGACTCACTTCCCAAGCTCTCTCATCCACAACAGACTGCATACTTGCCTCTCTTTCCAAAACTCTTCCATTCACCTCCCCAACAACCCCATCCATAAACAAATTAAACAACCATGGAGACATCCAACACCCCTGCCGCAAACCTACATTCACTGAGAACCAATCATTTTCCTCTCTTCCTACTCGTACACATGCCTTACATCCTCGATAAATGCTTTTCACTGCTTCTAACAGCTTGCCTTACACACCATATATTCTTAATACCTTCCACGGAGTATCTCTATCAACTCTATCATATGCCTTCTCCAGATCCATAAATGCTACATACAAATCCATTTGCTTTTCTAAGTATTTCTCACATACATTCTTCAAAGCAAACACCTGATCCACACATCCTCTACCACTTCTGAAACCACACTGCTCTTCCCCAATCTGATGCTCTGTACATGCCTTCACCCTCTCAATCAATACCCTCCCATATAATTTACCAGGAATACTCAAGTAAACTTATTCCTCTGTAATTTGAGCACTCACTCTTATCCCCTTTGCTTTTGTACAATGGCACTATGCAAGCATTCCGCCAATCCTCAGGCACCTCACCATGAATCATACATACATTGAATAGCCTTACCAACCAGTCGACAATACAGTCACCCACTTTTTTAATAAATTCCACTGCAATACCACCCAAACCCGCTGCCTTGCCGGCTTTCATCTTCCGCAAACCTTTCACTACCTCTTCCGTGTTTACCAAATCATTTTCCCTAACCCTTTCACTTTGCATATCACCTCGACCAAAACACCCTATATCTGCCACTCTATCATCAAACAAATGCAACAAACCTTCAAAATACTCACTCCATCTCCTTCTCACATCACCACTACTTGTTATCACCTCCCCATTAGCCCCCTTCACTGAAGTTCCCATTTTCTCCCTTGTCTTACGCACTTTATTTACCTCCTTCCAAAACATCTTTTTATTCTCCCTAATATTTAATGATATTCTCTCACCCCACCTCTCATTTGCCCTCTTTTTCACCTCTTGCACCTTTCTCTTGACCTCCTGCCTCTTTCTTTTATACATCTCCTACTCATTTGCATTTTTTCCCTGCAAAAATCGTCCAAATGCCTCTCTCTTCTCTTTCGCTGATAATCTTACTTCTTCATCTCACCACTCACTACCCTTTCTAATCTGCCCACCTACTACGCTTCTCATGCCACAAGCATCTTTTGCGCAAGCCATCACTGCTTCCCTAAATACATCCCATTCCTCCCCCACTCCCCTTACCTCCTATGTTGTCACCTTTTTCCATTCTGTACTCAGTCTCTTCTAGTACTTCCTCACACAAGTCTCCTTCCCAAGCTCACTTACTTTCACCACTCTCTTCACCCAAAATTATCTCTTCTTTTCTGAAAACCTATACAAATCTTCACCTTCGCCTCCACAACATAATGATCAGACATCCTTCCAGTTGCACCTCTCAGCACATGAACATTCAAAAGTCTCTCTTTCGCACGCTTATCAATTAACACGTAATCCAATAATGCTCTCTGGTCATCTCTCCTACTTACATACGTATACTTATCTATATCTCTCTTTTTAAACCAGGTATTCCCTATCACCAGTCCTTTTTCAGCACATAAATCTACATGCTCTTCACCATTTCCATTTACAACACTGAAAACCCCATGTATACCAATTATTCCCTGAACTGCCACATTACTCACCTTTGCATTCAAATCACCCATCACTATAACCCGGTCTCGTGCATCAAAACCACGAACACACTCATTTTGCTGCTCCCAAAACACTTGCCTCTCATGATCTTTCTTCTCATGCCCAGGTGCATATGCACCAATAATCACCCATCTCTCTACATCAACTTTCAGTTTTACCTATATCAATCTAGAATTTACTTTCTTACACTCTATCACATACTCCCACAACTCCTGATTCAGGAGTAGTGCTACTCCTTCCCTTGCTCCTGTCCTCTCACTAACCCCTGACTTTACTCCCAAGACATTCCCAAGCCACTCTTCCCCTTTACCCTTGAGCTTCGTTTCACTCAGAGCCAAAATATGCAGGTTCCTTTCCTCAAACACACTACCTATCTCTCCTTTTTTCTCATCTTGGTTACATCCACACACATTTAGACACCCCAATCTGAGCCTTCGAGGAAGATGAGCACTCCCCGCGTGACTCCTTCTGTTTCACCTCTTAGAAAGTTAAAATACAAGGAGGGGAGGGTTTCTAGCCCCCCGCTCCCGTCCCCTTTAGTCGCCTTCTACGACACGTGAGGAAAGCGTGGGAAGTATCCTTTCTCCCCTATCCCCAGGGATATATATATATATATTATATATATATATATATATATATATATATATATATATATATCTTTCTCCTATCCCTGGATAGGGAGAAAGAATACTTCCCACGTATTCCTGCGTGCGTAGAAGGCGACTAAAAGGGAAGGGAGCGGGGCTGGAAATCCTCCCTCTCGTTTTTTTCTGTTTTTTTTTTAATTTTCCAAAAGAAGGAACAGAGAAGAGGGCCAGGTGAGATATTCCCTCAAAGGCCCAGTCCTCTGTTCTTAACGCTACCTCGCTATCGCGGGAAATAGCGAATAGTATGAAAAAAAAAAAAAAAAAAAAATATATATATATATATATATAATATATATATATATATATAATATTATATATATATATTTCATTATACTTATACATAATTGCTGTCTCCCGTTTTAGAGAGGTAACGCCAGTACGCAGACAAAGAATGGCCCATCCAATCATATACACACATACATGAATAAACACCCACATACGCATATATACATATCTACAAATACATACATATACATACACATATGCAAACATAACATTATATACATACGCATGAACATATTCATACTTGCTTGCCTTCATTCATTTCCATTGCTACCCTGCCCCACAGGAAAAGAGCATCGCTATCCCCTGCCCCAGCGATGTAGCACCAGGAATACAGACAAAATGGTCACATTCGTTCACACTCATTCGCTAGCTATCATGTGTAATGCACCAAAACCATGGCTCCCTATCCCTATCCACTTAATAGCTGTTTCCTGCATCAGTGAGGTAGTGCTAGAAAACAGACGAAGAATGGCCCATCCACTCATATACACATATATATACATAAACGCCCATACATGCACACATACATGCATATACATATCAACATATCCACATATACATACACAGACATATACATATATACACATGTACATATACTTGCTTGTCTTCATCCGTTCCTGGCGCTACCCTGCCCCACAGGAAACAGCATCGCCACCCCTGCCTCAGCAAGGTAGCCCCAGAAAAACAGACAAAAGAGGTTGTATTTGTTCACACTTAGTCTCTAGCTGACATGTGTAATGCACTGAAACCAGAGCTTCCTATCCACATCCAGGCCCCATATACCCTTCCATGGTTTACCGCAGACGTTTCACATGCCCTGGTTCAGTCCATTGACAGTATGTTGACCCCGGTATACCACATTGTTCCAATTCACTCTATTCCTTGTACACCTCTTACCCCTCTGCATGTCCATGCCCCAATCGCTCAAAATATTTGGTCTCCCACTTCTTGTTCCCTCTACTTCTGATACATATAACCGCTTTCTTAACCTTTCCTCACTCATTCTCTCCATATGACCAAGCCATTTCAACACACTATCTTCAGCTCTCTCAACCACACTCTTTTTATTTCCACACATCATTATGTACCCAATCAATCATCTCACACCACATATTGTCTTCATACATTTCATTTCCAATACATCCACCCTCCTCCATACACCCTTATCTATAGCCCATGCCTTCGAACCATATAATATTGTTGGAGCTACTATTCCTTCAAACATACCCATTTTTTTCTCCAAGATAACATTCTCTCCTTCCACACATTCTTCATCACTCCCAAAACCTTCGCCCCCTCCCCCACCCTGTGACTCACTTCCGCCTCCATAGTTCCGATTGCTGTTAAATCCACTCCCAGATATCTAAAACACTTCACTTCCTCCAATTTTTCTCCATTCAAACTTATAACCCAATCAGTTATATATACTGGCATTACCAGACTCTGCCTGCTCAAGGATAGATAGTGACTGAAAAGCCATGGTTGATGAAGCTGATACATCCTCCCTCTCAATCCTCATCCATAAGCAGATTAAACAGCCTTTGTAACATCTTACACCCTTGATACAAGCACACCTTAACCTGCAACCACTCATTCTCCTCCCGTGCCACTTGTACACATGCCTTACTCTCTTGATAGAAATCCTCACCACTCTTAGGATTATCAACAATCCTATCATATACTTTCCCTATACCCATAAATGTCACCTACAATTTCCTGAGCTTGAGTACTTCTCACACAAATTCTTCAAAAAACATCTGGTCCACATATTCTGTACCACTCCTATGGTAATACTGTTCTCCCAGTCTAACGCTCTCTGCAAAGCATCACCCTCTTAATCACTTCAATTTATCAGGTATACTCAATACACTTATACCTCTGAAATTTGAACTTTCACTTTTCTTCCCTTTGCCTTTGGCACTAATCAGGCACTAATCAGACATTCAACTCATCCTCAGATTATTCATCTTGAGCTACATATACAGTATACTGTGAAAACCCTGACTAGGCAATGATTAACACTTACTCCCTTTCTTAAGAAATTCAACTGCAATATCATCCACTCCAGCTGCTTTGCCACACTTCATCTTATGCAAGAATAATACCGCCTCTTTTCTTTTTCCAAATAATTCATTATGACTCCCTTGCTCTGCATACCTCCATGCCAAAATTACCTCACATCTGTCACCCTGTCATTTAACACTGTCAAAAGCTCTTTATAATACTTGCTCAATCTCTTCTTTACCACTCCTTTGCCTGTCACCACTTTCCCATCTGCTCCCCTTATTGATGCCCTTATTTCTTCTCTTGTTCTCTTCATACATCTCCAAAAGGATTTTCTTATTTTACTTGAGGTTTGCTGATATTCTCTCACACCATCTCTTATTTGTCCCCACCCCTTTTTTTTTTTAGCACCTGCACTTTGCTCTTGACCTTTTGTGAATTTTCCAATCATTTGAACTTCTTCCCTGGAGGTACTGCCATATGCCTCCCTTTTCTTAACCATGAGCAACTTAAGTTCCTCTTCCTATTACTCACTACCCTTCCAGAGACAACTACAACCCACATCTTTTTTACATGTTGAAGGCTTTAGTCATGAATGAAAGTCCACATACAGAATATGTTAATAGAAGGGGGAAAAAAATAGATAAGGGAAAGTATTTACATATTTTGGAAAAACTGGAAAACCTATCTCTTAAAATGTGCCAAGTCATAATCATTGGAAAAGACATGAAAGGGGAAATAATTCCAAAGATATGAGGTGTAGGGAAAGAAGCAGTTATCAAAATGGCCCATCCTTGAATTGCCAAATGCCACACAGTAATCATGTGATGCAGTAGCTTGCTGACTATTGTCTGGTCTACCTAATGGTGGGGGCACACAAGTGGACAGCTCTCAGGAGCAAAACCCAAAGTTATACCTCAAGAAGTAGGAAAGTGAAGCAATAATGTGATACAGGGCAAGCAGGTCAAGTTTCACAGTTAGCCTGGGAGAGTTTGTAAGTCAGACTGCTTTCAACTCAAATCTGTCAGATAAGGATGCAGAGCAAGAACCACTCTAAATAAGAGAGCATTACTTCACACAAGGGTGGATCAACCCTATGAAAAAACGCAGCAACTGTTCAGAAGAAAAGAAATTTCAGTATATAAGTAAGACTCCCACTTTCTTAGAGGCAGACTTAGCCACCCACAAGCTACACATTTCACCTCTACATGTAAGCTATGCTTCACTATATATCTTCCATTCCTTGCCCACTTTCCTATTTTATTTATTTTTCTATTTATTATACTTTGTCGCTGTCTCCCGCGTTAGCAAAGTAGCGCAAGGAAACACGCGAAAGAATAACCCAACCCACCCACATACACATGTATATACATACACTTCCACATATGCACATATACATACCTATACATTTCAACGCATACTTCCTACGTATTCCCTGCGTGTCGTAGAAGGCGACTAAAAGGGGAGGGAGCGGGGGACTGGAAATCCTCCCCTCTCGTCTTTTTTTTTTTTTTTTTCCAAAAGAAGGAACAGAGAAGGGGGCCTGGTGAGGATATTCCCTCAGAGGCCCAGCCCTCTGTTGTAAACGCTACCTTGCTAATGCGGGAAATGGCGAATAGTTTGAAAGAAAAAGAAAGATATATATATATATATATATATATATATCCCTGGGGATAGGGGATTAAGAATACTTCCCACGTATTCCCTGCGTGTCGTAGAAGGCGACTAAAAGGGGAGGGAGCGGGGAGCTGGAAATCCTCCACTCTCGTTTTTTTTTTTTTAATTTTCCAAAAGAAGGAACAGAGGGGGCCAGGTGAGGATATTCCAAAAAAGGCCCAGTCCTCTGTTCTTAACGCTACCTCGCAAACGCGGGAAATGGGAAATAGTTTAAAAAAGAAAGAATATATATATATATATATATATATATAATATATATATATATATATATATATATATATATATATATTATATATATATATATATATATATATATATATATATATATATATTATATATATATCCCTGGGGATAGGGGAGAAAGAATACTTCCCACGTATTCCCTGCGTGTCGTAGAAGGCGACTAAAAGGGAAGGGAGCGGGGGGCTGGAAATCCTCCCCTCTTGTTTTTTTTTTTGTTTTTCTCAAAGAAGGAACAGAGAAGGGGCCAGATGAGGATATTCCCTCAAAGGCCCAGTCCTCTGTTCTTAACGCTACCTCGCTAACGCGGGAAATGGCGAATAGTATAACAGAAAAAAAGAAATATATATATATATATATATATATATATTATATATATATATATATATATATATATATATATATATATATTTTTGCTTTGTCGCTGTCTCCCGCCTTTGCGAGGTAGCGCAAGGAAACAGACGAAAGAAATGGCCCAACCCACCCCCATACACATGTATATACATACACGTCCACACATGCAAATATACATACCTACACAGCTTTCCATGGTTTACCCCAGACGCTTCACATGCCCTGATTCAATCCACTGACAGCACGTCAACCCCGGTATACCACATCGATCCAATTCACTCTATTCCTTTGCCCTCCTTTCACCCTCCTGCATGTTCAGGCCCCGATCACACAAAGTCTTTTTCACTCAATCTTTCCACCTACATTTTGGTCTCCCACTTCTCCTCATTCCCTCCACCTCCGACACATATATCCTCTTGGTCAATCTTTCCTCACTCATTCTCTCCATGTGACCAAACCATGGAGACATCACACACCCCTGCCGCAAACCTACATTCACTGAGAACCAATCACTTTCCTCTCTTCCTACATGCACACATGCCTTACATCCTCAATAAAAACTTTTCACTGCTTCTAACAACTTGCCTCCCACACAGTATATTCTTAATACCTTCCACAGAGCATCTCTATCAACTCTATCATATGCCTTCTCCAGATCCATAAATGCTACATACAAATCCATTTGCTTTTCTAAGTATTTCTCACATACATTCTTCAAAGCAAACACCTGATCCACACATCCTCTACCACTTCTGAAACCACACTGCTCTTCCCCAATCTGATGCTCTGTACATGCCTTCACCCTCTCAATCAATACCCTCCCATATAATTTACCAGGAATACTCAACAAACTTATACCTCTGTAATTTGAGCACTCACTCTTATCCCCTTTGCCTTTGTACAATGGCACTATGCACGCATTCCGCCAATCCTCAGGCACCTCACCATGAGTCATACATACATTAAATAACCTTACCAACCAGTCAACAATACAGTCACCCCCTTTTTTAATAAAATCCACTGCATTACCATCCAAACCTGCTGCCTTGCCGGATCTTCCGCAAAGCTTTTACTACCTCTTCTCTGTTTACCAAATCATTTTCCCTAACCCTCTCACTTTGCACACCACCTCGACCAAAACACCCTATATCTGCCACTCTATCATCAAACACATTCAACAAACCTTCAAAATACTCACTCCATCTCCTTCTCATATCACCACTATCCTCCCCTTTCATTTTTTTTTTTTTTCCAAAAGAAGGAACTGAGAAGGGGGCCACGTGGGGATGTTCCCTCAGGGGCCTAGTCCTCTGTTCTTGACGCTACCTCGCTAATGCGGGAAATGGCGAATAGTATGAAAGAAAGAAAATATATATATATATATCTTTCTTTCTTTCATACTATTCGCCATTTCCGCATTAGCAAGGTAGCGTTAAGAACAGAGGACTGGGCCTTTGAGGGAATATCCTCATCTGGCCCCCTTCTCTGTTCCTTCTTTGGGAAAAAAAAAAAAAACAAGAGGGGAGGATTTCCAGCCCCCGCTCCCTTCCCTTTTAGTCGCCTTCTACGACACGCAGGGAATACATGGGAAGTATTCTTTCTCCCCTATCCCCAGGGATAATATATATATATATATATATATATATATATATATATATATATATATATATATATATATATATATCATATAATATATATATAATATATATAATATATATTCCTGGGGATAGGGGAGAAAGAATACTTCCCCACGTATTCCCTGCGTGTCGTAGAAGGCGACTAAAAGGGAAGGGAGCGGGGGGCTGGAAATCCTCCCCTCTCGTTTTTTTTTTTTTAATTTTCCAAAAGAAGGAACAGAGAAGAGGGCCAGGTGAGGACATTCCCTCACAGGCCCAGTCCTCTGTTCTTAACGCTACCTCGCTATCGCGGGAAATGGCGAATAGTATGAAAAAAAAAAAAAAAATATATATATATATATATATATATATATATATATATATATATATACAGACGTAAACATATATACATATGTACATAATTCATACTTGCTGCCTTTATTCATTCCTTGCTGCCTTTATTCATATATATATATATTATATATATAATATATATATATATATATATATATATATATATATATTTTTTTTTTTTTTTCTTTTTTTATACTTTGTCGCTGTCTCCCGCGTTTGCGAGGTAGCGCAAGGAAACAGACGAAAGAAATGGCCCAACCCACCCCCATACACATGTATATACATACGTCCACACACGCAAATATACATACCTACACAGCTTTCCATGGTTTACCCCAGACGCTTCACATGCCTTGATTCAATCCACTGACAGCACGTCAACCCCGGTATACCACATCGCTCCAATTCACTCTATTCCTTGCCCTCCTTTCACCCTCCTGCATGTTCAGGCCCCGATCACACAAAATCTTTTTCACTCCATCTTTCCACCTCCAATTTGGTCTCCCTCTTCTCCTTGCTCCCTCCACCTCCGACACATATATCCTCTTGGTCAATCTTTCCTCACTCATCCTCTCCATGTGCCCAAACCACTTCAAAACACCCTCTTCTGTTCTCTCAACCACACTCTTTTTATTTCCACACATCTCTCTTACCCTTACGTTACTCACTCGATCAAACCACCTCACACCACACATTGTCCTCAAACATCTCATTTCCAGCACATCCATCCTCCTGCGCACAACTCTATCCATAGCCCACGCCTCGCAACCATACAACATTGTTGGAACTACTATTCCTTCAAACATACCCATTTTTGCTTTCCGAGATAATGTTCTCGACTTCCACACATTCTTCAAGGCCCCCAGAATTTTCGCCCCCTCCCCCACCCTATGATCCACTTCCGCTTCCATGGTTCCATCCGCTGCCAGATCCACTCCCAGATATCTAAAACACTTCACTTCCTCCAGTTTTTCTCCATTCAAACTCACCTCCCAATTGACTTGACCCTCAACCCTACTGTACCTAATAACCTTGCTCTTATTCACATTTACTCTTAACTTTCTTCTTCCACACACTTTACCAAACTCAGTCACCAGCTTCTGCAGTTTCTCACATGAATCAGCCACCAGCGCTGTATCATCAGCGAACAACAACTGACTCACTTCCCAAGCTCTCTCATCCCCAACAGACTTCATACTTGCCCCTCTTTCCAAAACTCTTGCATTTACCTCCCTAACAACCCCATCCATAAACAAATTAAACAACCATGGAAACATCACACACCCCTGCCGCAAACCTACATTCACTGAGAACCAATCACTTTCCTCTCTTCCTAAACGTACACATGCCTTACATCCTCGATAAAAACTTTTCACTGCTTCTAACAACTTTCCTCCCACACCATATATTCTTAATACCTTCCACAGAGCATCTCTATCAACTCTATCATATGCCTTCTCCAGATCCATAAATGCTACATACAAATCCATTTGCTTTTCTAGGTATTTCTCACATACATTCTTCAAAGCAAACACCTGATCCACACATCCTCTACCACTTCTGAAACCACACTGCTCTTCCCAATCTGATGCTCTGTACATGCCTTCACCCTCTCAATCAATACCCTCCCATATAATTTACCAGGAATACTCAACAAACTTATACCTCTGTAATTTGAGCACTCACTCTTATCCCCTTTGCCTTTGTACAATAGCACTATGCACGCATTCCGCCAATCCTCAGGAACCTCACCATGAGTCATACATACATTAAATAATCTTACCAACCAGTCAACAATACAGTCACCCCCTTTTTTAATAAATTCCATTGCAATACCATCCAAACCTGCTGCCTTGCCGGCTTTCATCTTCCGCAAAGCTTTCACTACCTCTTCTCTGTTTACCAAATCATTTTCCCTAACCCTCTCACTTTGCACACCACCTCGACCAAAACACCCTATATCTGCCACTCTATCATCAAACACATTCAACAAACCTTCAAAATACTCACTCCATCTCCTTCTCACCTCACCACTACTTGTTATCACCTCCCCATTTGCGCCCTTCACTGAAGTTCCCATTTGCTCCCTTGTCTTACGCACTTTATTTACCTCCTTCCAGAATATCTTTTTATTCTCCCTAAAATTTAATGATACTCTCTCACCCCAACACTCATTTGCCCTCTTTTTCACCTCTTGCACCTTTCTCTTGACCTCCTGTCTCTTTCTTTTATACACCTCCCACTCAATTGCATTTTTTCCCTGCAAAAATCGTCCAAATGCCTCTCTCTTCTCTTTCACTAATACTCTTACTTCTTCATCCCACCACTCACTACCCTTTCTAATCAACCCACCTCCCACTCTTCTCATGCCACAAGCATCTTTTGCGCAATCCATCACTGATTCCCTTAATACATCCCATTCCTCCCCCACTCCCCTTACTTCCATTGTTCTCACCCTTTTTCCATTCTGTACTCAGTCTCTCCTGGTACTTCCTCACACAGGTCTCCTTCTCAAGCTCACTTACTCTCACCACCCTCTTCACCCCAACATTCACTCTTCTTTTCTGAAAACCCATACAAATCTTCACCTTAGCCTCCACAAGATAATGATCAGACATCCCTACAGTTGCACCTCTCAGCACATTAACATCCAAAAGTCTCTCTTTCGCACGCCTGTCAATTAACACGTAATCCAATAACGCTCTCTGGCCATCTCTCCTATTACATAAGTATACTTATGTATATCTCGCTTTTTAAACCAGGTATTCCCAATCATCAGTCCTTTTTCAGCACATAAATCTACAAGCTCTTCACCATTTCCATCTACAACACTGAACACCCCATGTATACCAATTATTCCCTCAACTGCCACATTACTCACCTTCGCATTCAAATCACCCATCACTATGACCCGGTCTCGTGCATCAAAACCACTAACACACTCATTCAGCTGCTCCCAAAACACTTGCCTCTCTTGATCTTTCTTCTCATGCCCAGGTGCATATGCACCAATAATCACCCACCTCTCTCCATCAACTTTCAGTTTTACCCATATTAATCGAGAATTTACTTTCTTACACTCTATCACATACTCCCACAACTCCTGTTTCAGGAGTATTGCTACTCCTTCCCTTGCTCTTGTCCTCTCACTAACCCCTGACTTTACTCCCCAGACATTCCCAAACCACTCTTCCCTTTTTACCCTTGAGCTTCGTTTCACTCAGAGCCAAAACATCCAGGTTCCTTTCCTCAAACATACTACCTATCTCTCCTTTTTTCACATCTTGGTTACATCCACACACATTTAGGCACCCCACTCTGAGCCTTCGAGGAGGATGAGCACTCCCCGCGTGACTCCTTCTTCTGTTTCCCATTTTAGAAAGTTAATACAAGGAGGGGAGGATTTCTGGCCCCCGCTCCCGTCCCCTCTAGTCGCTTTCTACGACACGCGAGGAATACGTGGGAAGTATTCTTTCACCCCTATCCCCAGGGATAATATACATATATATATACATATACACATACACACACATACACACACATATGCACATATACACACACACACACATACATATATATACATATGAGAAATGTAAGAAACAATTTTAGAAAACTGAAACCTCTAGCTTGAAATGAATGAAAAAAAAGAATGTCACATAATGGTTCAACCTCTGGCTATGGAAAAAAGGAAATGTATAATTCATTTACACAAACGTCAATAGCAGTTCTCATCAACTTAATTTAATATATATATATATATATATATATATATATATATATATATATATATATATATATATATATATATATATATATATATATATATGAATATATTTTTTTTTTTTTTTTTATACTTTGTCGCTGTCTCCCGCGTTTGCGAGGTAGCGCAAGGAAACAGACGAAAGAAATGGCGCAACCCCCCCCCCATACACATGTATATACATACGGCCACACACGCAAATATACATACCTACACAGCTTTCCATGGTTTACCCCAGACGCTTCACATGCCTTGATTCAATCCACTGACAGCACGTCAGCCCGGTATACCACATCGCTCCAATTCACTCTATTCCTTGCCCTCCTTTCACCCTCCTGCATGTTCAGGCCCCGATCACACAAAATCTTTTTCACTCCATCTTTCCACCTCCAATTTGGTCTCCCTCTTCTCCTTGTTCCCTCCACCTCCGACACATATATCCTCTTGGTCAATCTTTCCTCACTCATCCTCTCCATGTGCCCAAACCACTTCAAAACACCCTCTTCTGCTCTCTCAACCACGCTCTTTTTATATCCACACATCTCTCTTACTCTTACGTTACTCACTCGATCAAACCACCTCACACCACACATTGTCCTCAAACATCTCATTTCCAGCACATCCATCCTCCTGCGCACAACTCTATCCATAGCCCACGCCTCGCAACCATACAACATTGTTGGAACCACTATTCCTTCAAACATACCCATTTTTGCTTTCCGAGATAATGTTCTCGACTTCCACACATTCTTCAAGGCCCCCAGAATTTTCGCCCCCTCCCCCACCCTATGATCCACTTCCGCTTCCATGGTTCCATCCGCTGCCAGATCCACTCCCAGATATCTAAAACACTTCACTTCCTCCAGTTTTTCTCCATTCAAACTCACCTCCCAATTGACTTGACCCTCAACCCTACTGTACCTAATAACCTTGCTCTTATTCACATTTACTCTTAACTTTCTTCTTCCACACACTTTACCAAACTCAGTCACCAGCTTCTGCAGTTTCACACATGAATCAGCCACCAGCGCTGTGTCATCAGCGAACAACAACTGACTCACTTCCCAAGCTCTCTCATCCCAACAGACTTCATACTTGCCCCTCTTTCCAAAACTCTTGCATTTACCTCCCTAACAACCCCATCCATAAACAAATTAAACAACCATGGAGACATCACACACCCCTGCCGCAAACCTACATTCACTGAGAACCAATCACTTTCCTCTCTTCCTACACGTACACATGCCTTACATCCTCGATAAAAACTTTTCACTGCTTCTAACAACTTTCCTCCCACACCATATATTCTTAATACCTTCCACAGTGCATCTCTATCAACTCTATCATATGCCTTCTCCAGATCCATAAATGCTACATACAAATCCATTTGCTTTTCTAAGTATTTCTCACATACATTCTTCAAAGCAAACACCTGATCCACACATCCTCTACCACTTCTGAAACCACAGACGTAAACATATATACACATGTACATAATTCATACTTGCTGCCTTTATTCATTCCTGTCGCCACCCCGCCACACATGAAACGATACCCCCTTCCCCCCACATATGCACGAGGTAATGCTAGGAAAAGACAACAAAGGCCACATTCGTTCACACTCAGTCTCTTGCTGTCATGTATAATGCACCAAAACCACACCTCCTTTTCCACATCCAGGCCCCACAAAACTTTCCATGGTTTACTCTAGACACTTCACATGCCCTGGTTCAATCCATTGACAGCACGTTGACCCCGGTATACCACATCGATCCAATTCACTTTATTCTTTGCATGCCTTTCACCCTCCTGCATGTTCAGGCCCTGATAGCTCAAATTCTTTTTCACCTCATCCTTCCACCTCCAATTTGGTCTCCCACTTCTCGTTCCATCCACCTCTGACACATACATCCTATTTGTCAATATTTCCTTACTCATTCTCTCCATGTGACCAAACCATTTCAAAACACCCTCCTCTGCTCTCTCAACCACACTCTTTTTATTACTACACACCTCTCTCCCTTTCATTACTTACTTGATCAAACAACCTCACACCACATGTTGACCTTAAACATCTCATTTCCAACACATCCACCCTCCTCCACACAACTCTATCTATAGCCCATGCCCTCGCAACCCTATAACACTGTTGGAACCACTATTCCTTTAAACATACCCATTTTAGCTTTCCGAGATAATGTTCTCGTCTTCCACGCATTTTTCAATGCTTCCAGAACTTTCGCCCCCTCCCCCACCCTGTGACTCACTTCCGCTTCCATGGTTCCATCCGCTGCCAAATCCACTCCCAGATATCTAAAACACTTCACTTCCTCCAGTTTTTCTCCATTCAAACTTACCTCCCAAATGACTTGACCCTCAACCCTACTGTTCCTAAAAACCTTGCTCTTATTCACATTTACTCTCAGCTTTCTTCTTTCACAACAGACTGCATACTTGCCCCTCTTTTCAAAACTCTTGCATTAACCTCCCTAACAACCCCATTCATAAACAAATTAAACAACCATGGAGACGTCACGCGCCCCTGCTGCAAACTGACATTCGATGAGAACCAATCACTTGCCTCTCTTCCTACTTTTACACATGCCTTACATCCTCGATAAAAACTTTTCACTGCTTCTAGCAACTTGACTCCCACACCATATATTCTTAATACCTTCCACAGAGCATCTCTATCAACTTTATCATATCCCTTCCCCAGATCCATAAATGCTACATACAAATCCATTTGCTTTTCTAAGTATTTCTCACATGCATTCTTCAAAGCAAACACCTGATCCACACATCCTCTACCACTTCTGAAACCACAATGCTCTTCCCCAATCTGATGCTCTGTACATGCTTTCACCCTCTCAATCAATACCCTCCCATATAATTTCCTAGGAATACTCAACAAACCTATACCTCTGTAATTTGAACGCTCACTCTTATCCCCTTTGCCTTTGTACAATGGCACTATGCATGCATTCCACTAATCCTCAGGCACCTCACCATGAGTCATACATACATTAAATATCCTTACCAACCAGTCAACAACATAGTCACCCCCTTTTTTAATAAATTTCACTACAATACCATCCAAAGCCGCTGCCTTGCCGACTTTCATCCTCCGCAAAGCTTTTACTACCTCTTCTTTGTTTACTAAATCATCCTCCCTAACCCTCTCACTTCGCACACCACCTCAAGCAAAACACCCTATATCTGCCACTCTATCATCTAACACACTCAACAAACCTTCAAAATATTTACTCCGTCTCCTTCTCACATCACTACTACTTGTTATTACCTCCCCATTAGCCCCCTTCACCGATGTTCCAATTTGTTCTCTTGTCTTACCTCCTTCCAAAACATCTTTTTATTCTCCCTATAATTTAATGATACTCTCTCACCCCAACTCTCATTTGCCCTCTTTTTTACCTCTTGCACCTTTTTCTTGACCTCCTGCCTCTTTCTTTTATACATCTCCCAGTCATTTGCACTATTTCCCTGCAAAACTCGTTGAAATGCCTCTCTCTTCTCTTTCACTAATAATCTTACTTCTTCATCCCACCACTCACTACCCTTTCTCATCTGCCCACCTCCCATGCTTCTCATGCCTAGTCGTTTGTTTTATCTTACCTTCTGGTATCATTCAGCCAATCTTTGGTGGGGACTCTTCATGCAAGCCTCTTTTTCAGGCTAACTCATTTTCTCTCCCATTTCATTTCTTCTTTTCTTACAGTCATTCATGATATAAATTTTTAAACTTGCTCCCACCAAGAAGTGCCCAGACATCCTACCAACTGCTCTTCTTCATACATTCACATCCATGTCTTTATTCTTTACATACCTATGAGTTAGAACATTATCCACAAGTTGCTCCCAACACTCTTAAGTTCGTGAGAAAATAGTCACAATGAAAAGTATACCCCTTTCCCCAAAATAAAGTTAAGGGAACCACTTCTGAAACATCACTTAATGCCTGTGGGAAAAGAATCTTTTCCATGGAGATAACTGACTGGTGTCTGACCTTGGTTGGCATAACTCAAAGATTAGAAGGTTAGAATCCGTATCATCTCTCTGGGACACCACTTGCATTTCCTGTGTGAGAGGCTCATACAGTGACAGCCTCTAAAGAAAATAAAAACAAAGCAGAACCAAGAAATAAATTCAAAAGAGAGGGGGAGGGAGAGGAAAAGTAAACATACTACCTATACATAAAACACCAATTTGCAACAGGAGCCGTACTGTCACAAGTTCATGCATGTAAATAAATAGCAACTGGATTTGCATCAAATATTCTTAACAAGGTGCAGCAGTCTTACAGGGAAGGAACAAGGAGATGAAGGCTATTAGGTTTCATATAAGGCATTTTCATCTTAGTGCCTTTTGATCTAAGAGCCTGTAATACGATTTGGGTCATGTGAGGGGTAACAGGGGTACGTCAATGAAATTAAGTAATAACTATTTACATATGTATGATAATGAGCTCTGGGAACACAAATAGTAATAAGAAATGGTGTAATAACCTGTCATTCAAAAGGTGGAGCTATTTACACAATATAGAGGGACTTCAGGACTCTACATCTTATTTGGGTGAGTCTTGGTATGCTCTTGCAATTTCCATTCTAGTGTGCATTCCTCAAACTATCCACTAACTCCTTGCTACATATTCTAGTTTATGATGTTACACATGATCACTGTAGGGGAAGCGTACTGATTCTGGGGATGGAAAGCTATGTATCTATCAACTGCCCATACAGTTAGCCATTTGTTCATGTCTGATGTGCACATACATGTCAGATGAGCAGATGTTATTCAGTACAGTAGTGTTAATCTAAACAGGGAAGTTTCTAAAACCCAAAGGTCAAAAAGTCTTTCATGACTTACAGGATGAACAGACCATAAAGAGGATAAAAAATTTGTCATTACTTATTTGTACAGTATGGGGAGGGAGTTTTACACACACTGGGCAATATCTCTTAAACATTCACCACTATCATACAACTTCTTATATCAATGTATTCTGTCTGGATTAAACATGTCTTCAGTCATCTTATTCCATTCATCCCTCACTCTTATACAGTCCCATAAAAGTACTTCTTTAAATCTTTTTTAACAAGTATCATGCTTAATTTCATGCTAAGTCCTCTAGTTATCCTGTCCTTGCATCTTGTGAAGAACTGTTTACTGTCTACATCATCAGTAAGGTTTGAAAACTTAAAGATTGTCATCTTGTCATCCCTTACTCTTCTTTCTTCCAAGGGGAAGAAATTTAAAGCTTCTTGCCTCTCCCAGTGATTCAGTTCTCTTAATTCTGGTACCATCATTGTAGCCCTATTCTTGACCTTCTCTATTAGCTCTTTGTGCTTCTTTAGTTGTGGCGACCAAGCTTGAGAAGCATACTCTAGTATGGGCCTTATGTAGGATATGTACAATTCTTACCATCTGGTGGGATGTTTCGAAGCACTTGGCAGTTATAGTGCGGACATCAAAGTTGTCATGAAGAGCATTATCAGCTGACACCACAGGTGCATAAGTTGCCTGTGGGAAAAACAGTCTTCAATATTGCTTTTAGGATACAATCTTATCCAACTGTAATATAACTTAGTGATTTACAGTGTAAAATCATCCTAAGAAGTGTTTGACATACAGAAATATCCACAGTCTTTCTGTACAAGTAATTACATCTTTTTTATTGTTACCAGCTTTGATTACAAATTCTTTGTGCAACATCTGGTATGATGCAAAATGAAGAATACAAACTATCAAATTGGAATGTCAGACTGAGTTACTTTCTCTTAAATGTTCAAGGGTTGATAAGAGTACTTACAAGCATAGCTAAGAAAATTTATAAGTTAACAATTACACTCTGCATAATATCCAAAAGTTCATTTTCACAGATAGAAATCCTCATAAAGAATTCATATATATATATACCTTCAATCAGAATACAGAATGACAAAGTAAACAGAATCTTCTACATTCCTAAAATGCTGACTCAGGGATTACAGCTATACCAGTGTTCTCATACAAGATTATCCTGAATAAAACCTAAAAATGGCATGGTCCTTTTTTTGAAAATATCATCATGAAAAATATACAGTCCATTTTGAGAACCAAGTAACATACCAATGGAAAATGGATTCTGGGGTAAGGCACAAGGTTGGTTTGGAATTCTGTCAAGTCCACATTTAGTGCTCCATCAAACCTTAGTGATGCCGTGATGCTGCAACATAAGACTACAAGCATTAAGAACTCTTGATATATCTCAATCAAAATGATATTGCACCATAGGAACATGAATCAGTGAATGTTATGCTTGTTATCAAGCCATTTCTAACCAATACAAATCTATACATACACAGTCAACACAGCTTTGATGAAAGTAAAACATTAAAGTTCTGTTGATCACCTTCAAATCTTTAACTTGCTTCAGTTCACATGCATTATGTATAAGATATGGAAGCCAACTCTTCTGTAGAAAAATTTCCCAAGGAAGTTAGGAATATGATGAAACAGGAATATAGGGAATGTAATCAAAGACTGAAGAGGATGATAAAGAAATGAAAGAAAAAAGCAAATGAAGAAATAAGATGATTAATCGAAAAGTTTATGAAAAATAATTAGTTTTATTGAAATGAACTGAAAAAAAGAGAAAAAATAGCAGAAATTTAGGAATAAGAGATGTAAGGTTGCTTCCTGTATAATCAAGATGATATGTTAAATTTTTACAGTCACAATTTCATCACTCAGCTCATGCATTTCATCCATTACTATGATACTGTTCTATGAAGGCTTTCTTTACATCTATTCCAACATGGCTTTTGCTTTGGTTCTTGTAATAGCCTCTGGCTTTTTACCATTGTGTGTTTTGAAAAGTTGTAATGACCTATTTGTACAATATTTGTACATTCATGGTGCCACATCTCATCACCTTTCACTATCATATACATTTTCAAAGACTTTATACTAGTATCATTTAAAATATCAAGAGTATTTTCTTTACATCTTTCCTAACAAGTCTGCTTAGTTTCTTGTTATAGCCTCTGGTTGCAATATAAAAGCCGTTTTTGAAAAAAAAAGTAATTGACAATAAAGAAAGTATGGGAAGGGAGTTCTACACTTGTGGAGCCCCATCTCTTTAACTTTCATTCCCATTAAGATGCTTTTTATGCTTTTGCATGCTAGTACTCTGACACTTGAAGTGTCACCCTTAGTTTATTCCAATCATCCACCACCTTATTTGAAAAAGTACTTCTTCACATACTTACTAACAGCTTCTTCTTATGACTTCTAGTTGCCTTGTCATTGCATTTTAAAAGAACTTCTTATTGTTAATGCCATCAAACTGAATTAAAAACTTGAAAGCTGCATCACTTCACTCTGTACTCTTCTGTATTCTGTGGTGGGCAAACTTATGGCAACCAGCCTCTTCCCTTCATAATTCAGGTACCATCTCTGTTGCTTTCTTTTGGACCCTTTTTATTATATCACTGTTCTTTAAGTGAAGTGACCATATATGAAAAGCATTTTTTTTGTATTGCTCTCCAAAGCCACCACCCTATCCTATCACAGTAGTTCCTCACCATGAAAACTCCTTTGAACTTATTATTCAACTCCTTGCAACTCATCTTTCACTTTCATTCTCAAGCATTCTTCCCTCTGTAACTCTTAGCCTAAATACCTGCATTTTAACCAACAATTTAAGCCTGACAAACTTATGGAAAAGTTTTGGATAATCTCTTGCATTATCAACAATCTTCTTTTTAAACTTCTTTCTTTTTCCCTTAGCTTGTAGTACTTGTTTCTTGTTCTCTTGCAACTTTCAAATGCTGACAGGTTGTTGTCTTGCCTATATCCCCTCTATAGCATATCTCTAAGACCTTTGGCTATTTTGCATCTTTAATTGAACCATATTTCTCTTTTCCAATCTTTCTTATCTATTTTACATCTAACAGTATCCACATCATAATTCCTTTGTTCATTTCTCAGACCTTCCAAAACATTGGTGATGGAACTCTAATCCTAAATCATGTTCTCTAAGAAAGTGTTCAGCTCTGATTCCCCAGCTGTATCCTATTTTAACCATATAATCAAAGTCAAGTATTAAATGATCACTTTTTCTAACTAGTTTGTTACATAAGATATTTTAATTTTCATCTCATTATGTGTCAAGACAGGATGTAGCAGTGACTCAGTATCAGCCACTCTGACTCTTGTATGCTCAATGATATATTGTTACAAGATATCTTCATGGAATTTGTGTCTCCATGATTCCCTGTTGCTATGAGAATCTGAATTCTCTTATCTATTTCTTTGTAAATGAATCATCCATTATCAGAACTGTACAATCTCTGATGAGAAAAAGTCCCACTGCTTTATTATCTTGATTGTTCCTTTGTTGTTTTCAGTGCAAAATCTTGCATATCTTTTCCATAGTAATTCTTTCCATTATGTACTGCTGTAATAGGCCATTCATTAATAAGTCCTAAGACCCCCCCGACCCCCACCCACCCTTTATTATCTCATTTCTTCCTTGCTACTGTGTAGCCCGTGGACAGATTAGGCCAAACTTTACATCTTTAGAAAAGCTCCTTGTGCAGTGGCAGTGTCATAACCAATGAGGTAGGTGGTGCTTCTACTGGGGAAGTATTAAATGATCACTGGCCTATTACTGCTGTAATAGGCCATTCATTAATAAGTCCTAAGACCCCCCGACCCCCACCCACCCTTTACTATCTCATTTCTTCCTTGCTACTGTGTAGCCCGTGGACAGATTAGGCCAAACTTTATATCTTTAGAAAAGCTCCTTGTGCAGTGGCAGTGTCATAACCAATGAGGTAGGTGGTGCTTCTACTGGGGAAAGTAAAGAAGCTCGGACTTGGGAAAAGTATTGGGTTTCAGCACCTCGAGGGTTACTCTAGTTTACTGGAGTGGCCAAG
The DNA here is from genome assembly GCF_036320965.1 of Panulirus ornatus. Lineage (NCBI taxonomy): Eukaryota > Metazoa > Arthropoda > Malacostraca > Decapoda > Palinuridae > Panulirus > Panulirus ornatus. Next base: position 23,308,544 of record NC_092244.1, on the reverse strand, counting down.
TCTCACCCCACCTTCTTGTGCTGATCTTGCCAGTACACCTCTTAGGGGTGAAACTGAAAGGGAGGCGTTGCCCAATTACATCAAGGCAATAGTTTTGATTTGGACAAACACCTGAGGTGTACTGTTTCTTTTAGGTTTGACAATTTTTGGGCCTTGCTGCCTCTGGAAACACTATGCTGGAGTTGCCCTCTGCCAGTGACCTGTCAAGGGTGATGCAAAAAAGGCTGAGTAGCACTGGAGTCTACCAGTTATGCCAAGAGTTAAAAGGAACAAGCAATTGGGGGTGATGGCACTGAATGTGAATGGAATGACTGGGGAAAATAAAAGGATGGAAATTGTGAAGAGGTGGAAAAGCTGAAGCATGGATGTGCTAGGGGTTGGGGAAACCCATATCCTCAGGTAGGGTGTGTGGAGTGCATATGAAAATGATGAATGCAAGTTATGGAAGGGCATGGAAGGAGGTGTGGTATGGACTGGAATGAGTGAAATGTATCATTGAAGAGGGAAAGGACATGCAATTTTCCTGTCACCAAGAGTATGGGAGGGTGTTACAGAACATGGGTGGAATGGATCAAGAATAGTGTAGGTGACAGGAAAGACTGGGATTGTGAAATATGCAAGGGTATATGTACATGTGCTGGTGAATATGAAGACTGTATGAGTAAGGATGAAATAAAAACTTCTCTATAGGAATTTGAATGACTGTATGAATGGTTTTGAGAATGAGGGATACATGGTCGTATTGGGTGATATAAATGCGAAAAAGGGACATGATAGAATTGGTGAGATAATTGGTAAATGGGAAGTGCCTGGAGTAAACGATCATGGAAGCTATCTTGTGGATATTTGTGCTGAGAGGGGTTAATTTCTTGTGAACACCTTTTTTCAGCACAAGATGATATATAGATATACATGGATGAGGAATGATGGAAGAAAAGAACAAAAGGCTTTGATTGACTATGTGGTAGTGGTTGATAGATTGAGAAAGGCTGTGCTGGATGGTAAAGTCATGAGAGTTATCTTTGGAGAGACTGACCGTTTTGCAGTTCTTGTGGGGATGAGGATCAGGAAGAAGTGAAGGTATGGTGTAAGGAAGAATGGAGAGGTAAAAGTGTTGGCAAGCGAGAAGATGATTAAGGAAAAATACAGGGAGGAGTATGAAAGGTAGGTAACTGAAAGCTTCGATGGAAGTGCAGTGAATGTAGGAATGCAGTCATGTTCAAATGAAGTGTTCAAAATGTTTAGAGAAATGTTAGTAAAGATTGTAGAATCAGTAGTTGGATACAAGGTTGTGAGATACAGGAATAAAAAGGGCAATGCATGGTAGACAGAAGAGATTAGAAATGCTGTGGAAGAGAAGAAAAAGGCATATGGAAGATTGCTCAATATGAATGTAATCAGTAGAAGTTCAGCAAAGGAGGAGGGAAGAATACAAAATATGTAAGTGAAATGTTAAGAAGCTGAAAGAGGAAAGCAAAGAAAGAGTAGAAGATTTTGGAAAAACTCAAGTGAAAAGTTTTGGGATAATAACAAACTATACTGGAAAGTGAAAATGGAAAGAGGTGGATGTAAGAGTGGAAATGTTGATATGAGAAGCAGGGAAGGGGAATTGCTGAATCAAAGGAGAAAGTGAAAGGAAGATGGAAAGAATATTTTGAAGAACTGATGGTGGGACAAGGGGAAGCAACAGTTCTTACATGCATGGGTATGGAGGAGGGGAAGAATAGGATAAAAGTGCAGGGGCCTATAACAAAGAGAAAGGTAAGAAGGGCAATAATGAGGATGAAGATAAGAAAGGCACATGGAGTGGATGGGATTTCAGCTGAAATGCTGAAGTATGTTGAAGTATGGAGGAGAAAGTGTAATAGACTGGATGCATCTTCTATGTAATTTAGCATGGAAACAGAAGGTTGTGCTTGAGGACTGGGAGAGCAATATCATTATTCCTTTACTCAAAGGCAAAAATGCAAAGGAAGTATACAGCACTTATAGGGAACTAAGTCTGTTAAGTATACCAGGAAAAATGTGTGCAATAATATCAATTGACAGAGTGAGAGAAGTGACTGAATGCAGAATAAGTGAAGAGCAAGGGGGCTTTAGGAAAGGTAGGGGATATGTGGGTCAGATATTTGTAGTAAAAATGACTGTGGAAAAGTATTCAGCAAATGGTAAGAAGTATACAGCTTCATTGGATCTGGAGAAAATGTATGACAGAGTCAAGTGGAATGATTTATGGGATGTTTTAAGGATATATGGTATAACGGAAAAACTGGTGGATGTTGTAAAAGCCTTCTATAGAGGAGCAAATGTGTGTGTAAGAGTGGATGGAGGGGTGAGCGAAAGTTTTGGGATACATGTAGATGTGAGGCAGGGCTCTGTGATGTCACTGTGGCTTCTTAAATTGGAGGTGGAAAGATGGAGTGAAAAAGATTTTGTGTGATCGGGGCCTGAACATGCAGGAGGGTGAAAGGAGGGCAAGGAATAGAGTGAATTGAATCGATGTGGTATACCGGGGTTGACGTGCTGTCAGTGGATTGAATCAGGCCATGTGAAGCGTCTGGGGTAAACCATGGAAAGCTGTGTATGTATGTATATTTGCGTGTATGGATGTATGTATATACATGTGTATGGGGGTGGGTTGGGCCATTTCTTTCGTCTGTTTCCTTGCGCTACCTCGCAAACGCGGGATACAGTGACAAAAGCAAAAAAAAAAAATATATATATATATATATAATATATATATATATATATATATATATATATATATATATATA
>NC_092244.1:23218270-23300770 GCF_036320965.1 Panulirus ornatus | reverse complement strand
CCCCGTTAGCGAGGTAGCGCTAGGAAACAGACGAAAGAAGGGCCCAAACCCGCCCCAATACACATGTATATACATACATGTCCACACACCACAATATACATACCTATACATCTCAATGTACACATATATATACACACACAGACAATACATATATACACATGTACATAATTCATACTGTCTGCCTTTATTTGTTCCCATCGCCACCTCGCCACAAAATGGAATAACAACCCCCTCCCCCCTCATGTGTGCGAGTAGCGCTAGGAAAACCACCAAAGGCTCCATTCGTTTCACACTCAATCTCTAGCTGTCATGTGATAATGCACCAAAACCATATAATATATATATATATATATATATATATATATATAATATATATATATATATATATATATATATATATATATAATATATATATAAAATATATAATATTATATTTATTTATTTTGCTTTGTCGCTGTCTCCCGCGTATGCGAGGTAGCGCAAGGAAACAGACGAAAGAAATGCCCAACCCACCCCCATACACATGTATATACATACCCCGTCCACACACGCAAATATACATACCTATACATCTCAATGTACACACGTAATATATATATACACACACAGACACATTAATACCCATGCACACAATTCACTCTGTCTGCCTTTATTCATTCCCATCGCCACCTCGCCACACATGGAATACCATCCCCCTCCCCCCTCATGTGTGCGAGGTAGCACTAGGAAAAGACAACAAAGCCCCATTCGTTCACACTCAGTCTCTAGCTGTCATGCAAGAAAGCCCGAAACCACAGCTCCCTTTCCTCATCCAGGCCCCACACAACTTTCCATGGTTTACCCCAGACGCTTCACACGCCCTGATTCAATCCACTGACAGCACGTCAATCTCGGTATACCACATTGATCCAATTCACTCTATTCCTTGCCCGCCTTTCACCCTCCTGCATGTTCAGGCCCCGATCACTCAAAATCTTTTTCACTCCATCTTTCCACCTCCAATTTGGTCTCCCACTTCTCCTCGTTCCTCCACCTCCGACACATATATCCTCTTGGGCAATCTTTCCTCACTCATTCTCTCCATGTGCCCAAACCATTTCAAAACACTCTCTTCTGCTCTCTCAATCACGCTCTTTTTATTTCCACACATCTCTCTTACCCTTACGTTACTTACTCGATCAAACCACCTCACACCACACATTGTCCTCAAACATCTCATTTCCAGCACATCCATCCTCCTGCGCACAACTCTATCCATAGCAAACGCCTCGCAACCATACATCATTGTTGGAACCACTATTCCTTCAAACATACCCATTTTTGCTTTCCGAGATAATGTTCTCGACTTCCACACATTCTTCAAGGCTCCCAGAATTTTCGCCCCCTCCCCCACCCTATCATCCACTTCCGCTTCCATGGTTCCATCCGCTGACAGATCCACTCCCAGATATCTAAAACACTTTACTCCTCCAGTTTTCTCCATTCAAACTTACCTCCCAATTGAACTTGACCCTCAACCCTACTGTACCTAATAACCTTGCTCTAATTCACATTTACTCTTAACTTTCTTCTTTCAACACTTTAACCAAACTCAGTCACCAGCTTCTGCAGTTTTCTCACATGAATCAGCTACCAGCGCTGTATCATCAGCGAACAACAACTGACTCACTTCCCAAGCTCTCTCATCCCCAACAGACTTCATACTTGCCCCTCTTTCCAAAACTCTTGCATTCACCTCCCAAACAACCCCATCCATAAACAAATTAAACAACCATGGAGACATCACACACCCCTGCCGCAAACCTCATTCACTGAGAACCAATCACTTTCCTCCTTCCTACACGTACACATGCCTTACATCCTCGATAAAAACTTTTCACTGCTTCTAACAACTTGCCTCCCACACCATATATTCTTAATACCTTCCACAGAGCATCTCTACAACTCTATCATATGCCTTCTCCAGATCCATAAATGCTACATACAAATCCATTTGCTTTTCTAAGTATTTCTCACATACTTTCTTCAAAGCAAACACCTGATCCACACATCCTCTACCACTTCTGAAACCACACTGCTCTTCCCCAATCTGATGCTCTGTACATGCCTTCACCCTCTCAATCAATACCCTCCCATATAATTTACCAGGAATACTCAACAAACTTATACATCTGTAATTTGAGCACTCACTCTTATCCCCTCTGCCTTTGTACAATGGCACATGCACGCATTCCGCCAATCCTCAGGCACCTCACCATGAGTCATACATAAAAAAAAAAAATATATATATAATATATATATATATATATATATATATATATTATATATATAATACTCATATATATATATATATATATATACATATATATATATATATATTTTTTTTTTCTTTTTCTTTTTTTTGCTTTGTCGCTGTCTCCCGCGTTTGCGAGGTAGCGCAAGGAAACAGACGAAAGAAATGGCCCAACCCACCCCCATACACATGTATATACATACGTCCACACACGCAAATATACATACCTACACAGCTTTCCATGTTTACCCCAACGCTTCACATGCCCTGATTCAATCCACTGACAGCACGTCAACCCCGGTATACCACATCGATCCAATTCACTCTATTCCTTGCCCGCCTTTCACCCTCCTGCATGTTCAGGCCCCGATCACACAAAATCTTTTTCACTCCATCTTTCCACCTCCAATTTGGTCTCCCACTCTCCGTTCCCTCCACCTCCGACACATATATCCTCTTGGTCAATCTTTCCTCACTCATTCTCTCCATGTGCCCAAACCATTTCAAAACACCCTCTTCTGCTCTCTCAACCACGCTCTTTTTATTTCCACACATCTCTCTTACCCTTACGTTACTTACTCGATCAAACACCTCACACCACACATTGTCCTCAAAACATCTCATTTCCAGCACATCCATCCTCCTGCGCACAACTCTATCCATAGCCCACGCCTCGCAACCATACACATTGTTGGAACCACTATTCCTTCAAACATACCCATTTTTGCTTTCCGAGATAATGTTCTCGACTTCCACACATTCTTCAAGGCTCCCCAGAATTTTCGCCCTCTCCCCCACCCTATCATCCACTTCCGCTTCCATGGTTCCATCCGCTGACAGATCCACTCCCAGATATCTAAAACACTTTACTTCCTCCAGTTTTTCTCCATTCAAACTTACCTCCCAATTAACTTGACCCTCAACCCTACTGTACCTAATAACCTTGCTCTTATTCACATTTACTCTTAACTTTCTTCTTTCATACACTTTACCAAACTCAGTCACCAGCTTCTGCAGTTTCTCACATGAATCAGCTACCAGCGCTGTATCATCAGCGAACAACAACTGACTCACTTCCCAAGCTCTCTCATCCCCAACAGACTTCATACTTGCCCCTCTTTCCAAAACTCTTGCATTCACCTCCCAAACAACCCCATCCATAAACAAATTAAACAACCATGGAGACATCACACACCCCTGCCGCAAACCTACATTCACTGAGAACCAATCACTTTCCTCTCTTCCTACACGTACACATGCCTTACATCCTCGATAAAAACTTTTCACTGCTTCTAACAACTTGCCTCCCACACCATATATTCTTAATACCTTCCACAGAGCATCTCTATCAACTCTATCATATGCCTTCTCCAAATCCATAAATGCTACATACACATCCATTTGCTTTTCTAAGTATTTCTCACATACTTTCTTCAAAGCAAACACCTGATCCACACATCCTCTACCACTTCTGAAACCACACTGCTCTTCCCCAATCTGATGCTCTGTACATGCCTTCACCCTCTCAATCAATACCCTCCCATATAATTTACCAGGAATACTCAACAAACTTATACATCTGTAATTTGAGCACTCACTCTTATCCCTCTGCCTTTGTACAATGGCACTATGCACGCATTCCGCCAATCCTCAGGCACCTCACCATGAGTCATACATAAAAAAATAATATTATATATATATATATATATATATATTATATATATATTATATATATATATATATATATATTATATTATATACATATATAATAATATATATTTTTTTTTTCTTTTCTTTTTTTGCTTTGTCGCTGTCTCCCGCGTTTGCGAGGTAGCGCAAGGAAACAGACGAAAGAATGGCCAACCCACCCCCATACACATGTATATACATACGTCCACACACGCAAATATACATACCTACACAGTTTTCCATGTTTACCCCAGACGCTTTCACATGCCCATGATTCAATCCACTGACAGCACGTCAACCCGGTATACCACATCGATCCAATTCACTCTATTCCTTGCACGCCTTTCACCTCCTGCATGTTCAGGCCCCGATCACACAAAATCTTTTTCACTCCATTTTTCCACCTCCAATTTGGTCTCCCACGTCTCCTCGTTCCCTCCACCTCCGACACATATATCCTCTTGGTCAATCTTTCCTCACTCATTCTCTCCATGTGCCCAAACCATTTCAAAACACCCTCTTCTGCTCTCTCAACCACGCTCTTTTTATTTCCACACATCTCTCTTACCCTTACGTTACTTACTCGATCAAACCACCTCACACCACACATTGTCCTCAAACATCTCATTTCAGCACATCCATCTCCTGCGCACAACTCTATCCATAGCCCACGCCTCGCAACAATACAACATTGTTGGAACCACTATTCCTTCAAACATACCCATTTCCGCTTTCCGAGATAATGTTCTCGGCTTCCACACATTCTTCAAGGCTCCCAGGATTTTCGCCCCCTCCCCCACCCAATGATCCACTTCTGCTTCCATGGTTCCATCCGCTGCCAGATCCACTCCTAGATATCTAAAACACTTTACTTCCTCCAGTTTTTCTCCATTCAAACTTACCTCCCAATTTGACTTGACCCTCAACCCTACTGTACCTAATAACCTTGCTCTTATTCACATTTACTCTTAACTTTCTTCTTTCACACACTTTACCAAACTCAGTCACCGCTTCTGCAGTTTCTCACATGAATCAGCCACCAGCGCTGTATCACAGCGAACAACAACTGACTCACTTCCCAAGCTCTCTCATCCCCAACAGACTTCATACTTGCCCCTCTTTCCAAAACTCTTGCATTCACCTCCCTAACAACCCCATCCATAAACAAATTAAACAACCATGGAGACATCACACACCCTGCCGCAACCTACATTCACTGAGAACCATCACTTTCCTCTCTTCCTACACGTACACATGCTTACATCTCTCGATAAAAACTTTTCACTGCCTCTAACAACTTGCCTCCCACACCATATATTCTTAATACCTTCCACAGAGCATCTCTATCAACTCTATCATATGCTTCTCCAGATCCATAAATGCTACATACAAATCCATTTGCTTTTCTAAGTATTTCTCACATACATTCTTCAAAGCAAACACCTGATCCACACATCCTCTACCACTTCTGAAACCACACTGCTCTTCCCCAATCTGATGCTCTGTACATGCCTTCAACCTCTCAATTAATACCCTCCCATATAATTTACCAGGAATACTCAACAAACTTAACATCTGTAATTTGAGCACTCACTCTTATCCCTTTGCCTTTGTACAATGGCACTATGCACGTATTCCGCCAATCCTCAGGCACCTCACCATGAGTCATACATACATAAAATATATATATATTTTATATATATAATATATATTTCCTGGGGATAGGGGAGAAAGAATACTTCCCACGTATTCCCTGCGTGTCGTAGAAGGCGACTAAAAGGGGAGGAGCGGGGGGCTGGAAATTCCTCCCTCTCGTTTTTTTTTTTTTTAATTTTCCAAAAGAAGGAAACAGAGAATTGGGCCAGGTGAGGGTATTCCTCAAAGGCCCAGTCATCTGTTCTTAACGCTACCTCGCTAATGCGGGAAATGGCGAATAGTTTGAAAAAAAAAAAAAAAAAAAAAAAATATATATATATATATATATATATATATATATATATCCCAGGGGATAGGGGATTAAGAATACTTCCCACGTATTCCCTGCGTGTCGTAGAAGGCGACTAAAAGGGGAGGGAGCGGGGGGGCGTGAAATCCTCCCCTCTCGTTTTTTTTTTTTTAATTTTTCCAAAAGAAGGAACAGAGATTGGGCCAGGTGAGGGTATTCCCTCAAAGGCCCAGTCCTCTGTTCTTAATGCTACCTCGCTAACGCGGGAAATGGCGAAGTTTAAAAGAAAATATATATATATATATATATATATATATATATATATATATATATATATATATATATATATATATATATATATTATTTTTTTTTTTTTTTGCTTTGTCGCTGTCTCCCGCGTTTGCGAGGTAGCGCAAGGAAACAGACGAAAGAAATGGCCCAACCCACCCCCATACACATGTATATACATACGTCCACACACGCAAATATACATACCTACACAGCTTTCCATGTTTACCCCAGACGCTTCACATGCCCTGATTCAATCCACTGACAACACGTCAACCCCGGTATACCACATCGATCCAATTCACTCTATTCCTTGCACGCCTTTCACCCTCCTGCATGTTCAGGCCCCGATCACACAAAATCTTTTTCACTCCATTTTTCCACCTCCAATTTGGTCTCCCACGTTCTCCTCGTTCCCTCCACCTCCGACACATATATCCTCTTGGTCAATCTTTCCTCACTCATTCTCTCCATGTGCCAAACCATTTCAAAACACCCTCTTCTGCTCTCTCAACTACGCTCTTTTTATTTCCACACATCTCTCTTACCCTTACGTTACTTACTCGATCAAACCACCTCACACCACACATTGTCCTCAAACATCTCATTTCCAGCACATCCATCCTCCTGCGCACAACTCTATCCATAGCCCACGCCTCGCAACCATACAACATTGTTGGAACCACTATTCCTTCAAACATACCCATTTTTGCTTTCCGAGATAATGTTCTCGACTTCCACACATTCTTCAAGGCTCCCAGGATTTTCGCCCCCTCCCCCACCCTATGATCTACTTCCGCTTCCATGGTTCCATCTGCTGCCAGATCCACTCCTACATATCTAAAACACTTTACTTCCTCCAGTTTTTTTCTTTCAAACTTACCTCCCAATTGACTTGACCCTCAACCCTACTGTACCTAATAACCTTGCTCTTATTCACATTTACTCTTAACTTTCTTCTTTCACACACTTTACCAAACTCAGTCACCAGCTTCTGCAGTTTCTCACATGAATGAGCCACCAGCGCTGTATCATCAGGGAACAACAACTGACTCACTTCCCAAGCTCTCTCATCCCCAACAGACTTCATACTTGCCCCTCTTTCCAAAACTCTTGCATTCACCTCCCTAACAACCCCATCCATAAACAAATTAAACAACCATGGAGACATCATACACCCCTGCCGTAAACCTGCATTTACTGAGAACCAATCACTTTCCTCTCTTCCTACACGTACACATGCCTTACATCCTCGATAATAACTTTTCACTGCTTCTAACAACTTGCCTCCCACACCAAATATTCTTAATACCTTCCACAGAGCATCTCTATCAACTCGATCATATGCCTTCTCCAGATCCATAAATGCTACATACAAATCCATTTGCTTTTCTAAGTATTTCTCACATACATTCTTTAAAGAAAACAGCTGATCCACACATCCTCTACCACTTCTGAAACCACACTGCTCTTCCCCAATCTGATGCTCTGTACATGCCTTCACCCTCTCAATCAATACCCTCCCATATAATTTACCAGGAATACTCAATAAACTTATACCTCTGTAATTTGGAGCACTCACTCTTATCCCCTTTGCCTTTGTACAATATATATTTTATTTTATTTATTTTGCTTTGTCGCTGTCTCCCGCGCCTGCGAGGTAGCGCAAGGAAACAGACGAAAGAAATGGCCCAACCTACCCCCACACACATGCACACACACACACGTCCACACACGCAAACATACACACCCACACATCCCAACGTACACACATATATACACACACAGACACACACATATATACACATGGACACAATTCACACTGTCTGCCCCTACTCACCCCCATCGCCACCCCGCCACACACGGAGTAACATCCCCCTCCCCCCTCATGTGCTTGAGGCAGCGCCAGGAAAAGACAACAAAGGCCCCATTCGCTCACACTCAGTCTCCAGCTGTCATGCAATAATGCCCGAAACCTCAGCTCCCTTTCCACATCCAGGCCCCACAGAACTTTCCATGGTTCACCCCAGACGCTTCACATGCCCTGATTCAATCCATTGACAACACGTCGACCCCGGTATACCACATCGATCCAATTCACTCTATTCCTTGCCCGCCTTTCACCCTCCTGCATGTTTAGGCACCGATCATTTAAAATCTTTTTCACTCCAGCTTTCCACCTCCAATTTGGTCTCCCACTTCTCCTCGTTCCCTCCACCTCCGACGCATATATCCTCTTGGTCAATCTTTCCTCACTCATTCTCTCCATGTGCCCAAACCATTTCAAAACACCCTCTTCTGCTCTCTCAACCACGCTCTTTTTATTTCCACACATCTCTCTTACCCTTACATTACTTAATCGATCAAACCACCTCACACCACATATTGTCCTCAAACATCTCATTTCCAGCACATCCACCCCCTTGCGCACAACTCTATCCATAGCCCACGCCTCACAACCATACAACATTTTTGGAACCACTATTCCTTCAAACATGGCCATTTTTGCTTTCGGAGAAAATGTTCTCGACTTCCACACATTCTTCAAGGCTCCCAGGATTTTCGCCCCCTTCCCCACCCTATGATTCACTTCCGCTTCCATGGTTCCATCCCCTGCCATATCCACTCCCAGATATCTAAAACACTTCACTTCCTCCAGTTTTTCTCCATTCAAACTTACCTCCCAATTTATATGTGTGTGTGTGTGAACGAATATGGCCTTTGTTGTCTTTTCCTAGCGCTACCTCGCACACATGAGGGAGGAGGGGTTTGTTATTTCATGTGTGGCGAGGTGGCGATGGAATTGAATAAAGGCAGACAGTATGAATTCTGTACATGTTTATAGATGTATATGTCTGTGTGTGTATATATATATGTATACGTTGAGATGTATAGGTATGTATATTTGCGTGTGTGGACGTGTATGTATATACATGTGTATGTGGGTGGGTTGGGCCATTCTTTCGTCTGTTTCCTTGCGCTACCTCGCTAATGCGGGAGACAGCCACAAAGCAAAATAAATATATAAATTATATAAATATATATATATATATATATATATATATATATATATATATATTATATATATATATATATATATATATATTTAAACTATTCGACATTTCCCGCGTTAGCAAGGTAACGTTAAGAACAGAGGACTGGGCCTTTGAGGGAATATCCCCACCTGGCCCCCTTCTCTGTTCCTTCTTTTGGAAAAAAAAATAAAAATCGGGTGCAGAGAAGGAGTGTGGGAAAGATATGGTGGCTAGTAGCAAGCCTGTTCGCAAATGATACTGTGCTCTTTGCAGAGAGTGAAGAGGAGTTGCAGAAGGTTGTAAGAGTGTTTTATGATGTGTGTAAGTGGAGAAGATTGAAGGTAATTGCAACTAAAACTAAGGTAATGGTGTTTGAAAGGAAATGGAGTGAAAGTATAGAGTTTGTAAAACCACATAAAGTGAAAGAAGAAAGTGTACTAAATTGTACTGTGCATATGGGGGAAAAAGACTGGAAGAAGTGAGGGAATCTAAGTATCTTGGAGCTGTCTTGGGTAAGTGTGGTGATATGGAAGGAGAGATAAGAGAGAGAGAGCAGTACAGGGTGGAAGAGTCATTGGGTCCCTGAACAGAATACTGAAGGGTAGAAGTGTAAGTATGGAAGTGAAGAGAGGATTAAGGGACAGCATAGACCTTCCAACCCTGATCTGTGCAGCCTAAACATGGATGTGGAATGAGGCACAGAGGTCAAGAATCCAGGCTGTGGAAATGAGGTATTTGAGAAGAGCATGTGATGTGACTAGATGGAATGAAGAAAGAAATGAAAGGGTGTATGAGAGATGTGGTATGGGTGAAACATAATACTGTGAGGTGGTTTGGGCATGTGGAAAGAATGCAAGACTGGGAGCTTACAAGGAGAGTGTATGATAGTACGATTAAAGGGTATGATGTGAGTGGAAGACCAACAGTGACATGGGCAAATAGGCTGGAGAATTACTGGATAGAGAGAAACAGAAGAAGAATGTGTGGAATGATGTATGCAAGGGAGGCATGTAAGGACAGGGATAAGTGGAGACTCTTTTGCTGTGGCCACCTCTTGATGGGAGTTCTTGGAGGGAATGGGCATCATAGATAGATAGATAGATAGATAGATAGATAGATACCACCGGTCCATCTGCATTTGTATACAAAATGTTTAGTCTGAGGCATGTGCTGCTTAGTAATCTTAGCCTCCTTGAGATAATGGTTGGGCTGATCTACCCTCTAACTTTATTTGATGGCTACTAAATTCTTGTCTTCTGATTGGATTATTTACCTCTCTCTCACTTCTTTGGTTTATCACCTCTAATGAACAACCTATTGAATTTATCCTTTTTGTTTGGTTTCTTAGCCTGCTTTAGCATATTTACACAGCTATATTCAAGGTAATCCTTAGTGGTAATCCTTTTATGCCTTGCCTGTAGCTACTAATTTTCTCAGTGTCTTTTATCTCTAGAGATGGATGGGGAAAGTCCATTGCATTAACTCACTCAATGTGGCAAGCCTAAACTTAATACCCCATCCTCTTTTTTTTTGAAAAAACTCACATTTTTGCCTGGGTACGGATAGAGTACTTTCTCCTGATTACAGAAACATATAACTTGTCAATTAAATAGCTTGTCTACTGGTCACAAAGTGGAGCAATATAAGTGATTGCTGTATGGCAACAAATAGTAGAATGCGAAAGACCAACATTCACCATAATACGGCAACAAATAGTAGAATGCCAAAGACCAACATTCACCATAAATATTTGGATAAAACACCTTAAACAGGAATTTCAAAATGAACGTTCCATGTGTACTAGATGCAGTGAAAAAAAAAAAAAATTGGGATCTTACATTTACCAACCACAATGAAAAAGTTAGGTAGCTATCTGATAAACTTCCACTTAATAGCTTTCCTTTCCTCATTAATCAGATGTTCTTGTTCTATCAAAAGATCATCATTGATTTCTGTCCATTAACTTCTCTCTCCACTGCATTTTTTAGTTGAGGAATGATGCACTTGTTGCTTATTTCCTGCAATATGACCTCCTCCTCAATTTTCATCTTATTAAGAATGTGTATTTTCTTCACCACACATATATCTCAAACAATCTGTGTTCTCTTAAGCCCTTCATCTAATGCTCCATACACTTCCCTGATTCTCCCCTGGCTGAGTGAATTGCCCTCTCTATGGCTTCCTCCAGTGAATTGCACTACCTACATGATTTAGAGTTAGACAAAGCCTAACAGATCTCCGTTCTATAGCACTCCTTATACCCAAAACCATCTAGTTTTTATCCCTTATTTCGAGCAATATATGTTGTTCCATGTGCAATGGGCATACTATTTGCGTGCAAATATTATATACCTTCCCCGCCAAACCCTATTAATATCCAAGACTATGTTACTGGTATCCTAAAAGTCTCTGGTTTTTCAGTCATGCCCCTCCAAAGTTTTCCATTTCTTAATGACTGTTATACTTTCTGACATTTTCATGATCCTTAACATTGCTTTTTAGTTTCCTGATCTTATGCTCTGGCTAATATATTCTAACTTGAGTCATTTGTTTACAGGAAACCATCTTAACTTTTCCACCTTTATCTGGAGTGCTACCATAAGTCCCATCTTCCATTTCCACATTCTACTTCTAATTCTGTTTTACATCCATGTTGGTCAGTTGCCTTTGGAAAAGCCTACACGTGCCTTTCTCTTCTTTTCTGGTTTAAATTACACTGATATTATGCTTTAACTTGAGCCAACAGGCTTTACAGCACTCTCAAACAACTAAGGTACTGATGTGGTTGTTAGCAGGATTCAAATGTACAGTCCTGATGTTAATAGTCAAGTGCTTTAACTACTTTCTACTTTCCTGCTACTATTTTGTAATCAAAGTTAGGTTCAAGCTCCTTTTACAATAACTAATCAAGTTGTATATCTGTTCTCCCTTGACAATCACTAGGAAAATCTATAGTGGTAAAATCTAGTCCACTATCCTCTATGTACATGCATATTCAGTTTACATTGCAAAAGAAAACCAAATGGAGGTCCAACTGGATATCAATTATTTTTCTTTTAGGTCAGCCTCACTCACAGAATTTATCTACATAACTTCATGCTAAAAGCAATACAGACTAGTGAATTTCCTTAATAAAAATGTCAAGAAAAAATTGGAAGCTTTAACAACTATGGTCAAAACTTTAAGAAATACATTCTAAAACTAAACAAAAGATTAATCATGCATATTCACAATACAGTTTATCCAAAGGCTTCTACTAATTCAGCAACTGGGTTAAACAAATGTGCTTAATTCTTCTCCCCTTAAAGTTTGCTAACAGTATTTCATTCCAGTTTTCTGAATTAGTTTCCTTGTGGCTCAGATCTTAATGAAATTCACAAAGTTTTGAATGACTTTGAGATAATCAATTCATATTTACTATTTTTTTTTTTTCAAAGACTCATTTCCTCAGATTCATTTCTTTATGTATCATATATATTGCCTTGATTCTGATTAACAACCTTATTAATATTAATGACTGCTTCATGGATGTGCAAAATGATTTGGGTTGTGGATGGCATACAGAAAATGGTGCTCACCTTGAGTCAGTGTAGACCTCACTTGACAGGCTTTGTCTTAGTTTCAGTTAATATGCCACAACTCTTACAATTCTTTTCATTCTGATCACCATAAGGTGAGGTCTATTGGTAATGTTCTTTCCTATCTTTCAAAATGTCTGAAAAATTTTGGGGAATCCTAAGTAGTTGCCCTTGACATGTCCAAAGCTTTTGACAGGGTGTGGCATAGAGGTCGCATCTCTAAGCTCATCTCTTTTGATTTCTCTCTCTTACTTTGCTCCATAATATTTAGCTTTCTCTCTGGCTAATCAGCCTATACCCCTTTTGCAACAACTGTGGTGTCCCTCAAGGTTCTTTCCTGTCTCCTACACATTTTGTTTTTATCAACAAATTATTTTTTTCCACAAATGACCAAATGAACTCCTACATACAGGACTCAACAATGCACTCCTCCACATCTTTCAAGTCAGCACCTTCTTCTCTTACTTGATCTGCATCTTGTTTCAAGACAATAAACCCAGACTTAGACAATACATTTCAGTGGAGTAGATGAAATCTGGTTAAGTGTACTGCCTCCAAAACCCAGTCTTGACACATCTCTCTTTTAAAAATCCCTCACAACTTTCCTCTCTTCTGTGATGGTTCTGTAATTCCAACTCTTGAGTCAATGAACATACTTGGTATTACTTTAATATTCATCTTTCCAGGAAACCCCATATTGAGAAAACAGCAAAATCTGCCTCTATCAAACTGGAAATCCTGTTTAGATGTTCGAAATTTCTTTCCTTCAAACAGTAGCTCCCTTTATACATCTGGGGTGGCTCTAGCTCCACATCCTTACTTGACAGAATTGAGTCAAAAGCAGTCTGACATATAAACTTTCTAAGGCTATTGTTTAACCTGAACTCCTTGCCCTACGTTGCAATGTTGGTTCACTTTCCCTCATCTACAGATATTACTGTAGTTTTTGCTCCTGAGAGTTGGCTGCTCATGAACCCCCAACACTAGCTGGACTTTCTTTCTATACTTGAGTGCAGTTTCTCACATTAATGAGGCAGTGCCAAGTAACAAACAAAAAACAATGTACTCACACACACACACACATATATATGTGCAAGAGGTGAAAAAGAGGGCAAATGAGAGTAGGGGTGAGAGAGTATCATTAAATTTTAGGGAGAATAAAAAGATGTTCTGGAAGGAGGTAAATAAAGTGCATAAGGCAAGGGAGCAAATGGGAACTTCAGTGAAGGGGGCTAATGGGGAGGTGATAACAAGTAGTGGTGATGTGAGAAGGAGATGGAGTGAGTACTTTGAAGGTTTGTTGAATGTGTTTGATGATAGAGTGGCAGATATAAGGTGTTTTGGGCGAGGTGGTGTGCAAAGTGAGAGGGTTAGGGAAAATGATTTGGTAAACAGAGAAGAGGTAGTAAAAGCTTTGGGGAAGATAAAAGCCAGCAAGGCAGCAGGTTTGGATGGTATTGCAGTGGAATTTATTAAAAAAGGGGGTGATTGTATTGTTGACTGGCTGGTAAGGTTATTTAATGTATATATGATTCATGGTGAGGTGCCTGAGAATTGGCGGAATGCTTGCATAGTGCCATTGTACAAAGGCAAAGGGGATAAGAGTGAGTGCTCATATTACAGAGGTATAAGTTTGTTGAGTATTCCTGGTAAATTATATGGGAGGGTATTGATTGAGAGGGTGAAGGCATGTACAGAGCATCAGACTGGGGAAGAGCAGTATGGTGTGTAGAGGATGTGTGGATCAGGTGTTTGCTTTGAAGAATGTATGTGAGAAATACTTAGAAAAGCAAATGGATTTGTATGTAGCATTTATGGATCTGGAGAAGGCATATGATAGAGTTGATAGAGATGCTCTGTGGAAGGTACTAGGAATATATGGTGTGGGAGGCAGTGAAAAGTTTTTATCCAGGATGTAAGGCATGTGTACGTGTAGGAAGAGAGGAAAGTGATTGGTTCTCAGTAAATGCAGGTTTACGGCAGGGGTGTGTGATGTCTCCATGGTTGTTTAATTTGTTTATGGATGGGGTTGTTAGGGAGGTGAATGCAAGAGTTTTGGAAAGAGGGGCAAGTATGAAGTCTGTTGGGGATGAGAGAGCTTGGGAAGTGAGTCAGTTGTTGTTCGCTGATGACACAGAAGCTGCAGAAACTGCAGAAGCTGGTGACTGAGTTTGGTAAAGTGTGTGAAAGAAGAAAGTTAGGAGTAAATGTGAATAAGAGCAAGGTTATTAGGTACAGTAGGGTTGATGGTCAAGTCAATTGGGAGGTAAGTTTAAATGGAGAAAAACTGGAGGAAGTAAAGTGTTTTAGATATCTGGGAGTGGAGCTGGCAGCGGATAGAACAATGGAAGCAGAAGTGAATCATAGGGTGGGGGAGAGGGCGAAAATCCTGGGAGCCTTGAAGAATGTTTGGAAGTCGAGAACATTATCTTGGAAAGCAAAAATGGGTATGTTTGAAGGAATAGTGGTTCCAACAATGTTGTATGGTTGCGAGGCGTGGGCTATGGATAGAGTTGTGTGCAGGAGGGTGGATGTGCTGGAAATGAGATGTTTGAGGACAATATGTGGTGTGAGGTGGTTTGATCGAGTAAGTAATGTAAGGGTACGAGAGATGTGTGGAAATAAAAAGAGCATTGTTGAGAGAGCAGAAGAGGGTGTTTTGAAATGGTTTGGGCACATGGAGAGAATGAGTGAGGAAAGATTGACCAAGAGGATATATGTGTCGGAGATGGAGGGAACGAGGAGAAGTGGGAGACCAAATTGGAGGTGGAAAGATGGAGTGAAAAAGATTTTGAGTAATCGGGGCCTGAACATGCAGGAGGGTGAAAGGCGGGCAAGGAATAGAGTAAATTGGATCGATGTGGTATACCGGGGTCGACGTGCTGTCAATGGATGGAATCAGGACATGTAAAGCGTCTGGGGTAAACCATGGAAAGTTGTGTGGGGCCTGGATGTGGAAAGGGAGCTGTGATTTCGGGCATTATTACATGACAGCTAGAGACTGAGTGTGAACGAATGGGGCCTTTGTTGTCTTTTCCTAGCGCTACCTCGCACACATGAAGGGGGAGAGGGATGTTATTCCATGTGTGGCGAGGTGGTGATGGGAATAAATAAAGGCAGACAGAGTGAATTGTGTGCATGGGTATATATGCATATGTCTGTGTGTGTATATATATGTGTACATATAGATGTATAGGTATGCATATTTGAGTGCGTGGACGTGTATGTATACACATGTGTATGGGGTGGGTTGGGCCATTTCTTTCGTCTGTTTCCTTGCGCTACCTCGCAAACGCAGTAGACAGCGACAAAGAAGAATAAATATATGAATATATATATATATATACATATATATTATATATATATATATATATATTATATATATATATATATATATATATATATTTATATATATATTATATATATATTATTTTTATACTTTGTCGCTGTCTCCCGCGTTTGCGAGGTAGCGCAAGGAAACAGACGAAAGAAATGGCCACAACCCCCCCCAACACATGTATATACATACGTCCACACACGCAAATATACATACCTACACAGCTTTCCGTGGCTTACCCAGACGCTTCACATGCCTTGATTCAATCCACTGACAGCACGTTAACCCCGGTATACCACATCGCTCCAATTCACTCTATTCCTTGCCCTCCTTTCACCCTCCTGCATGTTCAGGCCCCGATCACACAAAATCTTTTTCACTCCATCTTTCCACCTCCAATTTGGTCTCCCTCTTCTCCTGTTCCCTCCACCTCCGACACATATATCCTCTTGGTCAATCTTTCCTCACTCATTCCTCTCCATGTGCCCAAACCACTTCAAAACACCCTCTTCTGCTCTCTCAACCACGCTCTTTTTATTTCCACACATCTCTCTTACCCTTACGTTACTCACTCGATCAAACCACCTCACACCACACATTGTCCTCAAACATCTCATTTCCAGCACATCCATCCTCCTGCGCACAACTTTATCCATAGCCCACGCCTCGCAACCATACAACATTGTTGGAACCACCATTCCTTCAAACATACCCATTTTTGCTTTCCGAGATAATGTTCTCGACTTCCACACATTCTTCAAGGCCCCCAGAATTTTCGCCCCCTCCCCCACCCTATGATCCACTTCCGCTTCCATGGTTCCATCCGCTGCCAGATCCACTCCAAGATATCTAAAACACTTCACTTCCTCCAGTTTTTCTCCATTCAAACTCACCTCCCAATTGACTTGACCCTCAACCCTACTGTACCTAATAACCTTTCTCTTATTCACATTTACTCTTAACTTTCTTCTTCCACACACTTTACCAAACTCAGTCACCAGCTTCTGCAGTTTCTCACATGAATCAGCCACCAGCGCTGTATCATCAGCGAACAACAACTGACTCACTTCCCAAGCTCTCTCATCCCCAACAGACTTCATACTTGCCCCTCTTTCCAAAACTCTTGCATTTACCTCCCTAACAACCCCATCCATAAACAAATCAAACAACCATGGAGACATCACACACCCCTGCCGCAAACCTACATTCACTGAGAACCAATCACTTTCCTCTCTTCCTACACGTACACATGCCTTACATCCTCGATAAAAACTTTTCACTGCTTCTAACAACTTTCCTCCCACACCATATATTCTTAATACCTTCCACAGTGCATCTCTATCAACTCTATCATATGCCTTCTCCAGATCCATAAATGCTACATACAAATCCATTTGCTTTTCTAAGTATTTCTCACATACATTCTTCAAAGCAAACACCTGATCCACACATCCTCTACCACTTCTGAAACCACACTGCTCTTCCCAATCTGATGCTCTGTACATGCCTTCACCCTCTCAATCAATACCCTCCCATATAATTTACCAGGAATACTTAACAAACTTATACCTCTGTAATTTGAGCACTCACTCTTATCCCCTTTGCCTTTGTACAATGGCACTATGCACGCATTCCGCCAATCCTCAGGCACCTCACCATGAGTCATACATACATTAAATAACCTTACCAACCAGTCAACAATACAGTCACCCCCTTTTTTGATAAATTCCACTGCAATACCATCCAAACCTGCTGCCTTCCCGGCTTTCATCTTCCGCAAAGCTTTCACTACCTCTTCTCTGTTTTCCAAATCATTTTCCCTAACCCTCTCACTTTGCACACCACCTCGACCAAAACACCCTATATCTGCCACTCTATCATCAAACACATTCAACAAACCTTCAAAATACTCACTCCATCTCCTTCTCACATCACCACTACTTGTTATCACCTCCCCATTTGCGCCCTTCACTGAAGTTCCCATTTGCTCCCTTGTCTTACGCACTTTATTTACCTCCTTCCAGAACATCTTTTTATTCTCCCTAAAATTTAATGATACTCTCTCACCCCAACTCTCATTTGCCCTTTTTTTCACCTCTTGCACCTTTCTCTTGACCTCCTGTCTCTTTCTTTTATACATCTCCCACTCAATTGCATTTTTTCCCTGCAAAAATCGTCCAAATGCCTCTCTCTTCTCTTTCACTAATACTCTTACTTCTTCATCCCACCACTCACTACCCTTTCTAATCAACCCACCTCCCACTCTTCTCATGCCACAAGCATCTTTTGCGCAATCCATCACTGATTCCCTAAATACATCCCATTCCTCCCCCACTCCCCTTACTTCCATTGTTCTCACCTTTTTCCATTCTGTACTCAGTCTCTCCTGGTACTTCCTCACACAGGTCTCCTTCTCAAGCTCACTTACTCTCACCACCCTCTTCACCCCAACATTCACTCTTCTTTTCTGAAAACCCATACAAATCTTCACCTTAGCTTCCACAGTGAGTGGAGGTAGCGCAAGGAAACAGATGAAAGACTGGCCCAACCCACCCACATACACATGTATATACATACATGTCCACACACAGCACATATACATACCTATACATCTCAATGCATACATATATATACACAGACAGGCATATACAGACATACACATGTACATAATTCATAGTCTGCCTTTATTCATTCCGTCGTCACCCTGCCACACATGAAATGACAACCCCCCCAACCCGCATGTGCTAGGAAAAGACAACATAGGCCATTCATTCACACTCAGTCTCGAGCTGTCATATATAATGCACCGAAACCACAGCTTCCTTTCCACATCCTGGCCCCACAAAACTTTCCATGGTTTACCCCAGACGCTTCACATGCTCTGGTTCAATCCATTGACAGCACGTCTACCCCAGTATACCACATCGTTCCAATTCATTCTATTCCTTGCACACCTTTCACCCTCCTGCATGTTCAGGCCCCGATCACTGAAAATCTTTCTCACTCCATCTTTTCACCTCCAATTTGGTCTCCCACTTCTCGTTCCCTCCACCTCTGACACATGTATCCTCTTTGTCAAACTTTCCTCACTCGTTCTCTCCAATGTGACCAAACCATTTGAAAACAACCTCTTCTGCTCTCTCAATCACACTTTATATATTATATATATATATATATATATATATATATATATATATATTATATATATATATATATATATATATATATATATATATATAATATTATATATATATATATATTATATATATTATATATATATATATATATATATATATATATATATATATATATATATATATATACATCCTTCACTTAGCGATACCAGTTTGCATCAGCCTTCACTCCTGCCTGCAGTAGCATGCTTTCCGACATGTTTCATGAGCTCCTCTTCGCCAACGGAACTACCTTGGCCCAACAGTGATGCTACTACGTTTGTGAATCAAGAACCATTGCAACACAAACCTCGCCAGGTGGTAGAGTGTCCCGCAGTGTATCGAGACAGACTTCCCCAGAACTTTTTTTTAAAGGGGAAGTAAATGTTTATAGTTGTGTTACTGGAGTGATAGTTTTCATACATGGTGCTTTGACAAGAAAATAGTGAAATTGGAAAAAATGTAGCTTAGACATTGAAGCTTATTGATACAGTGGTCAAACTGATGAGAACTACTATTGACGTTTGTGTAAATAAATTATACATTTCCTTTTTCCATAGCCAGAGGTTGAACCATTATGTGACATCCATTTTTTCATTTCATTTCAAGCTAGAAGTTTCAGTTTTCTAAATTGTTTCTTACATTTTTCATATGTATATATATGTATGTGTGTGTGTGTGTATATGTGCGTATGTATGTGTGTGTGTATGTGTATATATATATATATATATATATATATATATATATTATTATAATATATATATATTATTATATATTATATATATAATATATATATAATATACATATATATATTATCCCTGGGGATAGGGGTGAAAGAATACTTCCCACGCATTCCTCGCGTGTCGTAGAAAGCGACTTGAGGGGACGGGAGCGGGGGGCCGGAAATCCTCCCCTCCTTGTATTTTTTTAACTTTCTAAAATGGGAAACAGAAGAAGGAGTCACGCGGGGAGTGCTCATCCTCCTCGAAGGCTCAGACTGGGGTGCCTAAATGTGTGTGGATGTAACCAAGATGTGAAAAAAGGAGAGATAGGTAGTATGTTTGAGGAAAGGAACCTGGATGTTTTGGCTCTGAGTGAAACGAAGCTCAAGGGTAAAGGGGAAGAGTGGTTTGGGAATGTCTTGGGAGTAAAGTCAGGGGTTAGTGAGAAGACAAGAGCAAGGGAAGGAGTAGCAATACTCCTGACACAGTTGTGGGAGTATGTGACAGAATGTAAGAAAGTAAATTCTCGATTAATATGGGTAAAAATGAAAGTTGATGGAGAGAGATAGGTGATTATTGGTGAATATGCACCTGGGCATGAGAAGAAATATCATGAGAGGCAAGTGTTTTGGGAGCAGCTGAATGAGTGTGTTAGTGGTTTTGATGCACGAGACCGGGTTATAGTGATGGGTGATTTGAATGCAAAGGTGAGTAATGTGGCAGTTGAGGGAATAATTGGTATACATGGGGTGTTCAGTGTTGTAAATGGAAATGGTGAAGAGCTTGTAGATTTATGTGCTGAAAAAGGACTGATGATTGGGAATAACTGGTTTAAAAAGCGAGATATACATAAGTATACTTATGTAAGTAGGAGAGATGGCCAGAGAGCGTTATTGGATTACGTGTTAATTGACAGGCGCGCGAAAGAGAGACTTTTGGATGTTAATGTGCTGAGAGGTGCAACTGGAGGGATGTCTGATCATTATCTTGTGGAGGCTAAGGTGAAGATTTGTATGGGTTTTCAGAAAAGAAGAGTGAATGTTGGGGTGAAGAGGGTGGCGAGAGTAAGTGAGCTTGGGAAGGAGACTTGTGTGAGGAAGTACCAGGAGAGACTGAGTACAGAATGGAAAAAGGTGGAACAATGGAAGTAAGGGGAGTGGGGGAGGAATGGGATGTATTTAGGGAATCAGTGATGGATTGCGCAAAAGATGCTTGTGGCATGAGAAGAGTGGGAGGTGGGTTGATTAGAAAGGGTAGTGAGTGGTGGGATGAAGAAGTAAGAGTATTAGTGAAAGAGAAGAGAGAGGCATTTGGACGATTTTTGCAGGGAAAAAATGCAATTGAGTGGGAGATGTATAAAAGAAAGAGACAGGAGGTCAAGAGAAAGGTGCAAGAGGGGAAAAAAAAGGGCAAATGAGAGTTGGGGTGAGAGAGTATCATTAAATTTTAGGGAGGATAAAAAGAAGTTCTGGAAGGAGGTAAATAAAGTGCGTAAGACAAGGGAGCAAATGGGAACTTCAGTGAAGGGCGCAAATGGGGAGGTGATAACAAGTAGTGGTGATGTGAGGAGATGGAGTGAGTATTTTGAAGGTTTGTTGAATGTGTTTGATGATAGAGTGGCAGATATAGGGTGTTTTGGTCGAGGTGGTGTGCAAAGTGAGAGGGTTAGGGAAAATGATTTGGTAAACAGAGAAAAGGTAGTAAAAGCTTTGCGGAAGATGAAAGCCGGCAAGACAGCAGGTTTGGATGGTATTGCAGTGGAATTTATTAAAAAAGGGGGTGACTGTATTGTTGACTGGTTGGTAAGGTTATTTAATGTATGTATGACTCATGGTGAGGTGCCTGAGGATTGGCGGAATGCGTGCATAGTGCCATTGTACAAAGGCAAAGGGGATAAGAGTGAGTGCTCAAATTACAGAGGTATAAGTTTGTTGAGTATTCCTGGTAAATTATATGGGAGGATATTGATTGAGAGGGTGAAGGTATGTACAGAGCATCAGATTGGGGAAGAGCAGTGTGGTTTCAGAAGTGGTAGAGGATGTGTGGATCAGGTGTTTGATTTGAAGAATGTATGTGAGAAGTACTTAGAAAAGCAAATGGATTTGTATGTAGCATTTATGGATCTGGAGAAGGCATATAATAGAGTTGATAGAGATGCTCTGTGGAAGGTATTAAGAATATATGGTGTGGGAGGCAAGTTGTTAGAAGCAGTGAAAAGTTTTTATCGAGGATGTAAGGCATGTGTACGTGTAGGAAGAGAGGAAAGTGATTGGTTCTCAGTGAATGTAGGTTTGCGGCAGGGGTGTGTGATGTCTCCATGGTTGTTTAATTTGTTTATGGATGGGGTTGTTAGGGAGGTGAATGCAAGAGTTATGGAAAGAGGGGCAAGTATGAAGTAAGTTGGGGATGAGAGAGCTTGGGAAGTGAGTCAGTTGTTGTTCGCTGATGATACAGCGCTGGTGGCTGATTCATGTGAGAAACTACAGAAGCTGGTGACTGAGTTTGGTAAAGTGTGTGAAAGAAGAAAGTTAAGAGTAAATGTGAATAAGAGCAAGGTTATTAGGTACAGTAGGGTTGAGGGTCAAGTCAATTGGGAGGTGAGTTTGAATGGAGAAAAACTGGAGGAAGTGAAGTGTTTTAGATATCTGGGAGTGGATCTGGCAGCGGATGGAACCATGGAAGCGGAAGTGGATCATAGGGTGGGGGAGGGGGCGAAAATTCTGGGGGCCTTGAAGAATGTGTGGAAGTCGAGAACATTATCTCGGAAAGCAAAAATGGGTATGTTTGAAGGAATAGTGGTTCCAACAATGTTGTATGGTTGCGAGGCGTGGGCTATGGATAGAGTTGTGCGCAGGAGGATGGATGTGCTGGAAATGAGATGTTTGAGGACAATGTGTGGTGTGAGGTGGTTTGATCGAGTAAGTAACGTAAGGGTAAGAGAGATGTGTGGAAATAAAAAGAGCGTGGTTGAGAGAGCAGAAGAGGGTGTTTTGAAATGGTTCGGGCACATGGAGAGAATGAGTGAGGAAAGATTGACCAAGAGAATATATGTGTCGGAGGTGGAGGGAACGAGGAGAAGAGGGAGACCAAATTGGAGGTGGAAAGATGGAGTGAAAAAGATTTTGTGTGATCGGGGCCTGAACATGCAGGAGGGTGAAAGGAGGGCAAGGAATAGAGTGAATTGGAGCGATGTGGTATACCGGGGTTGACGTGCTGTCAGTGGATTGAATCAAGGCATTTGAAGCGTCTGGGGTAAACCATGGAAAGCTGTGTAGGTATGTATATTTGCGTGTGTGGACGTATGTATATACATGTGTATGGGGGTGGGTTGGGCCATTTCTTTCGTCTGTTTCCTTGCGCTACCTCGCAAACGCGGGAGACAGCGGCAAAAAAAAAAAAAAATAAAATATATATATATATATTATATATATATATATATATTTTATATATATATATATATATATATATATATATATATATATATATATATATTTATTTTTATTTATATCATTTTGCTTTGTCGCTGTCTCCCGCGTTTGCGAGGTAGCGCAAGGAAACAGACGAAAGAAATGGCCCAACCGACCCCTATACACATGTATATACATACACGTCCACACACGCAAATATACATACCTATACATCTCAATGTACACATATAATATATACACACACAGACACATACATATATAGCCATGCACAACAATTCACACTGTCTGCCTTTATTCATTCCCCATCGTCACCTCGCCACACATGGAATACCATCCCCCTCCCCCCCTCATGTGTGCGAGGTAGCGCTAGGAAAAGACAACAAAGGCCCCATTCGTTCACACTCAGTCTCTAGCTGTCATGCAATAATGCCCGAAACCACAGCTCCCTTTCAACATCCAGGCCCCACACAACTTTCCATGGTTTACCCCAGACGCTTCAAATGCCCTGATTTAATCCACTGACAGCACGTCAACCCCGGTATACCACATCGTTCCAATTCACTCTATTCTTTGCATTCCTTTCACCCTCCTGCATATTCAGGCCCCGATCACTCAAAATCTTTTTCACTCCATCTTTCCACCTCCAATTTGGTCTCCCACTTCTCCTCGTTCCCTCCACCTCCACCTTGCGGCAGGGGTGTGTGATGTCTCCATGGTTGTTTAATTTGTTTATGGATGGGGTTGTTAGGGAGGTGAATGCAAGAGTTTTGGAAAGAGGGGCAAGTATGAAGTCTGTTGGGGATGAGAGAGCTTGGGAAGTGAGTCAGTTGTTGTTCGTTGATGATACAGCGCTGGTGGCTGATTTATGTGAGAAACTGCAGAAGCTGGTGACTGAGTTTGGTAAAGTGAGTGAAAGAAGAAAGTTAAGAGTAAATGTGAATAAGAGCAAGGTTATTAGGTACAGTAGGGTTGAGGGTCAAGTCAATTGGGAGGTAAGTTTGAATGGAGAAAAACTGGAGGAAGTAAAGTGTTTTAGATATCTGGGAGTGGATCTGTCAGCGGATGGAACCATGGAAGAGGAAGTGGATCATAGGGTGGGGGAGGGGGCGAAAATTCTGGGAGCCTTGAAGAATGTGTGGAAGTCGAGAACATTATCTCGGAAAGCAAAAATGGGTATGTTTGAAGGAATAGCGGTTCCAACAATTTTGTATGGTTGCGAGGCGTGGGCTATGGAGAGCGTTGTGCGCAGGAGGATGGATGTGCTGGTAATGAGATGTTTCAGGACAATGTGTGGTGTGAGGTGGTTTGATCGAGTAAGTAACGTAAGGGTAAGAGAGATGTGTGGAAATAAAAAGAGCGTGGTTGAGAGAGCAGAGGAGGGTGTTTTGAAATGGTTTGGGCACATGGAGAGAATGAGTGAGGAAAGATTGACCAAGAGGATATATGTGTCGGAGGTGGAGGGAACGAGGAGAAGTGGGAGACCAAATTGGAGGTGGAAAGATGGAGTGAAAAAGATTTTGTGTGATCGGGGCCTGAACATGCAGGAGGGTGAAAGGAGTGTAAGGAACAGAGTGAATTGGATCGATGTGGTATACCGGGGTTGACGTGCTGTCAGTGGATTGAATCAGGGCATGTGAAGCGTCTGGGGTAAACCATGGAAAGCTGTGTAGGTATGTATATTTGCGTGTGTGGACGTATGTATATAGATGTGTATGGGGGTGGGTTGGGCCATTTCTTTCGTCTGTTTCCCTGCGCTACCTCGCAAACGCGGGAGACAGCGACAAAGTAAAAAAAAAAAAAAAGATATGTATACATATATATATATCCCTGGGGATAGGAGAGAAAGAATACTTCCCATGTATTCCCTGCGTGTCGTAGAAGGCGACTAAAAGGGGAGGGATCGGGGGGGCTGGAAATCCTCCCCTCTTGTTTTTTTTTTTAATTTTCCAAAAGAAGGAACAGAGAACGTGGCTAGGTGAGGATATTCCCTCAGAGGCCCAGTCCTCTGTTCTTAACGCTACCTTGCTAACGCGGGAAATGGCGAATAGTATGAAAGAAAAGTATGAAAGTGCGAGGGTTAGGGAAAATGATTTGGTAAACAGAGAAGAGGTAGTAAAAGCTTTGCGGAAGATGAAAGCCGGCAAGGCAGCAGGTTTGGATGGTATTGCAGTGGAATTTATTAAAAAAGGGGGTGACTGTATTGTTGACTGGTTGGTAAGGTTATTTAATGTATGTATGACTCATGGTGAGGTGCCTGAGGATTGGCGGAATGCGTGCATAGTGCCATTGTACAAAGGCAAAGGGGATAAGAGTGAGTGCTCAAATTACAGAGGTATAAGTTTGTTGAGTATTCCTGGTAAATTATATGGGAGGATATTGATTGAGAGGGTGAAGGCATGTACAGAGCATCAGATTGGGGAAGAGCAGTGTGGTTTCAGAAGTGGTAGAGGATGTGTGGATCAGGTGTTTGCTTTGAAGAATGTATGTGAGAAAAACTTAGAAAAGCAAATGGATTTGTATGTAGCATTTATGGATCTGGAGAAGGCATATGATAGAGTTGATAGAGATGCTCTGTGGAAGGTATTAAGAATATATGGTGTGGGAGGCAAGTTGTTAGAAGCAGTGAAAAGTTTTTATCGAGGATGTAAGGCATGTGTACGTGTAGGAAGAGAGGAAAGTGATTGGTTCTCAGTGAATGTAGGTTTGCGGCAGGGGTGTGTGATGTCTCCATGGTTGTTTAATTTGTTTATGGATGGGGTTGTTAGGGAGGTGAATGCAAGAATTTTGGAAAGAGGGGCAAGTATGAAGTCTGTTGGGGATGAGAGAGCTTGGGAAGTGAGTCAGTTGTTGTTCGCTGATGATACAGCGCTGGTGGCTGTTTCATGTGAGAAACTGCAGAAGTTGGTGACTGAGTATGGTAAAGTGTGTGAAAGAAGAAAGTTAAGAGTAAATGTGAATAAGAGCAAGGTTATTAGGTACAGTAGGGTTGAGGGTCAAGTCAATTGGGAGGTGAGTTTGAATGGAGAAAAACTGGAGGAAGTGAAGTGTTTTAGATATCTGGGAGTGGATCTGGCAGCGGATGGAACTATGGAAGCGGAAGTGGATCATAGGGTGGGGGAGGGGGCGAAAATTCTGGGAGCCTTGAAGAATGTGTGGAAGTCGAGAACATTATCTCGGAAAGCAAAAATGGGTATGTTTGAAGGAATAGTGGTTCCAACAATGTTGTATGGTTGCGAGGCGTGGACTATGGATAGAGTTGTGCGCAGGAGGATGGATGTGCTGGAAATGAGATGTTTGAGGACAATGTGTGGTGTGAGGTGGTTTGATCGAGTAAGTAACGTAAGGGTAAGAGAGATGTGTGGAAATAAAAAGAGCGTGGTTGAGAGAGCAGAAGAGGGTGTTTTGAAATGGTTTGGTCACATGGAGAGAATGAGTGAGGAAAGATTGACCAAGAGGATATACGTGTCGGAGGTGGAGGGAACGAGGAGAAGAGGGAGACCAAATTGGAGGTGGAAAGATGGAGTGAAAAAGATTTTGTGTGATCGGGGCCTGAACATGCAGGAGGGTGAAAGGAGGGCAAGGAATAGAGTGAATTGGAGCGATGTGGTATACCGGGGTTGACGTGCTGTCAGTGGATTGAATCAAGGCATGTGAAGCGTCTGGGGTAAACCATGGAAAGCTGTGTAGGTATGTATATTTGCGTGTGTGGACGTATGTATATACATGTGTATGGGGGTGGGTTGGGCCATTTCTTTCGTCTGTTTCCTTGCGCTACCTCGCAAACGCGGAAGACAGCGACAAAGCAAAAAAAAAAAAAAAAATATTATATATATATATATATATATATATATATATATATATATATGTATCGATCTATCTATCTATCTATCTATATATATTATATATATATATATATATATATATATATATATATATATATATATATATATATATATATATATATATATATATATATATGTATACATATATATACATATATATTGATTCAGAGGGTGAAGGCATGTACATAGCATCAGATTGGGGAAGAGCAGAGTGGTTTCAGAAGAGGTAAAGGATGTGTGGATCAGGTGTTTGCTTTGAAGAATGTATGTGAGAAATACCTAGAAAAGCAAATGGTTTTGTATGTAGCATTTATGGATCTGGAGAAGGCATATGATAGAGTTGATACAGATGCTCTGTGGAAGGTATTAAGAATATATGGCGTAGGAGGCAAGTTGTTAGAAGCAGTGAAAAGTTTTTATCGAGAATGTAAGGTATGTGTACGTGTAGGAAGAGAAGAAAGTGATTGATTCTCAGTGAATGTAGGTTTGCGGCAGGGGTGTGTGATGTCTCCATGGTTGTTTGATTTGTTTATGGATGGGGTTGTTAGGGAGGTGAATGTAAGAGTTTTGGAAAGAGGGGCAAGTATGCAGTCTGTTATGGATCAGAGAGCGTGGGAAGTGAGTCAGTTGTTGTTCGCTGATGATACAGTGCTGGTGGCTGATTCATGTAAGAAACTGCAGAAGCCGGTGACTGAGTTTGGTAAAGTGTGTGAGAGAAGAAAGTTGAGAGTAAATGTGAATAAGAGCAAGGTTATTAGGTACAGTAGGGTTGAGGGCCAAGTCTTTTGGGAGGTAAGTTTGAATGGAGGAAAACTGGAGGAAGTGAAGTGTTTTAGATATCTGGGAGTGGATTTGGCAGCGGATGGAATCATTGAAGCGGAAGTGAATCATAGGGTGGGGAGGGGGAGAAAATTCTGGGAGCCTTGAAGAATGTGTAGATGTCGAGAACATCATATCGGAAAACAAAAATGGCTATATTTGAAGGAATAGTGGTTCCAACAATGTTGTATGGTTGCGAGACGTGGGCTACGGATAGAGTTGTAAGCAGGAGGGTGGATGTGCTAGAAATGAGATGTTTGAGGACAATATGTTGTGTGAGGTGGTTTGATCGAGTAAGTGATAATAGGGTAAGAGAGATGTGTGGAAATAAAAAGAATGTGGTTGAGCGAGCAGAAGAGGATGTTTTGAAATGGTTCCGTCACATTGAGAGAATGAGTGAGGAAAGATTGACCAAGAGGATATATGTGTCAGAGGTGGAGGGAACGAGGAGAAGTGGGAGACCAAATTGGAGGTGGAAAGATGGAGTGAAAAAGATTTTGAGTGATCGGGGCCTGAACATGTAGGAGGGTGAAAGGCGTGCAAGGAATAGAGTGAATTGGAACGATGTGGTATACCGGGGCCGACGTGCTGTCAATGGATTGAACCAGGGCATGTGAAGCATCTGGGGTAAACCATGGAAAGTTCTGTGGGGCCTGGATGTGGAAAGGAATCTGTGGTTTCGGTGCATTATTACATGACAGCTAGAGACTGAGTGTGAACGAATGGGGCCTTTGTTGTCTTTTCCTAGCACTACCTCGCACACATGAGGGGGAAGTGGGTTGTTATTACATGTGTGGCGGGGTGGCGATGGGAATGAATAAAGGCAGACAGTATGAATTATGTACACGTGTATATATGTATATGTCTGTGTGTGTATATACATGTATACGTTGAGATGTATAGGTATGTATATTTGCGTGTGTGGACGTGTATGTATATACATGCGTATGTGGGTGGCTTGGGCTATTCTTTCCTCTGTTTCCTTGCGCTACCTCGCTAACGCGGGAGACAGCGACAAAGCAAAATAAAAATAGAAATAAGATATATATATATATATATATATATTATATATATATATATATATATATATATATATATATATATATATATATATTTATTTATTTATTTATTTACATATTTATTTTGCTTTGTCGCTGGGTCCCGCGTTAGCGAGGTAGCGCAAGAAAACAGACGAAAGAATGGCCCAGCCCACCCACATACACATGTATATACATACATGTCCACACACGCAAATATACATACTGATACATCTAAAGGTATACATATATATACACACACAGACATATACATATATACACATCTGCATAATACATACTGTCTGCCTTTCTTCATTTCCATCGCCACCCCGCCACACATGAAATAACAACCCCATCCCCACTCATGTGCGCGAGGTAGCGCTAGGAAAAGACAACAAACGCCACATTCGTTCACATTCATTCTCTAGCTGTCATGTGATAATGCACCGAAACCACAGCTCCCTTTCCACATCCAAGCCCCACAGAACTTTCCATAGATTACCCCAGACGCTTCACATGCCCTGGGTCAATCCATTGACAGCACGTCGACCTCGGTATACCACATAGTTCCAATTCACTCTATTCCTTGCACGCCTTTCACCCTTATGCATGTTCAGGCCGCGATCATTCAAAATCTTTTTCACTCCATCTTTCCACCTCCAAGTTGGTCTCCCACTTCTCCTCGTTCCTTCCACCTCTGACACACATATCCTCTGGGTCAATCTTTCCTCACTCATTCTCTCCATGTGTCCAAACCATTTCAAAACTCCTTCTTCTGTTCTCTCAACCATACTCTTTTTATTACCACACATCTTTCTTATCCTGTTTTTATCGGTCAAACCACCTCACACTACATATTGTCCTCAAGCATCTCATTTCCAGCACATCCACCCTCCTCTGCACAACTCTATCCATAGTCCAGGCCTCGCAACCATATAACAATGTTGGAACCACTATTCCTTCAAACATACCCATTTTTCTTTCCGAGATAATGTTCTCGACTTCCAAACATTCTTCAAGGCTCACAGAATTTTCGCCCCCTCCCCCAGCCTATGATTCACTTCCGCTTCCATGGTTCCATCCGCTGCCAAATCCACTCCCAGATATCTAAAACACTTCACTTCCTCCAGTTTTTCTCCATTCAAACTTACCTCCATATTGACTTGTCCCTCAACCCTACTGTACCTGATAACCTTACTCTTATTCACATTTACTCTCAGCTTTCTTCTCTCACACACTTTACCAAACTCAGTCACTAGCTTCTGCAGTTTCTCACATGAGTCAGCCACCAGCGCTGTATTATCAGCGAACAACAACTGACTCACTTTCGAAGCTTTCTCATCCACAACGGACTGCATACTTGCCCCTCTTTTCAAAACTCTTGCATTCACCTCCCTAACAACCCCATCCATAAAGAAATTAAACAAACATGGAGACATCACACACCCCTGCCGCAAACCTACCTTCACTGAGAACTAATCACTTTCCTCTCTTCCTACACGTACACATGCCTTACATCCTCGATAAAAACTTTTCACTGCTTCTAACAACTTGCCTCCCACACCATATATTCTTAATATCTTCCACAAAGCATCTCTATCAACTCTATCATATGCCTTCTCAAGATCCATAAATGCTACATACAAATCCATTTGCATTTCTAATTATTTCTCACACACATTCTTCAAAGCAAACACCTGATCCACACATCCTCTATCACTTCTGAAACCACACTGCTCTTCCCCAATCTGATGCTCTGTACATGCCTTCACCCTCTCAATCAATACCCTCCCATATAATTTCCCAGGAATACTCAACAAACTTATAGCTCTGTAATTCGAGCACTCACTTTTATCCCCTTCGCTTTTGTACAATGGCACTATGCAAGCATTCCGCCAATTCTCAGGCACCTCACCATGATTCATACATACATTAAATGACCATACCAACCAGTCAACAATAGTCACCCCCTTTTTAATAAATTCCACTGCAATACCATCCAAACCAGCTGCCTTGCCGGCTTTCATCTTCCATAAAGCTTTTACTACCTCTTCTCTGTTTACCAAATCATTTTCCCAAGCCCTCCCACTTTACACACAACCTCGATCAAAACACCCTATATCTGCCACTCTATCATCAAACAAATTCAACAAACCTTCAAAATACTCATTCCATCTCATTCTCACATCTCTCCTATTTTCATACGTATACTTATGTATATATTTTTCAGCACATAAATCTACCAGCTTTTCACCATTTCCATTTACGACTACTTGTTATCACCTCTCCATTAGCCCCCTTTACTGAAGTTCCATTTGTTCCCTTGTCTTACGCACTTTATTTACCTCCTTCCAAAACATTTTTTTTTTTCTCCCTAAAATTTAATGATACTCTCTCACCCCAAGTCTCATTTGCCTTCTTTTTCACCTCTTCCACCTTTCTCTTGACCTCCTGCCTTTTTCTTTTATACATCTCCCATTTATTTGCATTATTTCCCTGCAAAAATCGTCCAAATGCCTCTCTCTTCTCTTTCACTAATAATCTTACTTTTTCATCCCACCACTCACTACCCTTTCTAATCTGCTCACCTCCCACGCTTCTGATGCCATAAGCATGTTCTGCGCAAGCCATCACTGCTTCCCTAAATGTATCCCATTCCTCCCCCACTCCCCTTACGTCCTTTGTTCTCACCTTTTTCCATTTTGTACTCAGTCTCTCATGGTACTTCCTCACACAAGTCTCCTTCCGAAGCTCACTTACTCCAGCAAATCCACCCTCCTCCGCACAGCTCTATCTATAGCCCACGCCTCGCAAACTTATAACATTGTTGGAACCACTGTTCCTTCAAACATACCCATTTTTGCTTTCCAAGGTAACGTTTTCAACTTCCAAACATTTTTCAACGCTCCCAGAACTTTCGCCCACTCCCCAACCCTGTGACTCACTTCCGCTTCCATGGTTCCATCCGCTGCCAAATCCACTCCCAGATATCTAAAACACTTCACTTCCTCCAATTTTTCTCCATTCAAACTCCCAATTGACTTGTCCGTCAACCCTATGTACCGAATAACCTTGCTCTTATTCCATTTACTCTCAGCTTTTTTCTTTCCCACACTTTACCAAACTCAGTCACCTGCATCTGCAGTTTCTCACCCGAATCAGCCACCAGCGCTGTATTATCAGCGAACAATAACTGACTCACTTCCCAAGCTCTCTCATCCACAACAGACTGCATACTTGCCCCTCTTTCGAAAACCCTTGCATTCACCTCCTTAACAACCCCATCCATAAACAAATCAAAGACCCAAGGAGACATCACGCACCCCTTCCGCGGACCAACATTCAGTGAGAACTAATCACTTTCCTCTCTTCCTACACGTACACATACCTTACATCCTCGATAAAGACTTTTCACTGCTTCTAAAAACATACCTCCCACACCATATATTCTTAATACCTTCCACACAGCATCTCTATCAATTCTATCATATGCCTTCTCCAGATCCCTAATTGCTACATACAAATCCCTTTGCTTTTCTAAGTATTTCTCACATACATTCTTCAAAGCAAACACTGATCCACACATCCTCTACCACTTCTGAAACCCCACTGCTCTTCCCCAGTCTGATGCTATGTACATGCCTTCACCCTCTCAATCAATACCCTCCCATATAATTTCCCAGGAATACTCAACAAGCCTATACCTCTGTAATTTGAGCACTCACTCTTATCCCCTTTGCCATTGTACAATGGCACTATGCAAGCATTCCGGCAGTCCTCAGGCACCTCAAAATGAGTCATACATACATTGAATAACCTTATCAACCAGTAAACAATACTGTCACCCCCTTTTTTACTAAATTTCACTGCATTACCATCCGAACCCGCTGCCTTGCCGGCTTTCATCCTCCGCGGAGCTTTTACTGCCTCTTCTCTATTTACGAAATCATTCTCCCTAACCCTCTCACTCTCCACACCACCTCGACCAAAACACCCTATATCTGCCACTCTATCATCAAAGACATTCAACAAACCTTCAAAATACTCACTCCATCTCCTTCTCATATCACCACTACTTGTTATCACCTCCCCATTTGCCCCCTTCACTGATGTTCACATTTGTTCCCTTTTCTTACGCACCTTATTTACCTCCCCCCAAAACATCTTTTTATTCTCCCTGAAATTTAATGATACTCTCTCACCACAACTCTCATTTGCCCTCTTTTTCGCCTCTTGCACCTTTCTCTTTACCTCCTGCCTCTTTCTTTTATACATCTCCCACTCATTTACATTATTTCCCTGCAAAAATCGTACAAATGCCTCTTTCTTCTCTTTCACTAATAATCTTACCTCTTCATCCCACCACTCAATGCCCTTTCTAATCTGCCCACCTCCCACGCTTCTCATGCCACAAGTATCTTTTGCACAAGCCATCACTGCTTCTCTAGATGCATCCCATTCCTCCCCCACTCCCCTTATGTCATTTCTTCTCACCTTTTTCCATTCTGTACTCAGAGTCTCCTGGTACTTTTTCACACATGTCTCTTTCCCAAGCTCACTTAATCTCACCACTCTTTTCAACCCAACATTCTCTCTTCTTTTCTGAAAACCTATACAAATCTTCACCTTCGCCTCCACAAGATGATGATTAGCCACCCTTCCAATTGCACCTCTCTGCACATTAACATCCAAAAGCCTCTCCTTCGCGCGCCTATCACTTAACACGTAATCCAATAACGCTCTCTGGCCATCTCTCCTACTTCCATATTTATACTTATGTACATCTCGTTTTTATCGAGGATGTAAGGCATGTGTACGTGTAGGAAGAGAGGATTGTGATTGGTTCTCAGTGAATGTAGGTTTGCGGCAGGGGTATGTGATGTCTCCATGGTTGTTTAATTTGTTTATGGATGGGGTTGTTAGGGAGGTGAATGCAAGAGTTTTGGAAAGAGGGGCAAGTATGAAGTCTGTTATGGATGAGAGAGCTTGGGAAGTGAGTCAGTTGTTGTTCGCTGATGATACAGCGCTGGCGGCTGATTCATGTGACAAACTGCAGAAGCTGGTGACTGAGTTTGGTAAAGTGTGTGAAAGAAGAAAGTTAAGAGTAAATGTGAATAAGAGCAAGGTTATTAGGTACAGTAGGGTTGAGGGTCAAGTCAATTGGGAGGTAAGTTTGAATGGAGAAAAACTGGAGGAAGTAAAGTGTTTTAGATATCTGGGAGTGGATCTGGCAGCGGATGGAACCATGGAAGCGGAAGTGAATCATAGGGTGGGGGAGGGGGCGAAAATCCTGGGAGCCTTGAAGAATATGTGAAAGTCGAGAGCATTATCTCGGAAAGCAAAAATGGGTATGTTTGAAGGAATAGTAGTTCCAACAATGTTGTATGGTTGCGAGGCGTGGGCTATGGATAGAGTTGTGCGCAAGAGGGTGGATGTGCTGGAAATGAGATGTTTGAGGACAATGTGTGGTGTGAGGTGGTTTGATCGAGTAAGTAATGTAAGGGAAAGAGAGATGTGTGGAAATAAAAAGAGCGTGGTAGAGAGAGCAGAAGAGGGTGTTTTGAAATGGTTTGGGCACATGGAGAGAATGAGTGAGGAAAGATTGACCAAGAGGATATATGTGTCGGAGGTGGAGGGAACGAGGAGAAGTGGGAGACCAAATTGGAGGTGGAAATATGGAGTGAAAAAGATTTTGTGTGATCGGGGCCGGAACATGCAGGAGGGTGAAAGGAGGGCAAGGAATAGAGTGAATTGGATCGATGTGGTATACCGGGGTTGACATGCTGTCAGTGGATTGAATCAGGGCATGTGAAGCGTCTGGGGTAAACCATGGAAAGTTGTGTGGGGCCTGGATGTGGAAAGGGAGCTGTGATTTTGGGCATTATTGTATGACAGCTAGAGACTGAGTGTGAACGAATGGGGCCTTTGTTGTCTTTTCCTAGCGCTACCTTGCACACATGAGGGGAAGGGGGATGGTATTCCATGTGTGGCGAGGTGGCGATGGGAATGAATAAAGGCAGACAGTGTGAATTGTTGTGCATGGGTATATATGTATGTGTCTGTGTGTATATATATATGTTTATATGGAGATGTATAGGTATGTATATTTGCGTGTGTGGACGTGTATGTATATACATTGTGTATGGGGGTGGGTTGGGCCATTCTTTCGTCTGTTTCCT
Organism: Panulirus ornatus; assembly: GCF_036320965.1. NCBI lineage: Eukaryota > Metazoa > Arthropoda > Malacostraca > Decapoda > Palinuridae > Panulirus > Panulirus ornatus. The sequence goes on along the minus strand of NC_092244.1, from coordinate 23,265,405 downwards.
TGCGCTACCTCGCAAACGCGGGAGACAGCGACAAAGCAAAATAAATAAAAAAATACATCTCTTTTTAAACCAGGTATTCTCAATCACCAGTCCTTTTCAGCATATAAATCTACAAGCTCTTTACCATTTCTAGTGACAAAAATGAACACCTCATGTCCACCAATTATTCCCTCAACTACCACATTACTCACCTTTGCATTCAAATCACCCATCACTATAACCCGGTCTCGTGCATCAAAACTACTAACACACTCAGCTGCTCCCAAAACACTTGCCTCTCATGATCTTTCTTCTCATGTCAAGGTGCATATGCACCAATTATCACCCATCTCTCTCCATCCACTTTCAGTTTTACCCATATTAATCTAGAGTTTACTTTCTTACACTCTATCACATACTCCCACCACTCCTGTTTCATGAGTAGTGCTACTCCTTCCCTTGCTCTTGTCCTCTCACTAACCCCTGACTTTACTCCCAAGACATTCCCAAACCACTCTTCCCCTTTACCCTTGAGCTTCGTTTCACTCAGAACCAAAACAACAAGGTTCCTTTCCTCAAACATACCACCTATCTCTCTTTTTTTCTCATCTTGGTTACATCCACACACATATAGACACCCCAATCTGAGCCTTTGAGGACGATGAGGACTCCTCGCGTGACTCCTTCTTCTGTTTCCCCATTTAGAAAGTTAAAATACAAGAAGGGGAGGGTTTCTAGCCTCCCGCTCCCGTCCCCTTTAGTCGCCTTCTACGACACGTGAGGAATGCGTGGGAGGTATTCTTTCTCCTCTATCCCTAGGGATATATATATATTATATATATATATATATATATATATATATATATATATATATATTATATATATATTATATATATATATATATATATATAATTATTATATATAATATAATATATATATATATAAAATAATATATATATATATATATATTATATATATATATTTATTTATTTATTATACTTTGTCGCTGTCTCCTGCGTTAGCGAGGTAGCGCAAGGAAACAGACGAAAGAACAGCCCAAGCCACCCACATACACATGTATATACATAAAGGCCTACACACACACATATACATACCTATACATTTGAACGTATACATATATATACATACACAGACATATGCATATATACACATGCACATATTTATACATACTGCATTCATCCATTCTCGCCGCTACCTCACCACACATGAAATGAAACCCCCCCTCCCCCTGCGTGTGCGCGAGGTAGCGCTAGGAAAGGGCAACAAAGGCCACCTTCGTCACATTCAGACTCTAGCTGTCATGTATGATGCACCGAAACCACAGCTCCCTTTCCACATCCAGGCCCCACAAAACTTTTCATGGTTTACCCCAGACGCTTCACATGCCCTGGTTCAATCCATGACAGCATGTCGACCCCGGTATACCACATCATTCCAAAATCTTTTTCACTCCATCCTTCCACCTCCAATTTGGTCTCCCACTTCTCCTCGTTCCCTCCACCTCTGACACATATATCCTTTTTGTCAATGTTTCGTAACTCATTCTCTCCACGTAACCAAACCATTTCAATACACCCTCTTTTGCTCTCTGAAACACACTCTTTTTATTACCACACATCTCTCTTACCCTTTCATTACTTATTCGATCAAACCACCTCACATCACATATTGTCCTCAAACATCTCATTTCCAACACACCCACCCTCTTCCGCACAACCCTATCTATAGCCCACGCCTCGCATACATATAACATTATTGGAACCACTATTCCTTCAAACATACCCATTTTTGCTTTCCGAGATAATGTTCTCGCTTTCCACACATTCTTCAATGCTCCCAGAACTTTCGCGCCCTCCCCCACCCTGTGACTCACTTCCGCTTCCATTGTTCCATCCGCTGCCAAATCCACTCCCAGATATCTAAACGACTTCACTTCCTCCAGTTTTTCTCCATTCAAACGTACCTTCCAATTGACTTGACCCTCAACCCTACTGTATCTACTAACCTTCCCTTTATTCGCATTTACTCTCAGCTTTCTTTTTTCATATATTTTACCAAACTCAGTGGCCAGCTTCTGCAGTTTCTCACCCGAATCAGCCACCAGCGCTGTATCATCACTGAACAACAACTGACACACTTCCCAAACCCTCTTATCCACAACAGACTGCATACTTGCCCCTCTCCAAAACTCTTGCATTCACCTCCCTAACAACTCCATCCATAAACAAATTAAACAACCATGGAAACATCATGCACCCCTGCCGCAAACCGACATTCAGTGAAACCAATCACTTTCCTCTCTTCCTATTCGTACAGATGTCTTACATCCTCGATAAAAACTTTTCAATGATTTTAGCAACTTATCTCCACACCATATACTCTTAATACCTTTCACAGAGCATCTCTATCAACTCTATCATATGCCTTCTGCAAATCCATAAATGCTACGTACAGATCCATTTGTTTTTCTAGGTATTTCTCACACACATTCTTCAAAGCAAACACCTGATCCACACATCCTCTACCACTTCTGAAACCACACTGCTCTTCCCGAATCGGATGCTCTGTACATGCTTTCACCCTCTCAATCAATAACGTACCATATAATTTTCCAGGAATTCTCAATAAACTTATACCTCTGTAATTTGAGCACTCACCTTTATCTCCTTTGCCTTTGTACAGTGGCACTATGCATGCATTCCGCCAATCCTCAGGTACCTCACCATAAGCTATACATACACTGAAAATCCTCACCAACCAGTCAACAACACAGTTATTTCCTTTTCTAATAAATTACTCTGCAATACCATCCAATCCCGCCGCCTTGAAGGCTTTCATCTTCCGCAAAGCTTTTACAAACTCTTCTCTGTTTACGAAATCATTCTCCCTGACCCTCTCACTTCACCACTTCGACCAAAACACCCTGTATCTGCCACTCTAGCATCAAACAAATTCAACAAACCTTCAAAATACTCACTCCATCTGCTCACATTTTCACTACTTGTTATTACCTCCCCATTAGCCCCCTTCACCGATGTTCCCATTTGTTCTCTTATCTTACGCACCTTACTTACCTCCTTCCAAAACATCTTTTCATTCTCCCCAAAATTTAATGATACTCTCTCACCCCAACTCTCATTTCCCCTCTTTTTCACCTCTTGACACCTTTCTCTTGACCTCCTGCCACTTTCTTTTATACATCTCCCAGTCATTTGCACTATTTGCCTGCAAAAATCGTCCAAATGCCTCTCTTTCTCTTTCACTAATAATCCTACTTCTTCATACCACCACTCACTACCCTTTCTAATCTGCCCACCTTACACACTTCTCATGCCACAAGCATCTTTCGCACAAGACATCACTGCTTCCCTAAATACATCCCATTTTCCCCCCACTCCCCTTACGTCCTTTGCTCTCCCCTTTTCTCCAATCTGCATTCAGTCTCTCTTAGTACTTCCTCACACAAGTCTCCTTCCCAGGCTCACTTACTCTCAACACTCTCTTCACCCCAACATTCTCTCTTCTTTTCTGAAAACCTCCACAAATCCTCACCTTTGCCTCCACAAGATAATGATCAGACATCCCTCCAGTTGCACTTCTCAGAACATTAACATCCAAAAGTCTCTCTTTCACGTGCCTATCAATTAACATGTAATCCAATAACGCTCTCTGGCCATCTCTCTTACTTCCATATGTATACTTATGTATATCTTTCTTTTTAAACAAGGTATTCCCAATCACCAGTCCTTTTTCAGCACACAAGCTCTTCACCATTTCCATTTACGACACTGAACACCTCATGTACACTAATTATTCCCTCAACTGCCACATTACTCACCTATGCATTCAAATCACCCATCACTATAACCTGGTCTCATGCATCAAAACTGCTAAAACACTCACTCAGCTGTTCCTAAAACACTTGCCTCACATGATGTTTCTTCTCATGCCCAGGTGCATAGGCACCAATAATCACCCATCTCTCTCCATCCACTTTCAGTTTTACCTATATCAATCTTACACTCTGTCACATACTCCCACAACTCCTGTTTCAGGAGTAGTGCTACTCCTTCCTTTGCTCTTGTCCTCTTACCAACCCCTGACTTTACTCCCAAAACATTCCCAAACCACTCTTTCCCTTTACCCTCAAGTTTTGTTCACTCATAGCCAAAACGTCCAGGTTCCTTTCCTCAAACATAGTAGCTATCTCTCCTTTTTTCTGATCTTAAATACATCCACTCGCATTTAGAAACACCAATGTGAGCCTTCGAGGAGGATGAGCACTCCCCGCACGACTCCTTCTGTTTCCCCTTTTAGAAAGTTGAAATACAGTCGCATTCTACAACACACGGGGAATGCGTGGAAAGTATTCTTTCTCCCTATCCAATATATATATATATATATATATATTATTATATATATATATATATATATATATAATATATATATATATATATATATATATATATATATATATATATATATATATATATAATATATGTATATATATATATATATTATATATATATATATATATATATATATATATATATATATATATATATATTATATATATATATATATATATATATATATATATGGTCTGTGGGGCCTGGATGTGGAAAGGGAGCTGTGGTTTCGGTGCACTATACATGACAACTAGAGACCGAGCGTGAACGAATGTGGCCTTTGTTGTCTTTTCCTAGCTCTACCTCATACACGTGCGCAGGGAGGAGGTTGTCATTTCATGTGTGGCGGGGTGGCGACAGGAATGAATAAAGGCAGCAAGTATGAATTATGTGCATGTCTCTGTATGTAACGAATGTATATATACATAATAATAATAACAATAATATATATATATATATATATATATATATATATATATATATATATATATATATATATATATATATATATATATATTTTTTTTTTTTTTTTTTTTGCTTTGTCGCTGTCTCCCGCGTTTGCGAGGTAGCGCAAGGAAACAGGGGAAAGAAATGGCCCGACCCTCCCCCATACACATGTATATACATACGTCCACACACGCAAATATACATACCTACACAGCTTTTCATGGTTTACCCCAGACGCTTCACATGCCCTGATTGAATCCACTGACAGCACGTCAACCCCGGTATACCACATCGATCCAATTCATTCTATTCCTTGCCCTCCTTTCACCCTCCTGCATGTTCAGGCCCCGATCACAGAAAATCTTTTTCACTCCATATTTCCCCTCCAATTTGGTCTCCCACTTCTCCTCGTTCCCTCCACCTCCGACACATATATCCTCTTGGTCAATCTTTCCTCACTCATTCTCTCCATGTGCCCAAACCATTTCAAAACACCCTCTTCTGCTCTCTCAACCACGCTCTTTTTATTTCCACACATCTCTCTTACCCTTACGTTACTTACTCGATCAAACCACCTCACACCACACATTGTCCTCAAACATCTCATTTCCAGCACATCCATCCTCCTGCGCACAACTCTATCCATAGCCCACGCCTCGCAACCACACAACATTGTTGGAACCACTATTCCTTCAAACATACCCATTTTTGCTTTCCGAGATAATGTTCTCGACTTCCACACATTCTTCAAGGCTCCCAGAATTTTCGCCCCTCCCCCACCCTATGATCCACTTCCGCTTCCATGGTTCCATCCGCTGCCAGATCCACTCCCAGATATCTAAAACACTTTACTTCCTCCAGTTTTTCTCCATTCAAACTTACCTCCCAATTGACTTGACCCTCAACCCTACTGTACCTAATAACCTTGCTCTTATTCACATTTACTCTTAACTTTCTTCTTTCACACACTTTACCAAACTCAGTCACCAGCTTCTGCAGTTTCTCACATGAATCAGCCACCAGCGCTGTATCATCAGCGAACAACAACTGACTCACTTCCCAAGCTCTCTCATCCCCAACAGACTTCATACTTCCAAAACTCTTGCATTCACCTCCCTAACAACCCCATCCATAAACAAATTAAACAACCATGGAGACATCACACACCCTGCCGCAAACCTACATTCACTGAGAACCAATCACTTTCCTCTCTTCCTACACGTACACATGCCTTACATCCTCGATAAAAACTTTTCACTGCTTCTAACAACTTGCCTCCCACACCACATATTCTTAATACCTTCCACAGAGCATCTCTATCAACTCTTTCATATGCCTTCTCCAGATCCATAAATCTACATACAAATCCATATATATATTATATATATATATATATATATATATATATATATATATATATATATATATATATATATATATATATATATTTATATTTTATATATTATATATATATATATATATATATATATATATATATATATATATAATATATATATATATATAATATATTTCTTTTTCTTTCTTTTAAACTATTCGCCATTTCCCGCGTTGCGAGGTAGCGTTAAGAACAGAGGACTGGGCCTTTTTTGGAATATCCTCACGTGCCCCACTCTGTTCCATTTTTGGAAAAAAAAAAAAAAAACGAGAGGGAGGATTTCCAGCCCCCGCTCCCTCCTTTTAGTCACCTTCTACGACACGCAGGAATACGTGGAAGTATTCTTAATCCCTATCCCCATATATATATATATATATATATATATATATATATTATATATAATATATATTTTTTATCTATCTGTCTATTTTACTTTGTCGTTGTCTCCCGCGTTAGCGAGGTAGCACAAGGAAACAGACGAAAGAATAGCCCAACCCACCCACATACACATGTATATACATACACGTCCACACACGCAAATATACATACCTATACATCTCAACGTATACATATATACACTCACACAGACATATACATATATACACATGTACATAATTCACACTGTCTGCCTTTATTCATTTCCATCGCCACCCCGCCACACATGAAATAACAACCCCCTCCCCCCCGCATGCCCGCGAGGTAGCGCTAGGAAAAGACAACAAAGGCCAAATTCATTCACACTAAGTCTCTAGCTGTCATGTATAATGTACCGAAACTACAGCTCCCTTTCCACATCCAGGCCCCACAAAACTTTCCATGGCTTACCCCAGACGCTTCACATGCCCTTGTTCAATCCATTGCCAGCACATCAACTCCAGTATACCACATCGTTCCAATTCACTCTATTTCTTGCGCGTCTTTCACCCTCCTGCATGTTCAGGCCCCGATCACTTAAAATCATTTTCACTCCATCTTTCCACCTCCAATTTGGTCTCCCACTTCTCCTCGTTCCCTCCACCTCTGACACATATATCCTGTTTGTCAATCTTTCCTCACTCATTCTATCCAAGTGACCAAATTGTTTCAACACACCCTCTTCTGCTCTCTCAACCACATCCTTTTTATTACCACACATCTCTCTTACCCTTTCATTACTTACTTGATAAAACCAGCTCACACCACATACTATCCTCAAACATCTCATTTCCAGCACAACCACCCTCCTCCACACTAAACTATCTACAGCCGATGCCTCGCAACCTTACAACATTGTTGGATGCACTATTCCTTCAAACATACCCATTTTTGCTCTTAGAGATAATGTTCTCACCTTCCACACATTCTTCAATGCTCCCAGAACCTTCGCCCCCTTCCTGTGACTCACTTCCACTTCCATGGTTCCATCCACTGCGAAGTCACTCCCAGATATCTAAAACATTTCACTTCCGCCAGTTTTTCTCCATTCAAACTTACCTCCCTATTAACTAGTCCCTCAACCCTATTGAACCTAATAAAATTATTCTTATTCACTTTTACTCTCAACTTTCTTCTTTCACACATTTTACCAAACTCAGTCACCAACTTCTGCAGTTTTTCATCCGAATCAGCCGCCAGTGCTGTATCATCAGCGAACAACAACTGACTCACTTTCTAAGCTCTCTAATCCACAACAGACTGTATACTTGCTCCTCTTTCCAAAACCCTTGCATTCAACTCCCTAAGCATCCCATCCACAAAGAAATGCCGCAAGCCGACATTCACTGGGAGGGAACCAATCACTTTCCTGTCCTCCTACTCGTGCACATGCCTTACATCCTCGGTAAAAACTTTTCATTGCTTCTAGCAACTTACCTCCCACACCATATACTCTTAATACCTTCCACAAATAATCTATTAACCCTATCATATGCCTTCTCCAGATCCATAAATGCTAAATACAAATTAAGTCACCAACTTCTGCAGTTTCTCACCCGAATCAGCCACTAGGACTGTATCATCAGTGAACAACTGACTCACTTCCCAAGACCTCTCATCCACATTAGAATGCACACTTGTTCTTCTCTCCAAAACTCTTCCATTCACCTCCCTAACCACCCCATCCATAAACAAATTAAACAACCATGGAAACATAACGCATCCCTGCCACAAACTGACATTCACTGGGAACCAATCACTTTTCTCTCTTACTACTCATACACATGCCTTACATCCTTGGTAAAGACTTTTCACTACTTCTAGTAACTTACCTCCCATGCCACATATTCTTTGAACCTTCCAGAAAGCATCTCTATCAACCCTATCATATGCCTTCTCCAGGTCCATAAATCCTACATATAAATACATCTGTTTTTCTAAGTATTTCTCACATATATTCTTCAAAGCAAATACCTGATCCACACATCCTCTACCACTTCTGAAACCACACTTATCTTCCCCAATCTGATGCTCTGTACATGCCTTTACCCTCTCGATCAATACCTTCCCATGTAATTTCCCAGTAATACTCAACAAACCTATTGCGCAGTAATCTGAACATTCACCTTTATCTCCTTTGCAATTGTAAAGTGGCACTATGCATGAATTCTGCCAATCCTCAGGCACTTCACCATGAACCATACATACAATGAATATCCTTACCAACCAATCAACAACACAGTCACCCCCCCCCCCTTTTTTTTGTATAAATTCTACTGCAGTACCATCTCTGTCTACCAAACCATTATCCCTGACCCTCTCACTTTGCACACCACCTCGAACAAAACAACCTATATCTGCCACTCTATCATCAAACACATTTAACAAACCTTCAAAATATTCACTCCATCTCCGCACTTCATTGCTCTTTGTTATTACCTCTCCTCATGCCCCCTTCACCGATGTTCCCATTTGTTCTCTTGCCTTACTGACGTTATTTATCTCCTTCCAAAACATCTTTTTATTCACCCTAAAATCTAATGATACTCTCTCACCCCAACTCTTATTTGCCCTCTTATTTACCTCTTGCACCTTTATCTTGACCTCCTGCCGCTTTCTTTTATACATCTCCCAGTGATTTGCACTATTTCCCTGCAAAAATTGTCCAAACGTCTCTCTCTTCTCTTTCACTAACAATCTTATTTCTTCATCACACCACTCACTACACTTTCTAATCTGCCCACCTCCCACCTTTCTCCTGCCACATGTATCTTTTGCACAAGCCATCACTGCTTCCCTAAATACATCCCATTCCTCCCCCACTCCCCTTATGTCGTTTGCTCTCACCTTTTGCCATTCTGTACTCAATCTCTCTCGGTATTTCCTCACACAAGTATCCTTTCCAAGCTCATTTACTCTCACCACTCTCTTCTCCCCAACATTCTCTCTTCTTTCAGAAAACCTCTTCAAATCTTCACCTTCGCCTCCACAAGAAAGTGATTAGACATCCCTCCAGCTGCCCCTCTTAGAACATTAACATCTAAAAGTCTCTTTTACATGCCTATCAATTAACACGTAATCTAATAACGCTCTCTGGCCATATCACCTACTCACATACATACACTTATATATATCTCTCTATTCAAACCAGGTATTCCCAATCACCTGCCCTTTTTCAGCACATACATCCACAAGTTCTCCACCATTTACATTTAAAACACTGAACACCCCATGTACACCAATTATATCAACTGCTACTATGCACTTGCATTCAATCCCATCTGTACCGATATCGTGCATCAGCTGCCAACACACATCGTGCTCCAAACTTGTCTCCATGTCTTTCTCTTGACCAGTGCAAGGTACATGATTACCATCTTTCTCTCCACTTCAATTACCCATATCAACGCAGTTACTTCACCATCATCACATACTCCAACTCTACTTGGGTAGTGTTCCTTCCGTGTTTGTCTTCTCACCAACCTAACTTACTCCAGATTCCCAAACCACTCTTCCCCTTTACCCTTGGGCTTTGTTTCACTCAGAGCCAAAACATCCAGGTTCCTATACTCAAACATACTATCTATCTCTCCTTTTTTCTCATCTTGGTTACATCCACACACATTTAGACACCCCAATCTGAGCCTTCAAGGAGGATGAGCACTCCCCGCATGACTCCTGCTTCCCCTTTTATACATACACATACATATAGACACAAGTACATATTTATGCTTGCCTTCATCCATTCCCGATGCCACCCTGTCCCACAGGAAAATGCACAAATGCTTGAAAGAAAAGAGAAAAGATAACATATGTATTATCTTCTCTTCCCCCCACACATGATCAGTGAGGTAGCGCCAGGATACACACAAAGAAAGGTCATGTATGCTTATATACATTCTCTAGCTGCCATGTGCAATCCACCCACCAAAACCACAGATCCCTATTCACATCCAGGTATACCCTGGACATTTCACATGCCCTGGTTCAGTCTAATGATATCATGCTGACCCCAGATTACTACATCATTCCAATTCACTTTATTCCATGCACGCCTCCCACCCTCCTGCATGTTCAGGCCCCAATTGCTCAAAATATTTTTCAGTTCATTTCTCTATCTCCAATTTGGTCTCCTGGTTCTCCTTGTTCCCTCCACTTCTGACATATATATTCTCTTTATCAACCTTTCCTTACTCATTCTCTTCATATTTCCAGACCATTTCAACACATCCTCTTCTGTTCTTTCAACCACAATATTTTTATCACCACACATCTCTTAAACCATTTCATTACATACTTGATCAAACCACTTCACACCACATATTGTCCTCAACCATTTCATTTCCAACACATCCATCCTTCTCTGCACAACCTTATCAATAGCCCATGCTTCACAACCATATGATATTGTTGCAACTACTATTCCTTCAAACATACCTATTTCTGCCTTCCGAGATAACGTTCTCTCTTTCCTCACATTCTTCATCACTCCCAGAATCCTCGCCCCCTTCCCCACCCTATGACTCATTTTCACTTCCAAATCCACTCCCATTTCACTTCCTCCAATCTTTCTCCATTCAAACTTACATCCTAACTAACTTGTCCCTTAACTCTGCTGAACCTGATAACCTTGCCTTCATTTACATTTACTCTCAACTTTCTCCTTTCAAACACTCTTCCAAAGTCAGTCACTAACTTTAGCAGTTTCTCACTTTAATGAGGCATCAGTACTGTATCATCAGCAAACAACAACTGACTCACTTTCCAGGCCCTCTTATCTCGAACAGACTACATACTCACCCCTCTCTCTGAGACTCTTGTATTTACCTCCCTCACCAGTCTATCTATAAACAAATCAAATAACCATGGTGACATCACACACCCCTACTGTAGTATAGCTATCATTGGGAACCATTCACTCTCCTCTCTTCCTACTCATATATATGCCTTACACCCTTCATAAAAACTTCTCACTGCTTCTAGCAGCTTATCTCCTACACCAAATATTATTAAGACCTTCCAACAAAGCATCTCTATTAACCCTAACGTATGCCTTCTGCAGATCTAAAAATGCCACATACAAATCCATCAGTTCTAAGTATTTCTCACACACATTCTCCAAAACAAAAATTTGATCCACACATCCTCTACCACTTCTGAAACCTCAATGCTCCTCCCCAGTCTGATGCTCAGGACATGCCTTCACCCTCGTAATCAATACCCTCCCATACAACTTACCAGGTATACTCAACAAACTTATACCTCTGTAGTTTGAACATTTGCTTTTATCCCATTTACTTTCATACAAGGGTACTTTACATGCATTCTCCCAATCCTCGTGCACTTCACCATGATCCACACTTATACTGAATTTTCTTATCAACCAATCAACAATACAGTCACCTACTTTCTTAATAAGATGGAGTGAAAAAGATTTTGAGTGATCGGGGCATGAACATGCAGGAGGGTGAAAGGCGTGCAAGGAATAGAGTGAATTGGAACGATGCGGTATACCGGGGTCGACGTGCTGTCAATGGATTAAACCAGGGCATGTGAAGCGTCTGGGGTAAACCATGGAAAGTTGTGTGGGGCCTGGATGTGGAAAGGGAGCTGCGGTTTCGGTGTATTATCACATGACAGCAAGAGACTGAGTGTGAACGAATGGGGCCTTTGTTGTCTTTTCCTAGCGCTACCTCGCACACATGAGGGAGGAGGGGGATGTTATTCCATGTGTGGCGGGGTGGCGATGGGAATAAATAAAAGCAGACAGTATGAATTATGTACATGTGTATATGTCTGTGTGTGTATATATATGCGTACATTGAAATGTATAGGTATGTATATTTGCGTGTGTGGACGTGTACATATGTATATACATGTGTATGTGGGTGGGTTGGGCCATTCTTTCGTCTGTTTCCTTGCGCTACCTCGCTAACGCGGGAGACAGCGACAAAGCAAAATAAATTAATAATAAATAACTTTCTTAATAAATTCAACAGCAATACTATCCACTCCAGCCACCTTTCCGTATTTCATCTTACACAAGGCTTTCACCACCTATTTTCTTTTCACCAAGCCACTCTCCATGACTTTCTCACTTCACATACCACCCCGACTAAAACACCCTACGCCTGTCACTCTATCTCCAAACACATTCAACATTCCTTCAAAATACTCACTCCTTCAAAATCCTCATTTCCATCTCCTTATTCCATCAGTACCTGTTATCATTCCCCCTTTTGCCTCCTTAACCGATGTCCCCATTTGTTCTCTTGTCTTTTGCAAATCATTTACCTCCTTCCAAAACATCTTTTTATTCTCCCTAAAGTTTAATAATACTCTCTCCCCCTAACTATTATTTGCCCTCTTTTTAAACCTCTGCATCTTCCTCTTGACCTCCTGTTGCTTTCTCTTTTACATCTCCCAATCATTTGCACTCCTTCCCTGTAAGTACCACCCAAATGCCTGTCTTTTCTCTTTCACTAGCAACTTTACTTTATCCCACAACTCACTACCCTTTCTAATCTGCCCACCTCCCACCTTTTGTGTGCCACATGCATCTCTTGCACATGCCGTCACTGCTTTCCTAATTACCTCTCATCCCTCAACCACTCCCCTCAACTTCATTTGCTCTCACCTTTTGCCATTCCCTCATCCATTCCCCTCAACTTCATGTGCTCTCACCTTTTGCCATTCTACAATCAATTTCTGCTTGTATTTCTTCACTCAAGTCTCCTTTCCAAGCTTACTTACGCTTACTAGTCTCTTCTTTCCAACAAAAACCTCTACAAATCTTCACCCTTGCCTCCACAATGATTAGATATCCCACCAGCTGCCCCTCAGAACATTTGCATCCAAAAGTCTTTTTTACGTGCCTATCAGTAATACAAAATAATGCCCAATGATTATCTTTCCTGCTCACATACCACACATGTACCTGTGTATATCTCTCTTTTTAAACAAGTATATCCAATCACCAGTCTTATTTTGGAACGCAACTCCACAGGCCCTTCACCATTTCAATTCATAACACTGAAATCCCCGTGTGAATCAATTATACCCTTAACTGCCGATGCTTTTAAATCACCCCATCTCATGCACCAAAACTGCTGACTCAATCAATCAGCTGCTCCCAAAACACTTGTTTCTCATGATCTTTCTTCTCATGGCCAAGTGTGTAAATACCAATAATCACCCACCTTTCATCATCCACTTTCAGTTTTACCTACATCATTCTAGACCTAGACCATATAATACTTAGCAAACTGCTTTGTAACGTGATTACAATGCAGCCATTGGCAACTCAAGGGTGGGCCGTTGATAACTAATGCTATCCCTACACCTCGAAACTTTGAAACTCTCTATCCTCTGATGTCTTTCCCAATAAATGACATGACACATCTTAAAAGGCAGGTTTTTCACTTCCTCGAAAATTCATAAATACTTTTCCTTGTCTTTTCTTTCAACCCTTTTCTATTAACCCTCCATCTTTCAATTAAGGTCCGGCCTTGATGTGGATTTTTGTCCGTGACTGGTCTCAAAAAATAAAATATTGTGGTTGGATGAGATTAAATGTTTAATCAAGTAAGGGTGGTTGTGAGAAGCTGAAGGGGTATATATTTGTTCCAACACTGTTTTATGCATGTGAAACCAAAATGTATGCAATATAGGCCATGGGGAAAAAAAGATGACATGAGTAACAGAAATAGATACCGTTTGTAATACAGTTGGAATTATTATGAAATAAATGCAGATGATAGAAAGATGTGTGGTGTGAAGAAATAATTATAAAGGTGCAAGGATGAAAGACTTTTGTTAAGTAACTTGCGTGGCCATGTAAAGCATATGGCTAACGATAGTTTAGTTAGAAAGATATTCTGTAGTATATTAGAGGGGACCAGGAAGAGAGGTAGACCACTGAAGAAATGCTAGAGAAATGACAGGGGTTTGGGTACTACAGAAGCATTGTGTGCATTGGGGTGGTGAGAATGGACATACTGGTCTTACTTGTATGTAAAGTGAGAAAGTAAGAAGTATTCTTAAAATAGTGGGAGTCCATGTTTCACTTTAATACAACAGACTTAGGTTGGGGAGGTGTAAGAGTCATTGCAGTGGTTGTATATACCTTATTCACACAAGGAAATCAGGAATGGTGGAGTTAATACTAATATATACAAAAGAAGATGGCAGATGAAGATGAATGCCAATGACAGTAACAAAATGGTTTTTGAAATGAAGAAGAGTGAAGTGGAATGAATTATAATGTCATATATATCACTAGATCTAGTGAACAAAAGAGAAAGGTTAAGATGGAAGGTGAACTGCTAGAATAGAGAGAGCTTAAGTATTTCGGACCAGCATAATGTAAACAAAGGACAATGGAAAGAGAAGAGGAGGAAAAAGGTTTTCGAGAAGGAAAGAAGATTAGAATTTTGTGAATTAGGAAATGGACAAAAGGTGACCATGAATGTGAAAAAGGGCTAATGTACAGTATGGTCCTATCAACCTTAACCTACAGGTGTGAAATGTAGATATCAAACTGTGGAGACAGTTCTAGGAATTAGGTTGTTGAAATGATCTATCTGAGGAGTGCCTCCAGTGTTCTGTAGGTGGGATGGGTTACATAATTCTGAGTATATAAGAGGTGTGGAGTGACTGAAAAAGAGGGAGATATGAGGTGTGGTGTCTGAGAATAGACAGAAAGAAACACCTTAAAGTGATTTGATCATGTGAAGATGTATGGCTATAGATGGTAGAGAAGTGAGGCAAGGAAATGGAATGCAGGGAAGACATCTAGCATTCTGCAATGGGAAAGTGAGACAATACACTTGGTAGAGGGAGTATGAGAGGGAAGGAGTACACTATGGAGGTGTATTTGGATAGGGCAGCCTAGAAGCTATTCTATCGAGGCCATTCCCCGAAAATATGCTCTCTGAGATGTAAAGTTAGATGCAGCAAGTAGGTTAGACAAATAGTTGAACTAAAAACGATGCCAAAATATTCCTTCCCAGTGCACCCTTCTAACATGAAATAAAGTCACTTTCAGATGATGGGGCATGCACATCTTTAAAACTTCATTTCAGCCAGATCTAAATAGATAAGGTCAAGATATACAGTGTGAGATGACTGGTTAAACACAAATAAATCATTCTCATTGCCTAATACTGTATTGTATAAAAACAAATATTCAGTACTAAAATCTACAACTGTTATATAATTTAGTGAATGTTAAGAAGCTCTCACAATAATCTTTAAGACATGCCTGTTATTTAGTGATAATGGATTTTACATGAAAAATGATTATAAGTATTTTGTGAATAATGCCCTGATCATTTTTATTATAACTATTACAATACTTCTAAAAAAAAAACCCTCTTTCTTTGGAACAGAGATGACACAGTTGAAAGGAAAATGACTAATGCATGTCAAACTGTATCTGGTGAATGATTTCAAAAGTAACTTTCCTATGCAGAGTCTTTGCATCCTCCTGTTTATCACTTCTATTCATTGACATAAAATGGATATTCGGAATCACTTGAGAAAGTTAAATTCTATCCCCTCATTTCCCTGTATCTCGTTTTCATTACCCCCATTTATCTTGCCTCCTCTAATCTCTTGCATTACCAATTCCTTTTATACCCCATACCTTACTTCAATGTTTTTTCACTCATACCATGTCTTTTCTTATTTCACCTTGCTTTATTTTGTCTCCCTTTACCACTTCTCCCTGGACTCACCTCCTTTCCTCTGTTACTCCTCTCACTTTAACTTACCAGTAACCACATCTTATCTTCTCTTCATCTTTCATGTCTCTAATCAGCAGTTATTTTCAACTTTCCTCCAGCCTCTGTACATACCTTTAACTTTTTTTTTACAAAGTCTTTATTCCTTTAATGTTCTGAAATGTTTTACTGTTGTCACATCCTCTTCTCCTTTTGTACAAAACAATCAGTATATTCTCATGTTTTTAAGTTTCCCCAATTCTTGACATACCTGGAAACCACCTGGCCAATCATGCGGTTAAGGTTGGTATAGGTGGGACGGTTGATATGGAGTTCCTTGTGACAAAGGTCATAGATGGCTTCATTGTCGACCATAAATGTAACGTCAGCATGTTCCAATGTTGTATGAGTAAACAAAATTGAATTGTATGGTTCAACCACTGCTGTCGAGACCTGAGGATATTATTGAGAAACTGTTATGTTATCAAAATCACCACTACATAATGTTACAGAGCACCTGAAAGTTCACGATCAATCTTAAACCTAGCACTACCTTTTTATGTAACCAACTTCTTCCTGCCTAGAAGAGGTAGTATTACAAACAGGAGCTGTTATATATATAGTGTACTGACATCCACAGCCAAGCCCTAAACATTACACATTATTTTA
The DNA here is from genome assembly GCF_036320965.1 of Panulirus ornatus. Classification (NCBI taxonomy): domain Eukaryota; kingdom Metazoa; phylum Arthropoda; class Malacostraca; order Decapoda; family Palinuridae; genus Panulirus; species Panulirus ornatus. The sequence goes on along the minus strand of NC_092244.1, from coordinate 23,248,348 downwards.
TGGTGTACTTTGACCTTTCACATGCATTTGTTCAGCCTGTTGACAGCACATCATTCATGTACATCAATCCAAGTCATTCTACGCGATGCACATATTTCACCTTCCATTAAATTTAGACCCATCCACCCATCTCATTCTTGATCCCATCCTCCTACTTCTGATACAAAGAACCTTTAAGTAAGTCTTTATTTGATAATTCTTTCATATGTCTAAACCATTGGAGAAGGTCCTGGTCAACTTCTTCATTCATAGAACACTTATCACCACACCTATCTTTTACCCTGTCATTTCTTACATGATCAACCTGCTTCACACCACATATTGTCTTCAGGCATTTCATTTTCAACACATACAGAAAAAACAACTATGGTGACATCATACATCTTTGATGAAGACTAACCTTTTTCAGGAACAACCTGCCTTCCTCCCTTCCTATATACATACATGCTTTATTGCCACTGCCTTTGGTAACTTTCCATTTACCCCATAAATTTGTAGCACCTTCCACAAGGCCTCTGTGTCAACTCCAAAAACTTTGTCCACATGTATAATAGTCACATATGATTCACTCTCTTTTTCCAAGCATAACTCAAAAATTCTTTAAAGTAAACACCTGGTCCTCACATCCTCATACCCAACCTGGCATCTAAGTGATTTTCACCCATGTGTCTTTCTACTTCCATACCATTTCACAACTTCATTCTTTATTGTATTTATCCTCTTAATTCCAAGTATGTATAAGCAAGTTATCCATCTCTACTACTTTTAATTTTGACCTATTCTAATCTGTAATCACTCAGGTTTCACATCCATACATTAGAGCTGGGACGAGTACTACATCATGCAAGCTTCTTAGACATTCTAAATCTAAATATTGTCCATTACTAGCATCTTCAGTGCAACTCTGAATCTTTCTCCTTGCCTCATTCAATTTCCAATTTCCGTTTTCTCAATTCCATCCTTAAGGAACTTTACTCCTAAATATCTAAGTACATCTACAACTTTAAGGTCTTCACCATGAAGACTGATGCTAGATTCTACTCTTCCATTTGTTTAAGAAGCTAGTACCTTACTTTTAATCTCATATACTTTCAGCATCATCCTATATACATTACCAAACTGGCGCACCATTCATTCCAGCTCTTCCTGTGATTCAGTGGACAACACAGCATCAAAACCAACTGGGGCAACTTCTATTTTGTTTCTCTATGGGTGAGTACCAGTACCACTGAACAATAATCCCAAGCCAATATCATCTCAAATGATAACCATCCACAAAAATCACTAAACAGCCATGTGAAATCACATAAACTTGATACACTGACATATTGATTTCAAACCATTCAGTCATACCACCACTTGCTCATACATCCACTACTTTCATTATTAAAGCTCTGAAAAGCATTCAGAAGTCTTCCATATCATAAGTTTGCAAAAAAATGTTTACATCTTTGTATAAGCTTTTTTTAAACCAATTAACATTGCGTACACCTCCTTTTTCACTAAAACCAGATCACCCTTTCCTCCCTTCCTAAACCTTATTTGTTTTTTGCCAATAGGATGTCCAGTAATCATTTAAACATGATCAATCATGAACCAACCATACACCTTTCCAACTATGTTAAGGAAACTTATTCCTCTTTAATTTCCACAGTTTCCACCATAATCAACCATTTCAATGCAGTTTTAATCTTAAATTGCATTAGGAATCTTGTGTCACAGATGGGGTGAGAATTGTTAAGCTGGGAATCCAGAAGGTGAAACCAACTGGTTAACAGTTAGGTCCAAGGGGCAAAGCGCCCTAATATGGGATCATGTTGGATATGGTTATGTTAGGGTATGTTAAGATAGGTTTTTTATATCTAATTAACCTCAAATTTTATTTTGTTTATAAAATAAGTGTATAAGGGTAGGTCAGGGACTTCTTCATTGTTAAAGCTCCTCTCAACACTACAGACATCTTCCTAAGCAAAAACAATTAATATGAGTTCCTTCAGTACAAAAAATGAAGATATAAGATTGCATATTTTCCACAATTTTGCATTGAGGAAACAACATGCATAGCTTCTACCCATATATTTTCCATAAGTAAGTAAATTTACACTGATGGCATATGTTCACAAGAACAAGTGATGGTCAGGAAGCACCAGTGAGTGACTGAGATAGTTGTATAGGATATAACTGTGAAATATGATGTAAGGACTCAGGCATACCTTGATGTACTAAAATTCAATTAATATTGATTATACCTGTGGGGCAGGGTAGATGGAGAAGCAGAGTTTAGACTTTTTGCCATGATCAAGGGAGAGATGTTCCATCAAAAGTGATCCAAAGCCTGACCCAGTGCCTCCACCAAAGGAATGAAATACAAGGAAGCCCTGAAGTCCTGAGCAATGATCAGCTTGTTTCCGAATGCTGTCCAGAACTACGTCCAACTGCTCCTTACCTAAGGATGAAGATTGAGGTTCCACAGTATCTATGATATGAGTAATATTTTACTCACTCTTATTTCAAAAGTGTAAGGTACAAGTAAAAACTGAAAAAAAAATCATTATCATGTAACTACAGCCTACACATATGACAATTCATGTTAGTACCACACTCTGGATTTTCTATGGAGTGAGGGGCTTTTGAGAAAAATGTTGTGCTGGATGACCATATTCTAGTACCATGAGGAAGAATAAACAACAAATACAGGAAATCCTTACAAGGTTTCTTGCTAGAGCTAGAGATTAGACCACTTGCAGGTGCTCTTTCCCTAAGTAGAAAAATATTCTTCATCAAAAATAAAGATTGTATATTGCTGTTTCCTACCCAGGCCAATATTTGCTATACATAAAATCTGTACATAAACCACAATTTAGTAGCTGTAACAAGACTCCATGAGAATAGAGAATGCATTCAAAGCTGAATGTCATACAGAAGATGGTCCAGCTGCTGCATTTCCAGGTCTTTCCACTCCTCCTGCAAGGTGAACTGTTGCTGTGTCATTCATTCCATTTGCATTCTGTGCTAATTCAGAATCTGTTCCTACTGCTCAAGTTGCAAAGTAACTAGGGTTTTAATCTGCAATCCCACCTGATCTTGCAACTGTACACCTTGTGTACCTACAGCTGCTGCAATTGCTGAGTTCAGATAGTGACACCATATGGTACCCTCCTAACAGTTATACATCTTTTCTTTCTACAAACGACAAATGGGAGGGCTCATATCGCCCTTGGAAATCTAATCTAAATATACATACAAATAAAGATTAATTTTACTGACAGGGATATTCAAAAGAAATCAACATACAAAGACTCTTTGTTATGTCTTTGTCCAGTTAGCTACCCAAATGAAATTGATTTTTGTGTTTGGTATTTGTACTTCACTGTTAATGGCGTTTTGCCCAGTAGAATGACTACTTCAGAGCCATCCACTAGTGCCATTAGTAGGGAGGAGTGGTGGCTCTGAAAACTTTCCCTTGTCTGTCATTCAACCTGAAACTACACATTGCTGGTTCAGAACTTCAGGCATTTTTCACTGCGATGCCATTTTATTTGCAAAGTACAGTTGATGTGCTGCAAAAGATGAACAAATTAAGGAATTAACAAGCTTGGAACTGGTAGTTAACATTTAGGTGGCTGGTCAGATCACAGACAATACTTGAACTAGAAAAAAAGATTCACTTTATGGTCAAAAAGCTTTGATGTCAGTGGAAGTGAATTCATGCAAGGGTGCTTTTTGTTCTAAGCAACAGTTACTTTAAGAAAGATGCTGCCTGTTCTGGTCACAGTACTGGCTGTTCGAGGTACGATTCCAGCAGTTTTAGGTATACTAACAGGTGGATTAGGCATGGATTTGGTGGTTCTCTGTAAGATGCCAGTTCTTCAATGAAGCACGGTGTTGATAGCTCTAGGTATTGTGCCCTTTATTCTACATACTGTGTTATTGTTCTGCTAACACGCCACCTATTCTAGTTAATGCATAATTCTGTCTGTTCTAGGTACGGTGCCTGTTGCTCTTAGTATGGTACCAGTTGTTCTGGGTACATGCCAATCGTTTAGAGTGCAATGCCAGTTGTTCCAGGTACATTGCCTATAGTGCAAGATGTGGTGATGGCTGTTGTAAGTACTGTGGCTTCTGTTTTAGGTATGGTGCTGTTTTTCTGGATAATGTGCTGCCTGTTTTAGATATGATACTATTGATCCAGAAATGGTGCCAGTTATTCCAAATACTGCGGCAACTGTTGTAGATAAGGTGCTGGCTGTTACTGGTATGGTACTAGTTGTTTTGCCTATTGTTAGTGCCTTTTATTTTAGGTATGATGATGAATGTTCAGGTACAAGCTGATCGTTTTGGGTACAATGTTGGTTGTTCCATGTATGGTGCCAGTTGTTCTGAATAAGGTGCCAAATGTTCTTGATAAGGTATTAACTATTTAGGCAAGACCAGGTGGGAGTTCTTTTACGAAGGATGCCAGTTGTTCTAGGTAGGGTCCTGGTTGTTCTAGGTATGGGCCTGTATTACATACGGTGCCAATAGTTCAATGTATGGTGCTGGATGTTCCTGTTACGGTGCCAACTGTGTTACATTCTTTCCCATTTGTTCTTAGTACTTTTAGGAAAATGAGTTGAGGTAGATATAGGGAATCATCAGCATGGGAGTAAATCGGGTTAGAAGTAGAAGAGATTTTATTGAAATAAAAATGAAGCGATAAGAAAGAACTCCAAGGAACACCAGTATTGATGGAGATATGAGGTGAAAGTGGCTCCATCTACAGATACTACCATGGAATGGCCAGGGAGGAAGGTGTTTGCACTAGACGTCACAGAGAGGCATAGAAACCAAAATAAGGGAGTTTACAAAGAAAAGATATATGCCACACACTGTCGAAATCTCGAGGGATACTACATGAATTTCACCAAAATCCCTGAGAGAGAAGGACCAGAGGTTGGTCACACAATAAAGAAAATTTCCTTTAGACATTACATTGCAAAATCCAAGCTGTTGATATGAAAGAAGGGAATGAGATTCTAAGAAAATGAGAGCTTAAGAGAGTTCCAGACTTTGGGGGTAGAAGGAGAGCAGTGGGGCGATAATTGGAGGGGTAGAGCAGTTTTTTTTTTTCAAGATGGATGCATAACAAATCCAAAATCGTTTGGCACACATCTAGCTATTGTTTTTAGTCTGGGAGATGTGTAAAAGAAAGAGGCAGGAGGGCAAGAGAAAGGTGCAAGAGGTGAAAAAGAGGGCAAATGAGAGTTGGGTTGAGAGTATCATTAAATCATAGGGAGAATAAAAAGATGTTTTGGAAGGAGGTAAGACAAGAGAACAAATGGGAACATTGGTGAAGGCGGTTAATGGGGAGGTAATAACAAGTAGTGGTGAATGTGGGAAGGAGATGGAGTGAGTATTTTGAAGGTTTGTTGAATGTGTTAGATGATAGGTTGTTTTGGTTGAGGTGGTGTGCGAAGCGAGAGGGTTAGGGAGAATGGTTTGGTAAACAGAGAAGAGGCAGTGAAAGCTTTGTGGAAGATGAAAGCCAGCAAGGCGATGGGTTTGGATGGTATGCAGTGGAATTTATTAAAAAAGGGGAGTGACTGAATTGTTGACTGGTTGGTGAGGATAGTTAATGTATGTATAGCTCATGGTGAAGTACCTGAGGATTGGCGGAATGCATGCATAGTATTGACTGAAAGGGTGAAGGCAAGTACAGAGCATCAGACTGGGGAAGAGCAGTGTGGTTTCAGAAGTTGTAGAGGATGTGTGGATCAGGTGTTTGCTTTGAATAATGCCTGTGAGAAATACTTAGAAAAATAAATGGATTTGTATGTAGCATTTATGGATCTGGAGAAGGCATATGATAGAGTTGATAGAGATGCTCTGTGGAAGGTATTAAGAGTATATGGTGTGTGAGGAAAGTTGCTAGAAGCAGTGAAAAGTTTCTATCGAGGATGTAAAGCATGTGTGCGAGTAGGAAGAGAGGAAAGTGATTGGTTCCCAGGAATGTCAGTTTGCGACAGGGGTGTGTGATGTCTCCATGGTTGTTTAATTTGTTTATGGATGGGGTTGTTAGGGAGGTGAATGCAAGAGTTTTGAAGAGAGGGGCAAGTGCACAGTCTATTGTGGATGAGAGGGCTGGGGAAGTGAGTCATTTGTTGTTCGGTGATGATGCAGCACTGGTGGCTGATTCGGGTGAGAACTGCAGAAGCTGGTGACTGAGTTTGGTAAAGTATGTAAAAGATAAAAGCTGAGAGTAAATATATATAAGAGCAAGGTTATTAGGTACAGTAGGGTTGAAGGACAAGTCAACTGGGAGGTAAGTTTGAATGGAGAAAAACTGTAGGGAGTGAAGTGTTTTCGATATCTGGGAGTGGATCTAACAGCGGCTGGAAACATGGGAGCGTTGAAGAATGTGTGGAAGGTGAAAACATTATCTCGAAAAGCAATAATGGGCATGTTTGAAGGAATAGTGGTTCCAACAATGTTATATGGTTGCGAGGCATGGGCTATAGATTGGGTTGTGAGGAGGAGGGTGGATGTGTTGGAAATGAGATGTTTGAGGACAATAAGTGGTGTGAGGTGGTTTGATCGAGTAAGTAATGAAAAGGTAAGAGAGAAGTGTGGTAAGAAAAAGAGTGTGGTTAAGAGAGCAGAAGAGGATGTATTGAAATGATTTGCTCAACTGAAGAGAATGAGTGAGGAAAGATTGACCAAGAGGATATATGTGTCAGAGGTGAAGGGATCGAGGAGAAGTGGGAGACCAAATTGGAGGTGGAGGGATGGAGTGAAAAAAATTTGAGTGATCGGGGCCTGAACATGCAGGAGGGTGAAAGGCGAGCAAGAAACAGAGTGAATTGGAACGATGTGGTATATCTGGGTGGACGTGCTGTCAATGGATTGGACCAGGGCATGTGAAGTGTGTGGGGTAAACCATGGAAAGTTTTGTGCGGCCTAGATGTGGAGAGGTGTGGTTTCGGTGCATTACACATGACAACTAGAGACTGAGTCTGAACGAATGTGTCCTTTGTTGTCTTTTCCTAGTGCTACATCGCGCACGTGTGGGTGGAGTTGGTTGCCATTTCATGTGTGGCGGGGTGGCGATGGGAATGGCTGAGGGCAGCAAGTATAAATATGTACATGTGTATATATGTATTTGTCTGTGTATGTATATGTATGTTTTTTTTTTTTTTTTTTTATACTTTGTCGCTGTCTCCCGCGTTTGCGAGGTAGCGCAAGGAAACAGACGAAAGAAATGGCCCAACCCCCCCCCCCCCATACACATGTACATACACACGTCCACACACGCTAATATACATACCTACACAGCTTTCCATGGTTTACCCCAGACGCTTCACATGCCTTGATTCAATCCACTGACAGCACGTCAACCCCTGTATACCACATCGCTCCAATTCACTCTATTTCTTGCCCTCCTTTCACCCTCCTGCATGTTCAGGCCCCGATCACACAAAATCCTTTTCACTCCATCTTTCCACCTCCAATTTGGTCTCCCTCTTCTCCTCGTTCCCTCCACCTCCGACACATATATCCTCTTGGTCAATCTTTCCTCACTCATTCTCTCCATGTGCCCAAAACCATTTCAAAACACCCTCTTCTGCTCTCTCAACCACGCTCTTTTTATTTCCACACATCTCTCTTACCCTTACGTTACTTACTCGATCAAACCACCTCACACCACACATTGTCCTCAAACATCTCATTTCCAGCACATCCATCCTCCTGCGCACAACTCTATCCATAGCCCACGCCTCGCAACCATACAACATTGTTGGAACCACTATTCCTTCAAACATACCCATTTTTGCTTTCCGGGATAATGTTCTCGACTTCCACACATTTTTCAAGGCTCCCAAAATTTTCGCCCCCTCCCCCACCCTATGATCCACTTCCGCTTCCATGGTTCCATCCGCTGACAGATCCACTCCCAGATATCTAAAACACTTCACTTCCTCCAGTTTTTCTCCATTCAAACTCACCTCCCAATTGACTTGACCCTCAACCCTACTGTACCTAATAACCTTGCTCTTATTCACATTTACTCTTAACTTTCTTCTTCCACACACTTTACCAAACTCCGTCACCAGCTTCTGCAGTTTCTCACATGAATCCGCCACCAGCGCTGTATCATCAGCGAACAACAACTGACTCACTTCCCAAGCTCTCTCATCCCCAACAGACTTCATACTTGCCCCTCTTTCCAGGACTCTTGCATTTACCTCCCTAACAACCCCATCCATAAACAAATTAAACAACCATGGAGACATCACACACCCCTGCCGCAAACCTACATTCACTGAGAACCAATCACTTTCCTCTCTTCCTACACGTACACATGCCTTACATCCTCGATAAAAACTTTTCACTGCTTCTAACAACTTGCCTCCCACACCATATATTCTTAATACCTTCCACAGAGCATCTCTATCAACTCTATCATATGCCTTCTCCAGATCCATAAATGCTACATACAAATCCATTTGCTTTTCTAAGTATTTCTCACATACATTCTTCAAAGCAAACACCTGATCCACACATCCTCTACCACTTCTGAAACCACACTGCTCTTCCCCAATCTGATGCTCTGTACATGCCTTCACCCTCTCAATCAATACCCTCCCATTAATTTACCAGGAATACTCAACAAACTTATACCTCTGTAATTTGAGCACTCACTCTTATCCCCTTTGCCTTTGTACAATGGCACTATGCACGCATTCCGCCAATCCTCAGGCACCTCACCATGAGTCATACATACATTAAATAACCTTACCAACCAGTCAACAATACAGTCACCCCCTTTTTTAATAAATTCCACTGCAATACCATCCAAACCTGCTGCCTTGCCGGCTTTCATCTTCCGCAAAGCTTTTACTACCTCTTCTCTGTTTACCAAATCATTTTCCCTAACCCTCTCACTTTGCACATCACCTCGACCCAAACACCCTATATCTGCCACTCTGTCATCAGACACATTCAACAAACCTTCAAAATACTCATTCCATCTCCCTCTCACATCACCACTACTTGTTATCACCTCCCCATTTACGCCCTTCACTGAAGTTCCCATTTGCTCCCTTGTCTTACGCACCCTATTTACCTCCTTCCAGAACATCTTTTTATTCTCCCTAAAATTTACTGATAGTCTCTCACCCCAACTCTCATTTGCCCTTTTTTTCACCTCTTGCACCTTTCTCTTGACCTCCTGTCTCTTTCTTTTATACTTCTCCCACTCAATTGCATTTTTTCCCTGCAAAAATCGTCCAAATGCCTCTCTCTTCTCTTTCACTAATACTCTTACTTCTTCATCCCACCACTCACTACCCTTTCTAAACAGCCCACCTCCCACTCTTCTCATGCCACAAGCATCTTTTGCGCAATCCATCACTGATTCCCTAAATACATCCCATTCCTCCCCCACTCCCCTTACTTCCATTGTTCTCACCTTTTTCCATTCTGTACACAGTCTCTTCACACAGGTCTCCTTCCCAAGCTCACTTACTCTCACCACCTTCTTCACCCCAACATTCACTCTTCTTTTCTGAAAACCCATACAAATCTTCACCTTAGCCTCCACAAGATAATGATCAGACATCCCTCCAGTTGCACCTCTCAGCACATTGACATCCAAAAGTCTCTCTTTCGCACGCCTGTCAATTAACACGTAATCCAATAACGCTCTCTGGCCATCTCTCCTACTTACATAAGTATACTTATGTATATCTCGCTTTTTAAACCAGGTATTCCCAATCATCAGTCCTTTTTCAGCACATAAATCTACAAGCTCTTCACCATTTCCATTTACAACACTGAACACCCCATGCATACCAATTATTCCCTCAACTGCCACATTACTCACCTTTGCATTCAAATCACCCATCACTATAACCGGTTGCGTGCATCAAAACTGAAAGGGTAAACACATCAGATGGAGGCGTGTTTCCAGAGGTAGAATGTGTGATCATGATCTTTCTTTCTATGCCTGTGGAATATTGACACAATAATGATGTACGTCATCTCTATCGAAACTTTCAATTGATAAAGCCATATTAACGAGAATTTTAATTTCTACATTCTATCAGATTACTTCGAGAAGAGGCATGTTTCCAGGAGTATTTTGCGACGTGTGTCCTGTCTCCTGTGTTTATATATGGGCTGAGAGGTGCATCCCCAAGATTTTCGAAAACACACTCTTTTTAGCCTATGAGTCTTCGTTTTCATATCAGATGCCTAAAACAAGCACGAGTTTGGTATTCAATAAACAGTACTACTATCTCATTTTATTTACAGTTAGGTTGACAATCACACAGGAATTTGATGGAGCAAACACTCTGAGGCATGTCGAAGGAGGGTTTTAAGGCGACTGGCGCGTTGAAATCGTGAAGGTACTTCTGAATTCGGCATTTTAAGAATAGTTTCAACAATGGTAGGGGCAGGGATATTGCGGCCGGGTGATGTCTGGAATGAGATTACCAGGTGTAGTGGCTTTTCTACGAACAAGGTGAGGAATCGTGGAAGAAAAGAGTTGTTTCACCATCAGGGTATTAAATGATTCACTAATGATAGAGTGACCAAAGGATATCAGAGAAGACGAGACGACAGTAACCAAGAGTGAAGATCATTAAACGCCACACACTGAACCAGGACAATAATTACGATTATACAGTAATGGAACAATGTGAAGTTTGGGAAACCAGGATTTGGGGCTAGATAGAAGGTGTTTCGCATTACAATGAAATGAATGAAACAATGTGAACTCGGACGATAATGTGGTGGTATGGAATGCTATATAATATGTCATGTTATAATGTATTGTGTTATGTATGTATGTATACGTTAAAATGTATAGGTATGTATATGTACGTGTGTGGGCGTGATGTATATACATGTGCATGTGGGTGGGTTGGGCCATTCTTTCGTCTGTTTCCTTGCGTTACCTCGCTAACGCGGGAAACAGCGACGAAGTATAATAAACAAATATTTTAGTCTAATAATTTGTTAAATGACTGATAGTCTGACTTCATGTACTAGGCGCTCTAAATAATTTAATGAGTTAACAGTATTACATTATGGAAACCAACAGCAAGAATTATATTTGACATCAGCGTTTATGGACGCTGAAATTGTAAGTGATATGAATTGGCAAACGGAATACTTAAAAACTCAGTGCCCTAAATTTGAAGAGTAATTCACATTTTTTCATTTAAAAACGTCCTTGATAACAAAAAGGTCAAACTAAATACGCACCTAAAACATTATTTGACTCGTTCAAGACAAAAGGGTGTCTCAAGGAAGTTTGCAGAGGACCATGTTTTCACTGTCATGATCGATCAATATCCTGTCATCGGCCCTCCTCTTTTGGCATCTTATACATTATGCTTACCAACTTGTACTGTATAGGGAGGGAGTTTTAAAAACACTCGTGGGGCCCCATTTCTTGAACACTCTCCGCTATCTTGAATTTATGTATGTTGTCTGCAATAACCATGTCCTCAGTCAATCTGTTCCATTCATTCACCACTTTTATATTGTAAAATATTTATATATCCTTATTTACACGTTTCTTAATTAATTTCATATCATATCCTTTAGTTGCTTTATCCCCACATCTCTCAAAGAGCTGTCCACTGTCCACTTCGTCGATCTCTTTTAAGAACTTTAAAGGTTGTGATCAGGTCGCCCATCAGTCTACTCTCTTTCAAGGCGGGTAAATTAAAGCTTCCAGCTTTTCCCTGTAGTTATGATCTCCGTACTTTATGGGAAGGGAGTTTTAGACTCGTGGGTCCAATCTCTTGAAGTCTCTTAATAATACAACCTCTTCAATTTATGTATGCCGTCTGCAATGACAATGTCCTCAGAAAATCCGTTCTGTTCATCCATCACTCTTACACCATAAAAGTATTTCTACATACTTTTTGCATATTTCCAACTTAATTTCATATCATGGTCTTTGGTTGCTCTATCCTAACATCTCTCAAGAACTGTCGACTGTCCACCTCGTCGATCTCTTAAAAATTTAAAGGTTGTGATAATAATCAGGTGATCAGGGTAAATCTAAAGCTTAGCTTGTGCCTGTAGCTAAGCCCTTATTTCTAATAACCTTTGTTGCCGTACTCTGGACCTTTTTTATGGGTTCTTTGTGCTTCTTTAAGTGCTGTGACAAAATCTGAGATGCATATTCCAATTTCCTTACGTTGAATAGCTACTTTGATATTAACCTGAAGACACTTTGTATTCCTAACTATTCTCCTAATACGGGACTCTGGCAAGAGGTTAGAGAAGATGTCTACTTCCACGTCCCTCTCATACACAGAATCGTGAAGCTTATTTCCTGCTAAATAATAATCATACTGATGCCTTCTTTTATTGCTTTACATTTGCTCGGGTTGAATTTCATCAACCACGTTTCTAACCACTTTGGAAGTCTGTTTGTAAGCTGATATAATCTTCTTCATTATTCACCTACATTTGTATTATCTGCAAACACATTCAAGTAGGATTCCATACCTTCATGCAATTCATTACTATGGATCGAGAAGAGTAATGGCCCCAAACCGAACCCTGTGGCACCTCAACCCATTTGAAGTAGGAGTTTCAATTTATTCCTGCTTGAGGATCCAGTTTCTTAATCAGTCTTCTATGCGGTACAGTGTCAAATACCTTCTGGCAGTCCGGATACAGACAATCCACCTAGCCTTCTACCCGCTCTCTGCTGAAGCTTATGCAATATGGCACTCGTCAGTTAACTGGTTCAAAATTTCCCTCAAGCCATCCAATGCTGAATCTTGCCATGGGGTTTTAAGCTTTCTTCTAATAATAGTATTGGCATTACATTTTGAAAAAGAAAATATTTCTCATCATTAACTAGTTTTGGACTAAAAACAAATCTAACAAAATTCCTACAAACTTTTGGGCCTACGCCTTGACGGCAGGCTATTTTGGAAAATGCATATCAAGTATTCAGTATAAAAATGTAATAATTTTCAATCTCCTTGATGTTTTTTTATTTTTTGAAATCCTACAATGGTTTCAAAATATATGATCTGCGAATGGTGTACAAGTCTCTTATTCAATAGAAATTGGACCATGGCGTACGTACGTACGAACACTTCCACGCCATCCAGACCATTAGTAGATTTCTTCCCACTAGCACTTCCTTAGTGTGGAAATTATAGAACAGTGAGTCTTGTAACGAGCTTTGAGTCAACATTTTATGAAATCTCGTGACACAGAGCACTAAAGCGTAAACACAGCTACTAGCTGCTTGCTAAGCTTAACATACATTATACTCTGTTGTAAGGACTAAACGCGGGTGATTCAAGAAAACCAGAGAAGCAAATCATTCCATTCTGGAATGTAGAATGAATTTCACGCTAATGAAAATATCTTTTTTCACAATCATCAAGTTACTAAACTAATCATTATATCCAATAACTACAGATTTCAATGATTATATATATATATATATATATATATATATATATATATATTTTTTTTTTTTTAACTTTCTAAAATGGGAAACAGAAGAAGGAGTCACGCGGGGAGTGCTCATCCTCCTCGAAGGTTCAGATTGGGTGCCTAAATGTGTGTGGATGTAACCAAGATGTGAAAAAATGGAGAGATAGGTAGTATGTTTGAGGAAAGGAACCTGGATGTTTTGGCTCTGAGTGAAACGAAGCTCAATGGAAAAGGGGAAGAGTGGTTTGGGAATGTCTTGGGAGTAAAGTCAGGGGTTAGTGGAGGACAAGAGCAAGGGAAGGAGTAGCAGTACTCCTGAAACAGGAGTTGTGGGAGTATGTGATAGAATGTAAGAAAGTAAATTCTCGATTAATATGGGTAAAACTGAAAGTTGATGGAGAGAGATGGGTGATTATTGGTGCATATGCACCTGGGCATGAGAAGAAAGATCATGAGAGGCAAGTGTTTTGGGAGCAGCTGAATGAGTGTGTTAGTGGTTTTGATGCACGAGACCGGGTTATAGTGATGGGTGATTTGAATGCAAAGGTGAGTAATGTGGCAGTTGAGGGAATAATTGGTATATCATGGGGTGTTCAGTGTTGTAAATGGAAATGGTGAAGAGCTTGTAGATTTATGTGCTGAAAAAGGACTGATGATTGGGAATACCTGGTTTAAAAAGCGAGATATACATAAGTATACTTATGTAAGTAGGAGAGATGGCCAGAGAGCGTTATTGGATTACGTGTTAATTGACAGGCGCGCGAAAGAGAGACTTTTGGATGTTAATGTGCTGAGAGGTGCAACTGGAGGGATGTCTGATCATTATCTTGTGGAGGCTAAGGTGAAGATTTGTATGGGTTTTCAAAAAGAAGAGTGAATGTTGGGGTGAAGAGGGTGGTGAGAGTAAGTGAGCTTGGGAAGGAGACTTGTGTGAGGAAGTACCAGGAGAGACTGAGTACAGAATGGAAAAAGGTGAGAACAATGGAAGTAAGGGGAGTGGGGGAGGAATGGGATGTATTTAGTGAATCAGTGATGGATTGCGCAAAAGATGCTTGTGGCATGAGAAGAGTGGGAGGTGGGTTGATTAGAAAGGGTAGTGAGTGGTGGGATGAAGAAGTAAGAGTATTAGTGAAAGAGAAGAGAGAGCATTTGGACGATTTTTGCAGGGAAAAAATGCAATTGAGTGGGAGATGTATAAAAGAAAGAGACAGGAGGTCAAGAGAAAGGTGCAAGAGGTGAAAAAAGTGCAAATGAGAGTTGGGGTGAGAGAGTATCATTAAATTTTAGGGAGAATAAAAAGATGTTCTGGAAGGAGGTAAATAAAGTGCGTAAGACAAGGGAGCAAAAGGGAACTTCAGTGAAGGGCGCAAATGGGGAGGTGATAACAAGTAGTGGTGATGTGAGAAGGAGATGGAGTGAGTATTTTGAAGGTTTGTGGAATGTGTTTGATGACAGAGTGGCAGATATAGGGTGTTTTGGTCGAGGTGGTGTGCAAAGTGAGAGGGTTAGGGAAAATGATTTGGTAAACAGAGAAGAGGTAGTAAAAGCTTTGCGGAAG
Organism: Panulirus ornatus; assembly: GCF_036320965.1. Classification (NCBI taxonomy): domain Eukaryota; kingdom Metazoa; phylum Arthropoda; class Malacostraca; order Decapoda; family Palinuridae; genus Panulirus; species Panulirus ornatus. Next base: position 23,233,329 of record NC_092244.1, on the reverse strand, counting down.
ATGAAAGCCGGCAAGGCAGCAGGTTTGGATGGTATTGCAGTGGAATTTATTAAAAAAGGGGGTGACTGTATTGTTGACTGGTTGGTAAGGTTATTTAATGTATGTATGACTCATGGTGAGGTGCCTGAGGATTGGCGAAATGCGTGCATAGTGCCATTGTACAAAGGCAAAGGGGATAAGAGTGAGTGCTCAAATTACAGAGGTATAATTTGTTGAGTATTCCTGGTAAATTATATGGGAGGGTATTGATTGAGAGGGTGAAGGCATGTACAGAGCATCAGATTGGGGAAGAGCAGTGTGGTTTCAAAAGTGGTAGAGGATGTGTGGATCAGGTGTTTGCTTTGAAGAATGTATGTGAGAAATACTTAGAAAAGCAAATGGATTTGTATGTAGCATTTATGGATCTGGAGAAGGCATATGATAGAGTTGATAGAGATGCTCTGTGGAAGGTATTAAGAATATATGGTGTGGGAGGCAAGTTGTTAGAAGCAGTGAAAAGTTTTTATCGAGGATGTAAGGCATGTGTACGTGTAGGAAGAGAGGAAAGTGACTGGTTCTCAGTGAATGTAGGTTTGCGGCAGTGGTGTGTGATGTCTCCATGGTTGTTTAATTTGTTTATGGATGGGGTTGTTAGGGAGGTGAATGCAAGAGTTTTGGAAAGATGGGCAAGTATGAAGTCTGTTGGGGATGAGAGAGCTTGGGAAGTGAGTCAGTTGTTGTTCGCTGATGATACAGCGCTGGTGGCTAATTCATGTGAGAAACTGCAGAAGCTGGTGACTGAGTTTGGTAAAGTGTGTGGAAGAAGAAAGTTAAGAGTAAATGTGAATAAGAGCAAAGTTATTAGGTACAGTAGGGTTGAGGGTCAAGTCAATTGGGAGGTGAGTTTGAATGGAGAAAAACTGGAGGAAGTGAAGTGTTTTAGATATCTGGGAGTGGATCTGGCAGCGGATGGAACCATGGAAGCGGAAATGGATCATAGGGTGGGGGAGGGGGCGAAAATTTTGGGAGCCTTGAAGAATGTGTGGAAGTCGAGAACATTATCTCGGAAAGCAAAAATGGGTATGTTTGAAGGAATAGTGGTTCCAACAATGTTGTATGGTTGCGAGGCGTGGGCTATGGATAGAGTTGTGCGCAGGAGGATGGATGTGCTGGAAATGAGATGTTTGAGGACAATGTGTGGTGTGAGGTGGTTTGATCGAGTAAGTAACGTAAGGGTAAGAGAGATGTGTGGAAATAAAAAGAGCGTGGTTGAGAGAGCAGAAGAGGTGTTTTGAAATGGTTTGGGCACATGGAGAGAATGAGTGAGGAAAGATTGACCAAGAGGATATATGTGTCGGAGGTGGAGGGAACGAGGAGAAGAGGGAGACCAAATTGGAGGTGGAAAGATGGAGTGAAAAAGATTTTGTGTGATCGGGGCCTGAACATGCAGGAGGGTGAAAGGAGGGCAAGGAATAGAGTGAATTGGAGCGATGTGGTATACCGGGGTTGACGTGCTGTCAGTGGATTGAATCAAGGCATGTGAAGCGTCTGGGGTAAACCATGGAAAGCTGTGTAGGTATGTATATTTGCGTGTGTGGACGTATGTATATACATGTGTATGGGGGTGGGTTGGGCCATTTCTTTCGTCTGTTTCCTTGCGCTACCTCGCAAACGCGGGAGACAGCGACAAAGCAAAAAAAAAAAAAAAATATATATATATATTCCTGCGGAGTCACGCGGGGAGTGCTCATCCTCCTCGAAAGCTCAGACTGGGGTGTCTAAATGTGTGCGGATGTACCCAAGATGTGAAAAAACGAGAGATAGGTAGTATGTTTGAGGAAAGGAACCTGGATGTTTTGGCTCTGAGTGAAACGAAGCTCAAGGGTAAAGGGGAAGAGCGGTTTGGGAATGTCTTGGGAGTAAAGTCAGCGGTTAGTGAGAGGACAAGAGCAAGTGAAGGAGTAGCAGTACTCCTGAAACAGGAGTTGTGGGAGTATGTGATAGAATGTAAGAAAGTAAATTCTCGATTGATATGGGTAAAACTGAAAGTTGATGGAGAGAAATGGGTGATTATTGGTGCATATGCACCTAGGCATGAGAAGAAAGATCATGAGAGGCAAGTGTTTTGGGAGCAGCTGAATGAGTGTGTTAGTGGTTTTGATGCACGAGACCGGGTTATAGTGATGGGTGATTTGAATGCAAAGGTGAGTAATGTGGCAGTTGAGGGAATAATTGGTATACATGGGGTGTTCAGTGTTGTAAATGGAAATGGTGAAGAGCTTGTAGATTTATGTGCTGAAAAAGGACTGGTGATTGGGAATACCTGGTTTAAAAAGCGAGATATACATAAGTATACGTATGTAAGTAGGAGAGATGGCCAGAGAGCGTTATTGGATTACATGTCAATTGACAGGCGCGCGAAAGAGAGACTTTTGGATGTGAATGTGCTGAGAGGTGCAACTGGAGGGATGTCTGATTATTATCTTGTGGAGGCTAAGGTGAAGATTTGTATGGGTTTTCAGAAAAGAAGAGTGAATGTTGGGGTGAAGAGGGTGGTGAGAGTAAGTGAGCTTGGGAAGGAGACTTGTGTGAGCAAGCACCAGGAGAGACTGAGTACAGAATGGAAAAAGGTGAGAACAATGGAAGTAAGGGGAGTGGGGGAGGAATGGGATGTATTTAGTGAATCAGCGATGGATTGCGCAAAAGATGCTTGTGGCATGAGAAGAGTGGGAGGAGGGTTGATTAGAAAGGGTAGTGAGTGGTTGGATGAAGAAGTAAGATTACTAGTGAAAGAGAAGAGAGAGGCATTTGGACGATTTTTGCAGGGAAAAAATGCAATTGAGTGGGAGATGTATAAAAGAAAGAGACAGGAGGTCAAGAGAAAGGTTCAAGAGGTGAAAAAGAGGGCAAATGAGAGTTGGGGTGAGAGAGTATCATTAAATTTTAGGGAGAATAAAAAGATGTTCTGGAAGGAGGTAAATAAAGTGCGTAAGACAGGGGAGCAAATGGGAACTTCAGTGAAGGGCGCAAATGGGGAGGTGATAACAAGTAGTGGTGATGTGAGAAGGAGATGGAGTGGGTATTTTGAAGGTTTGTTGAATGTGTTTGATGATAGAGTAGCAGATATAGGGTGTTTTGGTCGAGGTGGTGTGGAAAGTGAGAGGGTTAGGGAAAATGATTTGGTAAACAGAGAAGAGGTAGTAAAAGCTTTTCGGAAGATGAAAGCCGGCAAGGCAGCAGGTTTGGATGGTATTGCAGTGGAATTTATTAAAAAAGGGGGTGACTGTATTATTGACTGGTTGGTAAGGTTATTTAATGTATGTATGACTCATGGTGAGGTGCCTGAGGATTGGCGGAATGCGTGCATAGTGTCATTGTACAAAGGGAAAGGGGATAAAAGATAGTGCTCAAATTACAGAGGTATAAGTTTGTTGAGTATTCCTGGTAAATTAGTATGGGAAGGTATTGATTGAGAGATTGAAGGCATGTACAGAGCATCAGCTTGGGGAAGAGCAGTGTGGTTTCAGAAGTGGTAGAGGATGTGTGGATCAGGTGTTTGCTTTGAAGAATGTATGTGAGAAATACTTAGAAAAGCAAATGGATTTGTATGTAGCATTTATGGATCTGGAGAAGGCATATGATAGAGTTGACAGAGATGCTCTTTAGAAGGTATTAAGAATGTATGGTGTGGGAGGCAAGTTGTTAGAAGCAGTGAAAAGTTTTTATCGATGATGTAAGGCATGTGTACGTGTAGGAAGAGAGGAAAGTGATTGGTTCTCAGTGAATGTAGGATTGCGGCAGGAGTGTGTGATGTCTCCATGGTTGTTTAATTTGTTTATGGATGGGGTTGTTAGGGAGGTGAATGCAAGAGTTTTGGAAAGAGGGGCAAGTATGAAGTCTGTTGGGGATGAGAGAGCTTGGGATGTGAGTCAGTTGTTGTTCGCTGATGGTACGGCGCTGGTGGCTGATTCATGTGAGAAACTGCAGAAGCTGGTGACTGAGTTTGGTTAAGTGTGTGAAAGAAGAAAGTTAAGAGTAAATGTGAATAAGAGCAAGGTTATTAGGTACAGTAGGGTTGTGGGTCAAGTCAATTGGGAGGTAAGTTTGAATGGAGAAAAACTGGAGGAAGTAAAGTGTTTTAGATATCTGGGAGTGGATCTGGCAGCGAATGGAACCATGGAAGCGGAAGTGGATCGTAGGGTGGGGGAGGGGGCGAAAATCCTGGGAGCCTTGAAGAATGTGTGGAAGTCGAGAACATTATCTCGGAAAGCAAAAATGGGTATGTTTGAAGGAATAGTGGTTCCAACAATGTTGTATGGTTGCGAGGCGTGGGCTATGGATAGAGTTGTGCGCAGGAGGATGGATGTGCTGGAAATGAGATGTTTGAGGACAATGTGTGGTGTGAGGTGGTTTGATCGAGTAAGTAACGTAAGGGTAAGAGAGATGTGTGGAAATAAAAAGAGCGTAGTTGAGAGAGCAGAAGAGGGTGTTTTGAAATGGTTTGGGCACATGGAGAGAATGAGTGAGGAAAGATTGACCAAGAGGATATATGTGTCAGAGGTGGAGGGAACGAGGAGAAGTGGGAGACCAAATTGGAGGTGGAAAGATGGAGTGAAAAAGATTTTGTGTGATCGGGGCCTGAACATGCAGGAGGGTGAAAGGAGGGCAAGGAATAGAGTGAATTGGATCAATGTGGTATACCGGGGTTGAAAGTGCTGTCAGTGGATTGAATCAGGCATGTGAAGCGTTTGGGGTAAACCATGGAAAGCTGTGTAGGTATGTATATTTGCGTGTGTGGACGTATGTATATACATGTGTATGGGGGTGGGTTGGGCGATTTCTTTCGTCTGTTTCCTTGCGCTACCTCGCAAACGCGGGAGACAGCGACAAAGCAAAAAAAAAAAAAATATATTTTATATATATATATATATATATATATATATATATATTAATATATATATTATATATATATATATATATATATATTATATATATATATATATTATATTTTATTCATACTATTCGCCATTTCCCGCGTTAGCAAGGTAGCGTTAAGAACAGAGGACTGGACCTTTGAGGGAATTTCCTCACCTGGCCCCCTTCTCTGTTCCTTCTTTTGGAAAATTAAAAAAAACTGAGAGGGGAGGATTTCCAGCCGCCCGCTCCCTTCCCTTTTAGTCGCCTTCTATGACACGCAGTCAATACGTGGGAAGTATTCTTTCTCCCGTATCCCCAGGGAAAATATATATATATAATTATATATATATATATATATATATATATTATATATATATATATATATATATATATTATATCTGGCAGCGGATGGAACCATGGAAGCGGAAGTGGATCATAGGGTGGGGGAGGGGGCGAAAATTCTGGGGGCCTTGAAGAATGTGTGGAAGTCGAGAACATTATCTCGGAAAGCAAAAATGGTATGTTTGAAGGAATAGTGGTTCCAACAATGTTGTATGGTTGCGAGGAGTGGGCTATGGATAGAGTTGTGCGCAGGAGGATGGATGTGCTGGAAATGAGATGTTTGAGGACAATGTGTGGTGTGAGGTGGTTTGATCGAGTGAGTAACGTAAGGGTAAGAGAGATGTGTGGAAATAAAAAGAGCGTGGTTAGAGAGAGCAGAAGAGGGTGTTTTGAATGGTTTGGGCACATGGAGAGAATGAGTGAGGAAAGATTGACCAAGAGGATATATGTGTCGGAGGTGGAGGGAACGAGGAGAAGAGGGAGACCAAATTGGAGGTGGAAAGATGGAGTGAAAAAGATTTTGTGTGATCGGGGCCTGAACATGCAGGAGGGTGAAAGGAGGGCAAGGAATAGAGTGAATTGGAGCGATGTGGTATACCGGGGTTGACGTGCTGTCAGTGGATTGAATCAAGGCATGTGAAGCGTCTGGGGTAAACCATGGAAAGCTGTGTAGGTATGTATATTTGCGTGTGTGGACGTATGTATATACATGTGTATTGGGGGGGGGGGGGTTGGGCGATTTCTTTCGTCTGTTTCCTTGCGCTACCTCGCAAACGCGGGAGACAGCGACAAAGTATAATAAAAAAAATATATAAAAAAAAAAAAAAAAAATAAATATATATAATATATATATATATATATATATATATATATATATATATATATATTATATATAATATATATTATATATATATATATATATATATATATATATATATATATATATATATAATATATATAATATATATATATATATATATATGTATATATATATATATATATATATATATATATATATATATATATATATATATATATATATATATATATATATATATATATATATTTCTTTCATACTGTTCGCCATTTCCCGCCTCAGCGAGGTAGCGTTAAGAACAGAGGACTAAGGCCTCTGAGAAAACATCCTCACCTGGCCCCCTTTCTCTGTTCCTTCCTTTGGAAAATTAAGAAAAATAATGAGAGGGGATGATTTCCAGCCCCCCGCTCCCTTCCCTATTAGTCGCCTTCTACGACACGCAGGGAATACGTGGGAAGTATTCTTTCTCCTCTATCCCCAGGGATAATATATTTATTTATTTATTTATTCATTTATTTATTTATTTATTTATCTATTTTGCTTTGTCGCTGTCTCCCGCGTTAGCGAGGTAGCGCAAGGAAACAGACGAAAGAATGGCCCAACCCACCCACATACACATGTATATAAATACACGTCTACACACGCAAATATACATACCTATACAACTCAATGTACACATATATATACACACACAGACATATATATATATACACATGTACATAATTCATACTGTCTGCCTTTATTTATTCCCATCGCCTCCTCGCCACATATGGAATAACAACCCCCTCCTCCCTCATGTGTGCGAGGTAGCGCTAGGAAAAGACAACAAAGGCCCCATTCGTTCACACTCAGTCTCTAGCTGCCATGTGATAATACACCGAAACCGCAGCTCCCTTTCCACATCCAGGCCCCACAGAACTTTCCATGGTTTACCCCAGACGCTTCACATGCCCTGGTTTAATCCATTGACAGCACGTCGACCCCGGTATACCACATCGTTCCAATTCACTCTATTCCTTGCACGCCTTTCACCCTCCTGCATGTTCAGGCCCCGATCACTCAAAATCTTTTTCACTACATCTTTCCACCTCTAATTTGGTCTCCCACTTCTCCTCGTTCCCCCCACCTCTGACACATATATCCTCTTGGTCAATCTTTCCTCACTCATTCCCTCCATGTGCCCAAACCATTTCAAAACATCCTCTTCTGCTCTCACAACCACACTCTTTTTATTTCCACACATCTCTCTTACCATTACATTACTTACTCGATCAAACCACCTAACACCACATATTGTCCTCAAACATCTCATTTCCAGCACATCCACTCTCCTGCGCGCAACTCTATCCATAGCCCACGCCTCGCAACCATACAACATTGTTGGAACCACTTTTCCTTCAAACATACTCATTTTTGCTTTCCGAGATAATGTTCTCGAGTTCCACACATTCTTCGAGGCTCCCAGAATTTTCGCCCCCTCCCCCACCCTATGATTCACTTTCGCTTCCATGGTTCCATCCGCTGCCAAATCCACTCCGAGATATCTAAAACACTTTACTTCCTCCAGTTTTTCTCCATTGAAACTTACCTCCCAATCGACTTGACCCTCAACCCTACTGTACCTAATAACCTTGCTCTTATTCACATTTACTCTTAACTTTCTTCTTCCACACACTTTACCAAACTCAGTCACCAGCTTCTGCAGTTTCTCACATGAATCAGCCACCAGCACTGCATCATCAGCAAACAACAACTGACTCACTTCCCAAGCTCTCACATCCACAACAGACTGCATACTTACCCCTCTTTCCAAAACTCTTGCATTCACCTCCTAACAACCTCATCCATAAACAAATTGAAACGACCATGGAGACATCACATACCCCTGTCGCAAACCTACATTCACTGAAAAACCAATCACTTTCCTCAATCCTATACGTACACATGCCTTACATCCTCGATAAAAACTTTTCACCGCTTCTAACAACTTGCCTCCTACACCATATATTCTTAATACCTTCCACAGAGCATCTCTATCAACTCTATCATATGCCTTCTCCAGATCCATAAATGCTACATACAAATCCATTTGCTTTTCTAAGTATTTCTCACATACATTCTTCAAAGCAAACACCTGATCCACACATCCTCTACAACTTCTGACACCACACTGCTCTTCCCCAATCTGATGCTCTGTACATGCCTTCACCCTCTCAATCAATACCCTCCCATATAATTTACCAGGAATACTCAACAAACTTATACCTCTGTAATTTGAGCACTCACTCTTATCCCCTTTGCCTTTGTACAGTGGCATTATGCAAGCATTCCGCCAATCCTCAGGCACCTCACCATGAATCATACATACATTAAATAACCTTACCAACTAGTCAACAAGACAGTCACCCCCTTTTTTAATAAATTCCACTGCAATACCATCCAAACCCGCTGCCTTGCCGGATTTTATCTTCCTTAAAGCTTTTACTACCTCTTTTCCGTTTACCAAATCATTTTCCCTAACCCTCTCACTTTGCACACCACCTCGACCAAAACACCCTATATCTGCCACTCTATCATCAAACACATTCAACAAACCTTCAAAATACTCACTCCATCTCCTCACATCACCACTACTGGTTATCACCTCCCCATTAGCCCCCTTCACTGAAGTTCCCATTTGCTCCCTTGTCTTACGCACTTTATTTACCTCCTTCCAGAACATCTTTTTATTCTCCCTAAATAAAATTTAATGATACTCTCTCACCCCAACTCTCATTTGCCCTCTTTTTCACTTGTTGCACCTTGCTCTTGACCTCCTGCCTCTTTCTTTTATACATCTCCCACTCATTTGCATTTTTTCCCTGCAAAAATCGTCCAAATGCCTCTCTCTTCTCTTTCACTAATAATCTTACTTCTTCATCCCACCATTCAGTACCCTTTCTAATCAACCCACCTCCCACGCTTCTCATGCCACAAGTATCTTTTGCGCAATCCATCACTGCTTCCCTGAATACATCCCATTCCTCCCCCACTCCCCTTACCTCCTTTGTTCTCACCTTTTTCCATTCTGTACTCAGTCTTTCCTGGTACTTCCTCACACAAGTCTCTTTCCTAAGCTCACTTATTCTCACCACTCTCTTCACCCCAACATTCTCTCTTCTTTTCTGAAACCCCAACAAATCTTCACCTTCGCCTTCACAAGAAAATGATCAGACATCCCTCCAGTTGCACCTCTCAGCACATTAACATCCAAAAGTCCTCTTTCGCGCGCCTATCAATTAACACGTAATCCAATAACGCTCTCTGGCCATCTCTCCTACTTACATACGTATACTTATGTGTATCTCGCTTTTTAAACCAGGTATTCCCAATCACCAATCCTTTTTCAGCACATAAATCTACAAGCTCTTCAGCTTTCCATTTACAACACTGAGCACCCCATGTATACCAGTTATTCCTTCAACAGGCACATTACTCACCTTTGCATTCAAATCACCCATCACTATAACCCGGTCTTGTGCATCAAAACCACTAACACACTCATTCAGCTGCTCCCGGAAACACTTGCCTCCCCAATCTTTCTTCTCATGCCCAGGTGCATATGCATCAATAATCACCCATCTCTCTCCATCAACTTTCAGTTTTACCCATATCAATCTAGAGTTTACTTTCTTACACTCTATCTCATACTCCCACAACTTCTATTTCAGGAGCAGTGCTACTCCTTCCCTTGCTCTTGTCCTCTCACTAACCCCTGACTTTACTTGCAAGACATTCCCAAACCACTCTTCCCTTTACCCTTGAGCTTCTTTTCACTCAGAGCCAAAACATGCAGGTTCTTTTCCTCAAACATACTATCTATCTCTCTTTTTTTCTCATCTTGGTTACATCCACACACATTTTGACACCCCAATATATATATATATATATATATATATATATATATATATATATATATATATATATATATATATATATATATATAACATTATATGGGAGGGTATTGATTGAGAGGGTGAAGGCATGTACAGAGCATCAGATTGGGGAAGAACAGTGTGGTTTGAGAAGTGGTAGAGGATGTGTGGATCAGGTGTTTGCTTTGAAGAATGTATGTGAGAAATACTTAGAAAAGCAAATGGATTTGTATGTAGCATTTATGGATCTGGAGAAGGCATATGATAGAGTTGATAGAGATGCTCTGTGGAAGGTATTAAGAATATATGGTGTGGGAGGCAAGTTGTTAGAAGTAGTGAAAAGTTTTTATCGAGGATGTAAGGCATGTGTACGTGTAGGAAGAGAGGAAAGTGATTGGTTCTCAGTGAATGTAGGTTTGTGGCAGGGGTGTGTGATGTCTCCATGGTTGTTTAATTTGTTTATGGATGGGGTTGTTAGGGAGGTGAATGCAAGAGTTTTGGAAAGAGGGGCAAGTATGAAGTCTGTTGGGGATGAGAGAGCTTGGGAAGTGAGTCAGTTGTTATTCGCTGATGATATGGCGCTGGTGGCTGATTCATGTGAGAAACTGCAGAAGCTGGTGACTGAGTTTGGTTAAGTGTGTGAAAGAAGAAAGTTAAGAGTAAATGTGAATAAGAGCAAGTTTATTAGGTACAGTGGGGTTGAGGGTCAAGTCAATTGGGAGGTGAGTTTGAATGGAGAAAAACTGGAGGAAGTGAAGTGTTTTAGATATCTGGGAGTGGATCTGGCAGCGGATGGAACCATGGAAGCGGAAGTGGATCATAGGGTGGGGGAGGGGGCGAAAATTCTGGGAGCCTTGAAGAATGTGTGGAAGTCGAGAACATTATCTCGGAAAGCAAAAATGGGTATGTTTGAAGGAATAGTGGTTCCAACAATGTTGTATGGTTGCGAGGCGTGGGCTATGGATAGAGTTGTGCGCAGGAGGATGGATGTGCTGGAAATGAGATGTTTGAGGACAATGTGTGGTGTGAGGTGGTTTGATCGAGTAAGTAACGTAAGGGTAAGAGAGATGTGTGGAAATAAAAAGAGCGTGGTTGAGAGAGCAGAAGAGGGTGTTTTGAAATGGTTTGGGCACATGGAGAGAATGAGTGAGGAAAGATTGACCAAGAGGATATATGTGTCAGAGGTGGAGGGAACGAGGAGAAGAGGGAGACCAAACTGGAGGTGGAAAGATGGAGTGAAAAAGATTTTGTGTGATCGGGGCCTGAACATGCAGGAGGGTGAAAGGAGGGCAAGGAATAGAGTGAATTGGAGCGATGTGTTATACCGGGGTTGATGTGCTGTCAGTGGATTGAATCAGGGCATGTGAAGCGTCTGGGATAAACCATGGAAAGCTGTGTAGGTATGTATATTTGCGTGTGTGGACGTATGTATATACATGTGTATGGGGGTGGGTTGGGCCATTTCTTTCGTCTGTTTCCTTGCGCTACCTCGCAAGCGCGGGAGACAGCGACAAAGCAAAAAAAAAAAAAAATATATAAAATATATATATATTATATATATATATATATATATATATATATTTTAAATATATATATATATATATATATATATATATATATATATATATATATATATATATATATATATATATATATACAGACATTACATACATACACATGTAAATATTCATACTTGCTTGACTTCATCCATTCCTGTTTCTACCCCGCCCCACAGGAAAAGAGCATCGCTATCCTCTGCTTCAGCGAGGTAGCGCCAGGAATACAGACAAAAAGGCCACATTCATTCATACTCAGTCTCTAGCTGTCATTTGTAATGCACCGAAACCACAGGCCCCACACACCTTTACATAATTTACCCTAGACGCTTCACATGCCCTGTTTCAGTCCATTGATAGCACGTCGACCCCAGTATATCACATCATTAGTATTCAATCTATTCCTTGCACGCCTCTCACCCTTTTGTATGTTCAGGCCCCGATCGCTCAAAATCTTTTCCTCTTCAACCTTCCACCTCCAATTTGATCTCTAGCTTTTCCTTCTTCTCTCCACCTCTTACACATATATCCTCATTGTCAGTCTTTCCTCACTCATTCTCAAAACCATTTCCACACACCCACTTCTGCTCTCTCAACCACACTCTTTTTATTCCCACACATCTCTCTTACCCTTACATTACTAACTCGATCAAACCACCTCACACCACATATTGTCCCCAAACATTTCATTTCCAACACATCCACCCTCCTCCGTACAACCCTATCTACAGCCCATGCCTCTCAAGCATATAACATTGTTGGAACCACTATTCCTAGAAAACATACCCATTTTTCCTCTTCGAGATAACGTTCTCGCCTTCCATACATTCTTCATCGCTCCTAGGACCTTCGACCCTTCCCCCGCCCTGATACTCATTTTCCCTTCCATGGTTTCCATCCGCTGCTAAGTCCATTTCCAGTATCTAGAACACTTCACTTCCTCAAATTTTTCTCTATTTAAACTTACATTCCAATTAACATGTCTCTCAACCCTACTGAATCTAATAACATTGCGCTTATTCACATTTACTCTAAACTTTCTCCTTTCCCACACTACTCCAAAGTCAGTCACCAACCTCTGCAATTTCTCACCCAAATAAGCCACTAGAGCTATATCATCGGCGAGCAGCAACTAACTCACGTCCAAGGCCCTCTTTTCCACAACTGAGTGTATATTCGCCTCTCTCCAAAACTCTTGCATTTACCTCCCAAACCACCCCATCCATAAACAAATCAAAGAACCATGGAGACATCACACACCCCTGCCGCAGACCGACATTCACTGGGAACCAACCACTTTCCTCTCTTCCTACTCGTACACATGCCTTACATCCTTGGTAAAAACTTTTCACCGCTTCTGGCAACTTACCTCGCAAACCAAACACTGTTAAAACCTTCCACAAATCATCTCTATCAACCCTGTCATATGACATTTCCAGATCCATAATTCCTACATACAAATCCATTTGTTTTCCTATTTCTCACATACATTCTTCAAAACAAACACCTAATCGACACATCCTCTACCACTTCTGAAACCACACTGCTCTTCTCCAATCTGATGCTCTGTACATGCGTTCCCCGTCTGAATCAATGCCTTCCCACATAATTTCCCAGGAATACTCAATAAACTTATACCTCTATAATTTGATCACCCACCTTTATCCCATTTGCCTTTGTACAATGGCACTATGCATGCATTCTGCCAATCCTCAGGCACTTCATCATGAACCATACATATATTGAATATCCTCACCAACTGGTCAACAACATATATATATATATATATATATATATATATATATAATATATATATATATATATATATATATATATATATATATATATATATTATATATTTTTTTTTTTTTATTATACTTTGTCGCTGTCTCCGCGTTTGCGAGGTAGCGCAAGGAAACAGACGAAAGAAATGGCCCAACCCCCTCCCATACACATGTATATACATACGTCCACACACGCAAATATACATACCTACACACTTTCCATGGTTTACCCCAGACGCTTCACATGCCTTGATTCAATCCACTGACAGCACGTCAACCCGGTATACCACATCGCTCCAATTCACTCTATTCCTTGCCCTCCTTTCACCCTCCTGCATGTTCAGGCCCCGATCACACAAAATCTTTTTCACTCCATCTTTCCACCTCCAATTTGGTCTCCCTCTCTCCTCGTTCCCTCCACCTCCGACACATATATCCTCTTGGTCAATCTTTCCTCACTCATTCTGTCCATGTGCCCGAACCATTTCAAAACACCCTCTTCTGCTCTCTCAACCACGCTCTTTTTATTTCCTCACATCTCTCTTACCCTTACGTTACTCACTCGATCAAACCCTCACACCACACATTGTCCTCAAACATCTCATTTCCAGCACATCCATCCTCCTGCGCACAACTCTATCCATAGCCCACGCCTCGAACCATACAACATTGTTGGAACCACTATTCCTTCAAACATACCCATTTTTGCTTTCCGAGATAATGTTCTCGACTTCCACACATTCTTCAAGGCCCCAGAATTTTCGCCCCTCCCCCACCCTATGATCCACTTCCGCTTCCATGGTTCCATCCGCTGCCAGATCCACTCCCAGATATCTAAAACACTTCACTTCCTCCAGTTTTTCTCCATTCAAACTCACCTCCAATTGACTTGACCCTCAACCCTACTGTACCTAATAACCTTGCTCTTATTCACATTTACTCTTAACCTTCTTCTTCCACACACTTTACCGAACTCAGTCACCAGCTTCTGCAGTTTCTCACATGAATCAGCCACCAGCGCTGTATCATCAGCGAACAGCAACTGACTCACTTCCCAAGCTCTCTCATCCCCAACAGACTTCATACTTGCCCCTCTTTCCAAAACTCTTGCATTTACCTCCCTAACAAACCCATCCATAAACAAATTAAACAACCATGGAGACATCACACACCCCTGCCGCAAACCTGCATTCACTGAGAACCAATCACTTTCCTCTCTTCCTACACGTACACATGCCTTACATCCTCGATAAAAACTTTTCACTGCTTCTAACAACTTTCCTCCCACACCATATATTCTTAATACCTTCCCCAGAGCATCTCTATCAACTCTATCATATGCCTTCTCCAGATCCATAAATGCTACATACAAATCCATTTGCTTTTCTAAGTATTTCTCACATACATTCTTCAAAGCAAACACCTGATCCACACATCCTCTACCACTTCTGAAACCACACTGCTCTTCCCCAATCTGATGCTCTGTACATGCCTTCACCCTCTCAATCAATACCCTCCCCATATAATTTACCAGGGATACTCAACAAACTTATACCTCTGTAATTTGAGCACTCACTCTTATCCCCTTTGCCTTTGTACAATGGCACTATGCACGCATTCCGCCAATCCTCAGGCACCTCACCATGAGTCATACATACATTACAAACCAGTGAACAATACAGTCACCCCCTTTTTTAATAAATTCCACTGTAATACCATCCAAACCTGCTGCCTTGCCGGCTTTCATTTT
>NC_092244.1:23168270-23213270 GCF_036320965.1 Panulirus ornatus | reverse complement strand
TAGGGAAAATAAAAAGACGTTTTGGAAGCAGGTAAATAAAGTGCGTAAGACAAGGGAATAAATGGGAACTTCAGTGAAGGGGGCTAATGGGGAGGTGATAACAAGTAGTGGTGATGTGAGAAGGAGATGGAGTGAGTATTTTAAAGGTTTGTTGAATGTGTTTGATGATAGAGTGGCAGATATAGGGTGTTTTGGTCGAGGTGGTGTGCGAAGTGAGAGGGTTAGGGAGAATGATTTGGTAAAGAGAGAAGAGGTGGTAAAAGCTTTGCGGAAGATGAAAGCCGGCAAGGCAGCGGGTTTGGATGGTATTGCAGTGGAATTTACTAAAAAAGAGGGTGACTATATTGTTGACTGATTGGTAAGGATATTTAATGTATGTATGACTCAAGGTGAGGTGCCTGAGGATTGGAGGAATGCTTGCATAGTGCCATTTGCACAAAGGCAAAGGGGATAAAAGATAGTGCTCAAAATACAGAGGTATAAGTTTGTTGAGTATTCCTGTGAAATTATATGGAAGGGTATTGATTGAGAGGGTGAATGCATGTACAGAGCATCAGATTGGGGAAGAGCAGTGTGGTTTCAGAAGTGGTAGAGGATGTGTGGATCAGGTGTTTGCTTTGAAGAATGTATGTGAGAAATACTTAGAAAAGCTAATGGATTTGTATGTAGCATTTATGGATCTAGAGAAGGTATATGAGAGAGTTGATAGAGATTCTCTGTGGGAGATATTAAGAATATATGGGGTGGGGGGCAAGTTGTTAGAAGTAGTGAAAAGTTTTCATCGAGGATGTAAGGCTTGTGTACGTGTAGGAAGAGAGGAAAGTGATTGATTCTCAGTGAATATCGGTTTGCGGCAGGGGTGTGTGATGTCTCCATGGTTGTTTAATTTGTTTATGGATGGGGTTGTTAGGGAGGTGAATGCAAGAGTTTTGGAAAGAGGGGCAAGTATTCAGTCTGTTGTGGATGAGAGAGCTTGGGAAGTGAGTCAGTTGTTGTTCGCTGATGATACAGCGCTGGTGGCTGATTCGTTGAGAAATTGCAGAAGCTGGTGACTGAGTTTGGTAAAGTGTGTTAAAGAAGAAAGCTGAGAGTAAATGTGAATAAGAGCAAGGTTATTAGGTACAGTAGGGTTTAGGAACAAGTCAATTTGGAGGTAAGTTTGAATGGAGAAAAACTGGAGGAAGTGAGGTGTTTTAGATATCTGGAAGTGGATCTGGCAGCGGGTGGAATCATGGAAGCATAAGTGAATTATAGGGTGGGGGAGGAGGCGAAAGTTCTGGGAGCGTTGAAGAATATGTGGAAGTTGAGAACATTATCTCGGAAAGCAAAAATGGGTATGTTTGAAGGAGTAGTGGTTCTAACAATGTTGTATGGTTTCGAGGCGTGTGCTATTGATAGAGTTGTGTGGAGGAGGGTGGATGTGTTGGAAATGAGATGTTTGAAGACAATATGTGGTGTGAGGTAGTTTGATCGAGTAAGTAATAATAGGGTAAGAGAGATGTGTGGTAATAAAAAGAGTGTGGTTGAGAGAGCAGAAGAGGGTGATTTGAAATGGTTTGGTCACATGGAGAGGAATGATTGACCAAGAGGATATATGTGTCAGAGGAGAAGTGGGAGACGAAATTGGAGGTGGAAAGATGGAGTGAAAAAGATTTTGAGTGATCGGGGCCTGAACATGTACGAAGGTGAAAGGCGTGCAAGGAATAGAGTGAATTGGAACGATGTGGTATACCGGGGTCGACGTGCTGTCAGTGGATTGAACCAGGGCTTGTGAAGCGTCTGGGGTAAACCATGGAAAGTTCTGTGGGGCCTGGGTGTGGAGAGGGAGCTGTGGTTTCGGTGCATTATTACATGGCAGCTAGAGACTGAGTGTGAACGACTGTGGCCTTCGTTGTCTTTTCCTAGCACTACCTTGCGCGCACATAAGGGGGGAGGGGGTTGTTATTTCATGTGTGGTGGGGTGGCGATGGGAATGAATAAAGGCAGACAATATGTATTATGTACATGTGTATATATGTATATGTCTGTGTGTATATATATGTATACGTTGAGACGTATAGGTATGTATATTTGCTTGTGTGGACGTGTATGTATATACATGTGTATGTGGGTGGGTTGGGCCATTCTTTCGTCTGTTTCTTTGCGCTACTTCGCTAACACGGGAGACAGCGACAAAGCAAAAAAAAAATAGATAATATATATATATATACAATTATATATAATATATATTATATATATATATATATATATATATATATATATATATATATATATATATATATATATTATATATATATATATATATATATATATTTTTTTTTCTTTTTTTTTGTCGCTGTCTCCCGCGTTTGCGAGGTAGCGCAAGGAAACAGACGAAAGAAATGGCCCAACCCACCCCCATACACATGTATATACATACGTCCACATTTTATATATATATATATATATATATATTATATATATATATATATTATATAATTATATATATATATATATATATATATATTGGGTATTCCACCCAACATTCCTTCCGTCAACGCTGCACCCGTTAGCTCTTCGCTTGTCAGCACTCCTGGTCCGTTGCTCGTACCACCATTGCTTGCCTTCATACATACCCTAATGCAGAGCTTCACAGCATTTTGAAACTTACTTTCCACAGCCATTGATTGTTTTGGAAATTACTGGTCTCATCATGGCAAAAACGGAACGTGTGCTTGATAGAAACACCAGCATGCTAATGCGGCAGTTACCATGTTGCAGCTGACTAGTTGCAAGGGTAGTCAGGAGGCCCCCTTTGCTAGCTTCTGGCTGGCCTCTTTCAAAACTTAGAATTTAGTGTTGAAATTGAAATAGACAAAGAAAAAATAGAGAGATTAAGTCAGGCCATAGTGGGGAGGGAGGCCAGGCCATTTTTAAAGTGGGTTCAGCCACAGTATGGACTCAGCGCGGCTGCCAACTGACACGCACAACATACCCCACATGCAGCTCTTTCACCATTTGAAGCAAAAGTTCCCTGACCTGAAAGACAATGATGTCAATGAAAGTATACAGAAGCGTCTCTTGACTGACAGCGGCTTCTTCAGCCTTGATGTCCCCGCCCCCACACCACCCGGCCGGTGGGAGGAAGAAACACTGCCGAGGACATCATAAATCATTCGTACCAGGAACGCCACAGAAGACGTCATGAGACAATGTAGGACGGCAGTACAGAAAGGGGCGGTGGCCGGGCCTTCAACATCGAGGCCTCTCACATATGCACAGGTGCTGTGGGTACAACACCTGCCTCGACTCTCTGAAACCCTGAAACATTATTGACCAAGATATGTGTGGAAGAGAGGAAAGAGCTCGAGAAACTAAGAGAGAAGAAACAGGAGAGCGAAATGGTGACGACAGCAGCATCAAACCAGTGAGGTTTGGTGACCAGAATCGAACAGCGCATTCCAAGCCGTCATAAAAGATGCCAAAACTCAGCATGTGTTGTGGTGGGCTCCATTTGGTCCTGATAGGGCTATGAACCTTCGTGATACCCATGCAACGCTTACAGCTCTAGTGCAATGTCAGGAAGTCTAGTGAACAAGCATTGCTGAAGCAGGATTTGGCCAGCAGGAGAAGAACCATCATAATGGAGAACCATCATAATGGAGTTGCACGGACTGTGATCCTTGCTGTGGTTACAAGAATGTTCTTCCGCCCACCAGTGATGCTACTACGTTTGTGAATCAAGAACCATTGCAACACAAACCTCGCCAGGTGGTAGAGTGTGCCGCAGTGTATCGAGACAGACTTCCCCAGAACTTTTTTAAAGGGGAAGTAAATGTTTATAGATGTGTTACTGGAGTGATAGTTTTCATACATGGTGCTTTGACAAGAAAATAGTGAAATTGGAAAAAAAAATGTAGCTTAGACATTGAAGCTTATTGATACAGTGGTTAAATTGATGGGAACTAATATTGACGTTTGTGTAAATAAATTATACATTTCCCTTTTCCATAGCCAGAGGTTGAACCATTATGTGACATTCATTTTCTCATTTCATTTCAAGCTAGAAGTTTCAGTTTTCTAAATTATTTCTTACTTTTTTCATATGTATATATATGTATATGTGTGTGTGTGTGTGTGTATATGTGCGTGTGTATGTGTATGTATGTGTATATATATATATATATATATATATATATATATATATATATATATATATCATCTCCATCTTTCCACCTCCAATTTGGTCTCCCTCTTCTCCTCGTTCCCTCCACCTCCGACACATATATCCTCTTGGTCAATCTTTCCTCACTCATTCTCTCCATGTGCCCAAACCATTTTAAAACAATCTCTTCCTCTCTCTCAACCACGCTCTTTTTATTTCCACACATCTCTCTTACCCTTACGTTACTTACTCGATCAAACCACCTCACACCACACATTGTCCTCAAACATCTCATTTCCAGCACATCCATCCTCCTGCGCACAACTCTATCCATAGCCCACGCCTCGCAACCATACAACATTGTTGGAACTACTATTCCTTCAAACATACCATTTTTGCTTTCCGGGATAATGTTCTCGACTTCCACACATTTTTCAAGGCTCCCAAAATTTTCGCCCCCTCCCCCACCCTATGATCCACTTCCGCTTCCATGGTTCCATCCGCTGACAGATCCACTCCCAGATATCTAAAACACTTCACTTCCTCCAGTTTTTCTCCATTCAAACTCACCTCCCAATTGACTTGACCCTCAGCCCTACTGTACCTAATAACCTTGCTCTTATTCACATTTACTCTTAACTTTCTTCTTCCACACACTTTACCAAACTCCGTCACCAGCTTCTGCAGTTTCTCACATGAATCCGCCACCAGCGCTGTATCATCAGCGAACAACAACTGACTCACTTCCCAAGCTCTCTCATCCCCAACAGACTTCATACTTGCCCCCTCTTTCCAAGACTCTTGCATTTACCTCCCTAACAACCCCATCCATAAACAAATTAAACAACCATGGAGACATCACACACCCTGCCGCAAACCTACATTCACTGAGAACCAATCACTTTCCTCTCTTCCTACACGTACACATGCCTTACATCCTCGATAAAAACTTTTCACTGCTTCTAACAACTTGCCTCCCACACCATATATTCTTAATACCTTCCACAGAGCATCTCTATCAACTCTATCATATGCCTTCTCCAGATCCATAAATGCTACATACAAATCCATTTGCTTTTCTAAGTATTTCTCACATACATTCTTCAAAGCAAACACCTGATCCACACATCCTCTACCACTTCTGAAACCACACTGCTCTTCCCAATCTGATGCTCTGTACATGCCTTCACACCTCTCAATCAATACCCTCCCATATAATTTACCAGGAATACTCAACAAACTTATACCTCTGTAATTTGAGCACTCACTCTTATCCCCTTTGCCTTTGTACAATGGCACTATGCACGCATTCCGCCAATCCTCAGGCACCTCACCATGAGTCATACATACATTAAATAACCTTACCAACCAGTCAACAATACAGTCACCCCCTTTTTTAATAAATTCCACTGCAATACCATCCAAACCTGCTGCCTTGCCGGCTTTCATCTTCCGCAAAGCTTTTACTACCTCTTCTCTGTTTACCAAATCATTTTCCCTAACCCTCTCACTTTGCACACCACCTCGACCCAAACACCCTATATCTGCCACTCTGTCATCATACACATTCAACAAACC
The DNA here is from genome assembly GCF_036320965.1 of Panulirus ornatus. NCBI lineage: Eukaryota > Metazoa > Arthropoda > Malacostraca > Decapoda > Palinuridae > Panulirus > Panulirus ornatus. The sequence goes on along the minus strand of NC_092244.1, from coordinate 23,207,548 downwards.
TTCAAAATACTCATTCCATCTCCTTCTCACATCACCACTACTTGTTATCACCTCCCCATTTACGCCCTTCACTGAAGTTCCCATTTGCTCCCTTGTCTTACGTACCCTATTTACCTCCTTCCAGAACATCTTTTTATTCTCCCTAAAATTTACTGATAGTCTCTCACCCCAACTCTCATTTGCCCTTTTTTTCACATCTTGCACCTTTCTCTTGACCTCCTGTCTCTTTCTTTTATACTTCTCCCACTCAATTGCATTTTTTCCCTGCAAAAATCGTCCAAATGCCTCTCTCTTCTCTTTCACTAATACTCTTACTTCTTCATCCCACCACTCACTACCCTTTCTAAACAGCCCACCTCCCACTCTTCTCATGCCACAAGCATCTTTTGCGCAATCCATCACTGATTCCCTAAATACATCCCATTCCTCCCCCACTCCCCTTACTTCCATTGTTCTCACCTTTTTCCATTCTGTACACAGTCTCTCCTGATACTTCTTCACACAGGTCTCCTTCCCAAGCTCACTTACTCTCACCACCTTCTTCACCCCAACATTAACTCTTCTTTTCTGAAAACCCATACTAATCTTCACCTTAGCCTCCACAAGATAATGATCAGACATCCCTCCAGTTGCACCTCTCAGCACATTGACATCCAAAAGTCTCTCTTTCGCACGCCTGTCAATTAACACGTAATCCAATAATGCTGTCTGGCCATCTCTCCTACTTACATAAGTATCCTTATGTATATCTCGCTTTTTAAACCAGGTATTCCCAATCATCAGTCCTTTTTCAGCACATAAATCTACAAGCTCTTCACCATTTCCATTTACAACACTGAACACCCCATGCATACCAATTATTCCCTCAACTGCCACATTACTCACCTTTGCATTCAAATCACCCATCACTATAACCCGGTCTCGTGCATCAAAACCGCTAACACACTCATTTAGCTGCTCCCAAAACACTTGCCTCTCATGATCTTTCTTCTCATGCCCAGGTGCATATGCATCAATAATCACCCACCTCTCTCCATCAACTTTCAATTTTACCCATATTAATCGAGAATTTACTTTCTTACATTCTATCACATACTCCCACAACTCCTGTTTCAGGAGTATTGCTACTCCTTCCCTTGCTCTTGTCCTCTCACTAACCCTGACTTCACTCCCCAGACATTTCCAAACCACTCTTCCCCTTTACCCTTGAGCTTCGTTTCACTCAGAGCCAAAACATCCAGGTTCCTTTCCTCAAACATACTACCTATGTCTCCTTTTTTCACATCTTGGTTACATCCACACACATTTAGGCACCCCACTCTGAGCCTTCGAGGAGGATGAGCACTCCCCGCGTGACTCCTTCTTCTGTTTCCCATTTTAGAAAGTTAATACAAGGAGGGGAGGATTTCCGGCCCCCCGCTCCCGTCCCCTCTAGTCGCTTTCTACGACACGCGAGGAATACGTGGGAAGTATTCTTTCACCCCTATCCCCAGGGATAATATACATATGTATACACACACACACACACACACACACACACGCGCACACACACACACACACACACACATACATATATATACATATGAAAAATGTAAGAAACAAAAGATGGAGTGAAAAAGATTTTGTGTGATCGGGGCCTGAACATGCAGGAGGGTGAAAGGAGGGCAAGGAATAGAGTGAATTGGAGCGATGTGGTATACAGGGGTTGACGTGCTGTCAGTGGATTGAATCAAGGCATGTGAAGCGTCCGGGGTAAACCATGGAAAGCTGTGTAGGTATGTATATTTGTGTGTGTGGACGTGTGTATGTACATGTGTATGGGGGGGGTTGGGCCATTTCTTTCGTCTGTTTCCTTGCGCTACCTCGCAATACGCGGGAGACAGCGACAAAGTATAAAAAAAAAAAAAAAAAAAAAAAAAAAAAATATATATATATATATATATATATATATATATATATATATATATATATATATATATATATATATATATATTATCCCTGGGGATAGGGATGAAAGAATGCTTCCCACGCATTCCTTGCGTGTCGTAGAAGGCAACTAGAGGGGACGGGAGCGGGGGGCCAGAAATCCTCCCCTCCTTGTATTTTTTAACTTTCTAAAATAGGAAACAGAAGAAGGAATCACGCGGGGAGTGCTCATCCTCCTCGAAGGCTCAGACTGGGGTGTCTAAATGTGTGTGGATGTAACCAAGATGTGAAAAAAGGAGAGATAGGTAGTATGTTTGAGGAAAGGAACCTGGATGTTTTGGCTCTGAGTGAAACGAAGCTCAAGGGTAAAGGGGAAGAGTGGTTTGGGAATGTCTTGCAAGTAAAGTCAGGGGTTAGTGAGAGGACAAGAGCAAGGGAAGGAGTAGCAGTACTCCTGAAACAGAAGTTGTGGGAGTATGTGATAGAATGTAAGAAAGTAAATTCCCGATTAATATGGGTAAAACTGAAAGTTGATGGAGAGAGATGGGTGATTATTGGTGCATATGCACCTGGGCATGAGAAGAAAGATCATTACAGGCAAGTGTTTTGGGAGCAGCTGAATGAGTGTGTTAGTGGTTTTGATGCACGAGACCGGGTTATAGTGATGGGTGATTTGAATGCAAAGGTGAGTAATGTGGCACTTGAGGGAATAATTGGTATACATGGGGTGTCCAGTGTTGTAAATGGAAATGGTGAAGAGCTTGTAGATTTATGTGCTGAAAAAGGACTGGTGATTGGGAATACCTGGTTTAAAAAGCGAAATATACATAAGTATACGTATGTAAGTAGGAGAGATGGCCAGAGAGCGTTATTGGATTACGTGTTAATTGACAGGCGCGCGAAAGAGAGACTTTTGGATGTTAATGTGCTGAGAGGTGCAACCGGAGGGATGTCTGATCATTATCTTGTGGAGGCTAAGGTGAAGATTTGTATGGGTTTTCAGAAAAGAAGAGTGAATGTTGGGGTGAAGAGGGTGGTGAGAGTAAGTGAGCTTGGGAAGGAGACTTGCCCTCCTTTCACCCTCCTGCATGTTCAGGCCCCGATCACACAAAATCTTTTTCACTCCGTCTTTCCACCTCCAATTTGGTCTCCCACTTCTCCTCGTTCCCTCCACCTCCGACACATATATCCTCTTGGTCAATCTTTCCTCACTCATTCTCTCCATGTGCCCAAACCATTTCAAAACACCCTCTTCTGCTCTCTCAACCACGCTCTTTTTATTTCCACACATCTCTCTTACCCTTACGTTACTTACTCGATCAAACCACCTCACACCACACATTGTCCTCAAACATCTCATTTCCAGCACATCCATCCTCCTGCGCACAACTCTATCCATAGCCCACGCCTCGCAACCATACAACATTGTTGGAACCACTATTCCTTCAAACATACCCATTTTTGCTTTCCGAGATAATGTTCTCGACTTCCACACATTCTTCAAGGCTCCCAGGATTTTCGCCCCCTCCCCCACCCTATGATCCACTTCCGCTTCCATGGTTCCATCCGCTGCCAGATCGACTCCCAGATATCTAAAACACTTTACTTCCTCCAGTTTTTCTCCATTCAAACTTACCTCCCAATTGACTTGACCCTCAACCCTACTGTACCTAATTACCTTGCTCTTATTCACATTTACTCTTAACTTTCTTCTTTCACACACTTTACCAAACTCAGTCACCAGCTTCTGCAGTTTTTCACATGAATCAGCCACCAGCGCTGTATCATCAGCGAACAACAACTGACTCACTTCCCAAGCTCTCTTATCCCCAACAGACTTCATACTTGCCCCTCTTTCCAAAACTCTTGCATTCACCTCCCTAACAACCCCCATCCATAAACAAATTAAACAACCATGGAGACATCACACACCCCTGCCGCAAACCTACATTCACTGAGAACCAGCCACTTTCCTCTCTTCCTACACGTACACATGCCTTACATCCTCGATAAAAACTTTTCACTGCTCCTAACAACTTGCCTCCCACACCATATATTCTTAATACCTTCCACAGAGCATCTCTATCAACTCTATCATATGCCTTCTCCAGATCCATAAATGCTACATACAAATCCATTTGCTTTTCTAAGTATTTCTCACATACATTCTTCAAAGGGAAACACCTGATCCACACATCCTCTACCACTTCTGAAACCACACTGCTCTTCCCCAATCTGATGCTCTGTACATGCCTTCACCCTCTCAATCAATACCCTCCCATATAATTTACCAGGAATACTCAACAAACTTATACCTCTGTAATTTGAGCACTCACTCTTATCCCCTTTGCCTTTGTACAATGACACTTTGCATGCATTCCGCCAAAACTAGGGCACTTCACCATGATTCATATTGTATGTATATACATTGAATGTCCTTAGCTACCAATCAACAACAAAGTCACCTCATTTTTTAATAGATTCCACTGCAATACCATCCAAATCCGCCGTCTTGCCGGCTTTCATTCCCCGCAAAGCTTTCACAACCTCTTCGCTCTTTACCAAACCATTCTTCCTGATCCTCTCACTTCGCACACCACCCCGACCAAACACCCCATATGTGCCACTCTATCATCAAACACATTCAACAAACCTTGTTATTACCTCCCCATTTGCCCTTTTCACCGATGTTCCCATTTGTTTTCCTCTCTTATTCACTTCATTTACCTCCTTACAAAAGATTTTTCTACTCTCCCAAAAATTTAATGATACTCTCTCACTCTGACTATCATGTGCCCTTTTTTCACCTCTCGTATCTTTCTCTTGACCTCCTGCTACTTTCCTTTATACGTCTCCCAGTCATTTGTACTACTTCCCTACAAAAATCGTCCAAACACCTCTCTTCTTTTCACTAACAATCTTACTTCTTCATCACACCAGTCAATACCCTTTCTAATCAGCCCACCTCCCACCTTTCTCATGCCACATGCATCTTTTGCGCAAGCCATCACCATCACTGCTTCCCTACGTACATCCCATTCCTCCCCCACTCCCCTTACGTCATTTGTTCTCACCTTTTGCCATTCTGCACTCAATCTCTCCTGGTACTTCCTCACAGAAGTCTCTTTTCCAAGCTCACTTATTCTCATCACTCTCTCCTCCCCAGCATTCTCTCTTCTTTTCCGAAAACCTCTACAAATCTTCACCTTTGCCTCCGCAAGATAGTGATCAGACGTCCCTCGAGCTACCCCTCTTAACACATTAACCTCCAAAAATCTCTCTTTCACGCGCCTATCAATTAACACGTAATCCAATAATGCTCTGTGGCCATCTCTCCTACTCCACACCAATCTGAGCCTTCGAGGAGGATGAGCATTCTCGCATAGAAATGAAACACAGTAAGTTCCCAAGTGCACTTTCGTGTAATAATCACATCATCAAGGGAGGTACAAGAATGAAATATAACAGGCAGTTGACATCCATGGAAGAGAAGCAGATAGGACGCCATTTGGTAAACAAGTGACCACCCGAGAGGAGGTTGGGTGCATCTAAGTCTGGCAATATACGTATCATAAGTTTTATCATGTGGACAAGAAAGGGAAAAGTTTAAATATTTTGCTACAACAAACCTATCCAATGTGTATAGACCTTCCTTAATATTAATGTTATAATTTTTAATGTATTTCATAATAGATGATTTAATGATATTTCTTGTGGTAAAGGAGTTACAGTAAATAACTGAGATGGCATTACTCCAGTCAATTCAGTGGTTATAACTTTCAACATGATTAAGCAAAGCAAATGATTCTTGCCCTGTTATTCACTTATCAAATATGAATGATCTTTTATATGATGATACAACTTACTTTAAACTAAGGAGAAACTTCCTAGAAGCAGTTAATTCTCACTTTGATAAAGAACTGAAGTTGTTGGTGAAAGGTAATGGTTCATCAGTCTCCATTGCCATATATGAATTGACTTACGAAAACACATAAGCCTAACTTTCCACTGAGTTCAGTGGGCTCCATCACATAAATCGTCAAAATGGTTAGTTCTTCAATGAACCCACTAGTGGGTAAGATATCAAGTTCTAATATCATGAGCAATGTAGATTTATTGACTAAGCTTAATGATATCCATGTTGATTTTGATTTCAAGCTGATAAGATTTGATGTTTCATCCTTGTTCACAAAAGTTCCAGCTGATGACCTCTCAGAATATTTGGTTGATGTCTTGGTTATTATTGATTTACCTGTTTCAAAGTCTATCATTATTGAATTGATAAAATTGCGTATAAAAGATTGTGTATTTCAATTGAATGGAGAATATAATGTTCAGAAAATTGGTATTAAGCAATCTTTACATGGAATTCTTCCTTTGAAACAAAATTACTTTGGCATATCTTACCCTATAAGGCAATTTGGTTTAGGTATGTAGATGATATTCTTTGTGTTTGGTCAACAAATGAAAATATACGCAAACATTTCTTCCTTTACTTAACAATTTAGTATCTTTTATCAACTTTACTGTAAAAGTGGAAAATGATTGTATGTTACCATTATCAGACTGCATGATCCGTAGGGATAGAAACATGTTTAAGTCTAGCATATACAGAAAACATATCAATTTTTGATCATATATTCATTTTTACTCAGCTCAACATGAGAGCCAAATTATCATCATTCCAGTCGATGTTTCTTAGGACATTACGTATATCAAGTCCGGAATTTATTGATGAGTTTGAGAGATATATTCCATTGGATTCAGGTTAAAGTATCCTAGATCTTTCCCTGACAAATCTCTGAAGTTGGTAAAGAAATCATTTTATAAAATTAAACATAAACCTTCCCTTTTGCTACCAAGAATCATTTGGTTCCTCCATATAGTGATAATTTTTCATTACTTTCCGGTTTGCTTAAATCCTTTAATTTAAGAACATCTTAATCAAAAACTCACCAGAAAATTCTGCAGGCTGTGTTTATAGAATACCTTGTATAAATTGTAATATGTCTGATGTCTGTTACTGGTTCCAGATTATCATGACCTGCTATTGATGCCCAATAACTCCAACAATATACATGTACACCAGCAGCAGCTACATCTAGACTCCACTAGAACTCAAATCCAACGAGTATCAGGCCAGTCTAAAGCCAGCTTGTAAGTAATGCAATGTTGAGGAGCAGAATAAAGATATGCTGGTTTTTCAACGGCTTTTGGATTTCCCACGTAAAAGCCTAGGAAGCTATGGTGTAGACATGAACTGGAACGTGATGGACAGACAGACAAAACAGGAGTTGAATGTTTACAGTCTTTGCTACAGGTGGGTTAATAAGACAGTAAAATCAGAGGCATACAACATAATGCTACATACCAACAGTGTAGTGACCACGAGCGTAGTTGTTGGCAGCATCCTCCTTGCCAGTGTGGAGCATGTTGGGGGAGAATAGCGCTTTGTACGTGCCCGTTCTGATCTCATCTGTCGGAGATAGTACAATGCATTAGATACAACAGTCGGTACGCATGTAGTTTGTTGAGATACAGGAATTGAGACACCACCCTCACTGAGAGCTAAGAGGTATGGGAAGAAGAGAAAAAGGCAAATGTGTAATTACCCATTTGCACTGTACGGGGAGGGAATTTTACTTTCATGGGTGCATTCATCTCTCGAACATTCTCTACTATCATAAATCCTCTTATATGTATGTATGGTGTCTACATTAACCATGTTCTCAGTCATTCTTTGCCACCCATCCACCAATCATATACTATAACAGTATTTATTTTCATCAATTTTAACATGTTTCATGTTTTATCCTCTGGTTGTGATATCTGTACATCTCCCAGAGAACTATTCACTGCCTATATTGTCGAACTGTTTTCGGAATTCAAACTTGTGATCAGGTCACCCGTCATTCTTCTCTCTTACAAAGTGGGTAAATCTAAATCCTCTAACCTTTACCTGCAACTCAGCTCTCTGAATTCTAGTATCATTTTTGTTGTCCTCCTCTGGGCCTCCCCTATTCACATTTTTGTCCTCCTTTAGGTAAGATGACCAAACTTGAGAAGCTTATTCTAGTGTTGTCCTTATGTGTGTGTGTGTGAGTCAATCATCACCATCAACCCTTACACCAGTAACACCAGTAACTCATCAACACCATCAGTAAACCACCAACACTGATCCAAAAAGTCATAAATGTCACACTTAGACATCCCCTACAATATATAAACCATCCCTGACAATATATAAACCATCCCTGACAATATATAAACCATCCCTGACATATAAAACATCCTACAATATATAAACCATTCCTACAATATATAAACCATCCCTGACAATATATAAACCATCCCTGACAATATATAAACCATCCTGACAAATATATAAACCATCCCTGACAATATATAAACCATCCCTGACAATATATAAACCATCCCTGACAATATATAAACCATCCCTGACAATATATAAACCATATCCTACAATATATAAACCATCCCTGACAATATATAAACCATCCCTGACAATATATAAACCATCCCTGACAATATATAAACCATCCCTGACAATATATAAACCATATCCTACAATATATAAACCATCCCTGACAATATATAAACCATCCCTGACAATATATAAACCATATCCTACAATATATAAACCATCCCTGACAATATATAAACCATCCCTGACAATATATAAACCATCCCTGACAATATATAAACCATCCCTGACAATATATAAACCATATCCTACAATATATAAACCATCCCTGACAATATATAAACCATCCCTGACAATATATAAACCATCCCTGACAATATATAAACCATATCCTACAATATATAAACCATCCTGACAATATATAAACCATCCCTGACAATATATAAACCATCCCTGACAATATATAAACCATATCCTACAATATATAAACCATCCCTGACAATATATAAACCATCCCTGACAATATATAAACCATCCCTGACAATATATAAACCATCCCTGACGAATATATAAACCATATCCTACAATATATAAACCATCCCTGACAATATATAAACCATCCCCTACAATATATAAACCATCCCTGACAATATATAAACCATCCCTGAGAATACATAAACCATATCCTACAATATATAAACCATCCCTGACAATATATAAACCATCCCTACAATATATAAACCATCCCTGACAATATATAAACCATCCTCTACAATATATATACCATCCCCTACAATATATAAACCATCCCCTACAATATATAAACCATCCCCTACAATATGTAAACCATCCCTGACAATATATAAACCATCCCTGACAATATATAAATCATCCCTGACAATATATAAACCATCCCCTACAATACATCCCTACAATATATAAACCATCATTGACAATATATAAACCATCCCTGACAATATATAAACCATCCCCTACAATATACAAACCATCCCCTACAATATATAAACCATCCCTGACAATATATAAACCATCCCTGACAATATATAGACCATCCCTGACAAAATATAAACCATCCCTAACGATATATAAACCATCCCCTACAATATATAAACCATCCCTGACGATATATAAACCATCCCTGACATATATAAAGCATCTCCTACAATATATAAACCATCCCTAACAATATATAAACCATCCCTGACGATATATAAGCCATTCCTGACAATATATAAACCATCCCCTACAATATATAAACCATCCCCTACGATATACAAACCATCCCTGACAATATATAAACCATCCCCTACAGCATATAAACCATCCCTTACAATATATAAACCATCAACTACAATATATAAACCATCCCTGACAATATATAAACCATCCCTGACAATATATAAACCATCCCCTACAATATATAAACCATCCCCTACAATATATAAACCATCCCTGACAATATATAAACCATCCCTGGCAATATATAAACCATCCCCTACACAAATAAACCATATCCTACAATATATAAACCATCCCTGACAATGTACCAACCATCCCCTGCAATATATAACCAATCCTCCACAATATATTGACCATCCCCGACAATATATAAACCATCCCTGACAATATGCAAACCATTCCCTACAATACATAAACCATCTCCTACAATATACAAACCATCCCTGACAATATATAAACCATCCCCTACAATATATAAACCATCCCCTACAATATATAAACCATCCCCTACAATATGTAAACCATCCCCTACAATATGTAAACCATCCCCTACAAAATATTAACCATCCCTGACAATATGTTTTGAAGAACACCAGTAAGTGAACAATAAACCATCCTGTACAGTACATTTTGAAGAACACTAGTAAATGAAAAATAAACCATCAACTGCAATAATGATAGATCGATAACGGACTGCACACAGCAACATGAGCAGTGCACCAACACAACATCAGAATTGCATTAATGATCATGAGAACTGCACCATTAAAGCTGGTACCAGCATTGCACCAACAAACCAAAAGCACTGCATCAACAAGTTATCATCACTGCAGCAATAATCCATCGTCACTGTACCGATAAACCATCAACACCGTACCAGTAAACCATTAACATCACACCAATAAACCAACACACTGCACTAATAACACACCAGCATTGCACCAGCACTACACCAATAAAACGCAAAACTGTACCAATCAACCACTAGCACCAAAAAGCCATCACACCGCACTGATGAACTACCAACACACTGCAGTAAGGTTCATTCAGTGACAAGGCGTATTAACACGCCCTTAAGGCGCCCAGTCACTGAGTGACACAACGTAGCACACACCCCGACTCAAATCCAGGGACCAGATACATTTAAGGAAAGGAAGAGCGCTGGAACAAAGGATATCTAGGGTCGACAAAATCATATTTAGAATCAATGGCAATACAGGGATAAGGCAGTCAGGAACTGAGAGAACTGAGGGATCCGAAACATGAAACATTCATAGGTATGTCGCTGTCAAGGAAAACACTGGACATTTAGGGACACGTGAAGAGAGATCATACTGAAGGGACATGACACACGCAGATACAAGACAGACACATCGAGAGACTGTCAGGCTCGGAACCATGAGCCACACTTACTTATATAACTGTAATACATACAGTAAATTCTGAGTGACCATAATTATACGTACGTTAGGACCTTTTCAGAGGCAGTAAATTTAAGAAATTTAAGATCAACATGCAAGATGGCTGTCTCCTCACGCCAGGATATACAGGACAATGGATAACAGAAATGTTCCTTTAGATCATCATTAACGTTCTCAGAAACCGATAGTGAGTTTTAGCTATTTCGACTGCAACTTGCGGCGGCCATACAGCACGTCTCATGTGAAGTCGCCACGATAATGTGGGTGACGTAATGTCTTATCAATCAACATGAACAACTATTTTTGATCATTGCTTATATATTTCTATCTCATTAATGACCTACACCAACAGTACAAACAAATGGAGACAGAACTAAGGCACTTGTACCCGGATCTTTGGTCATTGACTTCTTACACTGAGCAGACATAATACAGAAGGAAGTCTGATGAAATCCATAATTCCTGTACAATTTGATGTGTTAGTTTTTAAAGTAGCAAAATGTTTTCGGTCAATATCCAAGACAAATCCAAGGCAGCAAGTCTTTCATGTCAGTCTGTGTTCAGTCGAGCCCGACCGAAAATATTCATGAAAAATATTAGGTGCTAAACCTTCGGAAAGACAGCTACAACACAGAAGCGAGCGTCTTGCCTGAAATTACTGGCATCTTCCCTGTGGAAGGGTTTGCCATTACATATGAACCATTATATACGTAGAGTCCGGCCCTTCAATAAGTCCATTTGAACACCTACACTTCCACATCCAAGACCAGTACTTGAGGAGGTCGTGTACAGCATAATGACCAGAGATCATAACATCCTGAGCTCGTCTTTAAGATCCTTCAGTATGATGGCTGTAACCCATGACCTGACCATCTATGGTCATACTGCCATACTCAAAGCTCTTACCACTGTGTGGTCAAGAGGGTAAATGGTGTTAAGAAGTGCGGCAGGCCCGGAGGAACAGCGAAGTAACGCCTACCATATGCTGAATAGAGAACGGGAATCAGCATAATCACATGATCATACATTGACTAAAGGAAAATAACATAATGATTTGCGGTCAGAATAAAGACACAAATATATGCACTGGTGATGGGCGCTGTAATACCTACTCATGAGGAAGAAAACACCAATACATGTACACAGAAAGAGAAAACTACACATGTCTGCATTCACGAAGAAAAACACGCAAAGCATATGCGTTCAATTCGAGGCATGGAAAACAATAAAGACAACTGCTCAAGGAAAACCTTATAATAAAAAGTTATAATCATTCAGTTGCAAATATGTATGATGTTCACACACACACACACACACACACACACACACACACACACACACACACCTCCGTGGTGATGGCTAGCGTTACCGTACATGAGTCAGCACGGGCAGACCAGGGTTGGACCTGCATGGTTTCGAATCCACGGTGTGGCATCTGGCCTACACCCAACTCAGGTGTTCCTCTTCTCCCTACAGGCTGGGCGATAAATGAGCAACTGGCTTAGGCTGGTGTGTTGTGTGTGTGTGTGTGTGTGTGTGGTGTGTGTGTTCAAATAATCGTTAAAAATATATCCTTACATGATTAAGAGACCGGGCAACACGAGTGTAAAACTCTCTCCCCGCAACACATACACAGCAACCACAATAAATACAAAGCTATTATCGTTCGCTGGAAGTAAGGAAACTGAAGCGTGATTATTACGAAACATGTAAATGGAACACAACACCCCTAACCCCCCCACCCAGCGATGGTCTTGTAACACAACACAAAAACTGTCTTGAGTGAAGATCAACACCCACAGTGTAGGGTGGGCAACATGGGTTCTGGCGGCCCACAGTCTGGCAGGATATGGATCCTGGCTGCCCACAGTCCGGCAGGGACGGGTCCTGGCTGCCCACAGTCCGGCAGGGACGGGTCCTGGCTGCCCACAGTCCGGCAGGGACGGGTCCTGGCTGCCTACAGTTCGGCAGGACGGGTCCTGGCTGCCTACAGTCTGGTAGGGATGTGCCCTGGCTCCCCACAGTCCGGCAGGACGGGTCCTGGCTGCCCACAGTCCGGCAGGACGGGTCCTGGCTCCCCACAGTCCGGCAGGACGGGTTCTGGCGGTCCACAGCTAACACCGTGCAGAGAGCTTAACTTACCACTCACATGTTCTCTTTCCTTTATCATTCACACGTCCACTTTTACTTGTACCATTCACACGTTTCCTTCCCTATAACTCCTACATATTGCCCTTCCTCTTACTACTAACATTCATTCCCCCTCAATACTCGCACGTCCCACTTGCCCCTACCACTCATAACTCCCCCCTCCCCCATGGGTCACAATGATGACGTGATTACAAGGGGGAGGTGTTCTCCTGGCCCCAGCCAGGCTACAGGTCGTCATGGCACGTCATCACCCCAGCTCCTGTAAGTGGGTCAGGCTCAGGACGAGTCACCAGGTGCGGTCCCAGAAGGCTGTCCCAGTAGGGGTCGTAGGAGCCACCAAGTTACAGCACCATCCCCATCGTGGCACTACCAAGCAATATGATTTTTTGAAAGTATATTTCTGATTTCTATCTTTTTCTTCAGGGCATCTGTACAGCATTTAGAAGTTCGTATTTGTTGTCCAGTTTACGATAGGCTCTCATAAGGGGAAAAAATGCCAGTCATCTAAAATCAGGTGTTTCAGTGCAGTTTGGAGTTCATCTAAATTTGTGTATATGACCACAGACGATGAGCTGGAAGGATCAGATGAAACTATGTACATTGGTCAGGCATAAAAAGATCGAGCTGCTGGACTTCACAAAGGAATATATTTCGATGAAGATATTAACATTTTTGTGACGTATTATTGAGTGTATGCACCAGCAGCAGCGTGGATTACAATGCACGATATCTCGAAACCACATACACAAAAAAGGCTGATAACATCTTTCTTCTTCAAAGCACAAGGATAAACCAAATTTTGGTTTCTTTCTTTCTTCAGCATACAGCATTACAGCAGGTAGTGGCATCTCTCTTTCTTCAGTGCAAAGGAATAAAGCAAATATCAGTTTTTTGCTTTCTTCAATATGTCAAAATAGAGCAGACTTCAGGTTTTTTATTCAACGTACAAGACTACAGCAGATTGCGACTTCTCTCTATCTCAAGTGTACAAAACTCAAGGAGATTACGGTTTCTTTTTTTTTTTTAATGTACAAGAATAGAGCAGATTACGGCCACTTTCTCTCGTCTTTGTACAAAAACAGCACATTATGGTTTCTTTCCTTCATTGCACAACAGTAGAGTAAATTACTTCTTACTTCAGCGTACAAAAATAAAGCCATTTACGGCTTCTTTCTCTCTTTGATGTACAAAAATAGAGCAGATACGGCTTTTTTCTCGTTGCAGAAAAATTGAGCAAATTATGGTTTCTTTCCTTTCTTCAGTGTTGAGCTGAAAATCCAGTATCACACATAGCTCAATCTTTTTCGCACGTTTGGTATCCTTGTACCATTGTACTTGTACCATTCATAAAACCAGAAGGAAAACTCCATCATTGTAAAAAGACGCGATGAATGTGTGGAAACAAAATGAAGAACTGGCACAGAGAAGGCAAGAGAGGGCGTTACCCCCGGACCTCTCGTTTACAAGCACGAATGCTGTCACTATCAGCTTGGTTCGTCACGATAAAAATCTTAATGTTCCAGAATGTGTTGTCTGGGATTTTCTTCTAGTATGCTCTGGAGCCTGGCGATAAGGTGGTGCACAAGCATGAAAATAAAACAAGTCAAAAGTGATCAAAGGTGTACAAAACTTTCTTACAGATTGTAGTGACGTCTGGTGGTGAGTTTTGACATTACGTGAATCACAGTTCACAACCTTCACGAAGTTTGTGATCAGCTTTAGTAGAAAAATAACAACCGTAATGGCAAAAATAACAACCGTAATGGCGAAAATAACAACCGTAATGGCAAAAAGAAATGTAAAGATAAAAATCACATGATCATGATTCCAGAGATATTCCTCAGCAGACAATAACGCATTTCGCACGAGCGTTGCATCAGAAGCAGCTGCTCCTCCCGCCACACGCTCACCATGCACAAGACCCACGAGCTGAAGTAGGTTAATGGTTGTGCTTGCATGCAATGGTGGCGAGTACTTCTCTCTTCCCTCTCTGCCGCGTGCCTCCCAGGCGCGCCCCTTCGCCCCCTGTCTCAGCTGCCAGCATGCAAGCCACTGTTCCTGACGCCTCTCCTGAGGCTACATTATGGTCGATGGTGCCTGGGGGAAGGAGGGAGTATGGCCTTGCTTGCCTGCCTCGCCCTCTGTTATTACTGTCTGGGTCAACAGTGCAGGTAGCACACACTCCTCCCGACGCTACAATTAGATCATGGACAGTATGCCAGTGGGCAAGTGTATCGTCTATAGATGAGTAAGCTCATGCCTGCCTTTAAGGTACCGCCAGTGGACTGTGCTGCAGCACATGATAACAAGTGAAAGATATGAGTCCTTTATAGTTTTAAGGAACAAAGTGAAGGCGTCCGTGGGAGGTTTCAAAGAATAACCAGCAGGATAGCACAGAGGCACGTACTAGACTGCAGCACTCACACAACAGAAGGGTATCGGATTCTAGCCATATATATAATACAGAGGTTGTCTTCATCCTTCACGAGTAACACAGGTCTAATTTCTTATAATCTATACAGTGGCAGGTATCATCATAGATAACGTAAGTATCATAACTGCCTTAAAGATAACGCGCATGTGGATGTTCTACAGCACTTATGATAATGCAAAGATGAACGATATGAGTCCCTCAAAGATAACACAAAAGTGAAGGGTCTGGGAGTTTCAAAGATAACAGACACGTCTGTAATTTAGCACTCTTAAAAGATAGTACAGATGTAGTTTA
Source organism: Panulirus ornatus (assembly GCF_036320965.1). Lineage (NCBI taxonomy): Eukaryota > Metazoa > Arthropoda > Malacostraca > Decapoda > Palinuridae > Panulirus > Panulirus ornatus. Next base: position 23,191,617 of record NC_092244.1, on the reverse strand, counting down.
CTTGGTTCCCTCAAGAACAGCACAGGTGGTCTGGGTCCCTTAAAGATAACACAACACAGACTGATGCCTGGGGACCTGAGATATGACAGCAAACAGAAAGGCGGTCTTCAGAGACAGTCTTTACACATCTTTTAAGCGTTATTCAAAACAATTACAATGACTGGAATAGAGATTTTTTTTTATATATAAAGGTCAGCACGAGTTCAGACGAGTTTGATGCAGTTGTGCTGGCGGAAGAGGGATCTCTAGCGGCATGAGGTAACGGTGGCCAGAATGTCGCAGTAACTTCTTCCCTAATTATCGGATGATATCTACGTGATGTTTGGGAAGAGTGATAAGGGTCAGTGTGTTTAGTGCCACTTGACGGATATGTAAGAGGTTGATCTTGCAAGCTCTTTTTGCAGATTTTCAAGTAGCCTCTGTTGCGAGGAGAATAGGGAGGAAGATCGTGCGGAAAAGGCATAGGTGAGCGTAACGAAAATAAAGTTTTAGTAGATGCTCCTGCATTCCGTGGCAGGTAGTCCAAGTGCTTTCAGTCTACGGAAAATGGAAAGCCGATGGCTGGAGGACTTACTGACGGTGTTCATGTGTCCCTTTCAGGTTAGTTTATCGTCCGTAGGGACACCGAGAAGCTTGGTCGACTGAATAACCTGGAGGGGAGCTGGCCGCCTAAGGCAAACAGCAAGTGATGGGATATGATCGGGGACAAGACCCGTGTGTATAACTGCAGCCTTGGTTCGGTTGATGGTCACTTGATTGGTGATGGTCCAGCTCTTGGGGTTGTTAAGGATGCTCTTGAGGGTTGTGCAGTTGAAAGAACTGTTGTCAGATCTGACACCCACGGCAGTTTCGTCAACCTACTTCCATCGAGCAGATGAATCCATTAAGGCATCACTTATAAAGATGAGAAAGCAGAAAGTTCCCATCCTTGTGTCCAGTCGGTTGCCACGGGAACAGAGATGTCTCCCCGGAAATATATCTCCTGGCGACGTACACTGAAAGTCTACGAGCAATGGAATGAGACTTCTCTGGAGCTCAGTGTTGATGGTTTTACTTATATCTATATTATTGATGACTTAGGAGAAGCCAGTGAAGAAGAAGACCACAGAGGTCTTGCGACTTCTAGGCTGCCATAGATTAGTTCTAAGAAAATTAACATGAAGGCAAACAACAGACAGCATTTCTAGATTCCTTAAAACAATACAGTACATGAATTGGAGGTACGGTCACCAGATCATAAGAGAGAACAATGATAGGTGGCTTTGGTTCTTCTAACATAACACAGACAAGTTATGTGGTTCCCTCAGAGATAACAAAGGAGACATTTGTGGTTTGGTCATTCCAAGACGTCACAACACAGACGATTGGCTCTTGTCCCACAAAAGTACCACGAAACGATTTGGCGGTATGATACCTTAAAGATAACGTAACACAAATTAGCTGTCAGTCATTTTAAAGATAACACAGCAATGAAAGGTAATCTTGTTCTTCAAGGATATTACAACACAGACTGGTCTAGGAACTCATAGATGATAAAGACCAGACTGGTGTGTGTACCATTCAAAATAATACGGGTCACTAACTGGTGTTGTAGGTATTTCAAGGATTACACAACACAGATTGGTCAAGGCACTCGTAGGTGTTAAAGACCAGACAGGAGATCTGTGTCCTTTATAAATGGTGCGGATCAGTAACTGGGGATGTGGGTCTTTCAAGGATTAAACAACAGATTGGTCGTCTAGGTTCGTCTGAGAAAGTAAAAGTAGGTGGTTTGGGTCCCTCAAAGAAAACAAATGTGGACTGAGGCCCTCAACGAAAACAAGTTGGACTGGGTCCCTCAAAGAAAGATAAACATAAAACAGAAATGTACTCTGAGTACATCAGGAGATGACAGAGAACATACACAGTTGACTTCGCTTCCTCCAAGATAACACACATAGTTGGCTGGTCTGGGCACGCGGTAGATGAAGCAGAGATTGGTGTTTAGCTTCCATCAAGCTGAGGGCCAAGGCAAGTGCTGCAAGGACTTGATCAACAACACCAGGTTGGTGTGGGCGCCTTGTGGTGGCGAGGGCCAGTGTGTCTGCCACCCTCTCCTGCCCACCACATGATCAATGTTCCCTAGGTGAGTGGTGGTCCTCCCCTCCCCCTGCCTTATGCCACCACCCTGCACAGCTCCACCACACCTACTCCTGCCACTATTCTATTCTAGAGACGGCCTCTACCACTACCAATACCCCCCTGCCATTACTGCTTCTGCCCTATAAACTAATCCTGCCGCTCTCACTACCCTACCCTAGCGACTACCCCCTGCCACAATCACTACTCCTGTCCGCTGTCACTATCCCTGCGAGCGATGATCCCTACCACCACCACCACTACCTCTTACGCTGCCACTAACCCTGTACTAGCGGCTACTACCACCACCACCACCACTAACCCTGCCCTAGCGACTACCCTTGCTGCCACCACCATCCTTACCCCAGCGACTACCTCTGCCACCCTCCCTCCTTTGCTATCCCCCTTGCTATCCCCATTGCCACCGCTGCCCCACAAGCTATCAGCACCACCGCTACTACTTCCACCGTCACTACCCCTACCTGTGCCAATACCTCGGCCACCATCATTCCTGCCCAAGATATTTCCCGTCACCGACACTTCCCCTGCTACCATCACCACTCATGCTACAGCCACTATCCTTGCTACGGCAACTATCCCCATCACCGCCACTACTCCTGCCATCACCACCCTCCCGACCACCGCCACTACCCCTACTAACATTAATACCGCCCCTTTGATCCTGCCTGGACTCTCGCCTCTACTACTATCCCTGACACCATGAGTTCTCCTTCACCAGAAACTACCCCTGCCACCGCAACCACCCTTGCCATTGCCATTACCCTTCCTACACCACACCTGCCACCGTTATCACTACCTGGCAACGCCACTCCCACTACCCCAACAAGAATTATCTGGTGTTATCAAGTCTCCATCTCCCCTGCCAACATTATCCGGCTGGTATATCTACCAAACAACATCGCGCTCTAGTGCCCCTGCCAGCACTAACTGGCTGGTATATCTACATGACAACACCGCGCTAAAGTGGCCCTGCCAACATTAACCGGCCGGTATATCCACATGACAACACCGCTTTCTTCTGCCCCTGCCAACATTAAGCGGCTGGTATGGTCACTTGCTAATGATTGTCTCTTTTCCCTCTGCCGCCACGAACCGCTATCACCACACGCCATATGTAAACTCTCTTTTTCCCGCTACCAACATTGGGTGATGTGGTCACATGCCTATATTACTATCCCTTTAATACATACATACATACATTTACTGTGTTATGTATGTATCCTACGTGTATAATGAATAATTTTCTCTCGAATAAGTGATATTTTCTTCTTGTTTATGAATACCATTCGAAACTGTGTTGTCACTGCATTCTGCATGTCGTCAGTAAAGTCAACATGTGTTATCAGTTTTGTTTACAGTTGATACATTCTATGTGTATCTTAAATGCTGTATGTATGTAATCAATATATTCTATGCTGTAGACACTGATTCTACGTGAATCAATAATCTGCTTGTTATCAGTGTATCATATGTGTTGTCAATGTTCTGGATGAGTATGTACACACTGTAAGTGTTTGAATGATACACGTAAAACTTATCATTATACTTTATGTGTGTCAGAGAGCTATATTCCACATATGATCAATACATTGAAGGGGTTAGTAATATATTCTACTTGTATCAGTACATTCTATACGTGTAATTAATACATACTACTTTTTATCAACACATTCTAGGTCTGTCAATAATACACTGAGTTATCAGCTACTGTGTCTTATTTATACATTCTTGCAGGAGGACAACAGAGCGCTCTCTTTCCTTCCAAGATTAAAGAATCTTTAGGTAGCGATTTGCGTTATAATAATGCTGTCTCGTTTCTTTTGTTACCAATGATTTGTGCATCAACACATTCAGTGTGGAATGAGGAGACATACGCCGTCCGTATAATGTTAGCGAGTGCTGCCTGGCTCTGCCAACTCCAGCAACCCCTCACACTTGCCCCACACCCATACCACGCCCTCCTGATGAACACTGAGCAACTATCATCCTGCAAGTGGAGCACATGCCTGTAAAATGAGGCCCCCAGTGCGTCAGGAGGAGTAAAAGTCCTTCCAGTCCCTTTGTCATCTGTGCATGGCGTGGGAAGCTAGCCCACACAAGACCTCTCAATAGCCGAGACACCGCTCGCCAGCCACTCTAAGTAATGATGCCATTGTGGCCGCCAGGGCAGGTAGGATGCCGCTGGTAAGGCCAGGGTGACTGGTGTTACGGGAGGGGGAGTACAGGCACGTCAGTGAGCCACGGAAAGGATGGACCATTGAGTAGGGGGCAGGGAAGGGGGAACAGTGAGCGGTGTTCAGGTTCATGTTGCGGTCAAGCCGTTGATGAGGTTGGTTGGTCTTGCTGAAGCCCTCGACTCCTTATGACGATCCATTTGACCCTTTCCCTGACGAGTCGCCTCAACGCTCCAACGTCGCAAGGAACTCTGAGAGGCCACGAACGCATACGAAATATTCCAAGACATTCATAACCACGGAGAGATAACTGCATCTCACTTTTTTAATCACTACCAAGGAACATGGCCTGGAAACATTATAGCAGTCTACGAAACAAACAAACAAAATCGTTAGAAACATTTGAAAAGTATGTGGTGAGTCGTCACTGACCCCTTGAGCGCAACGGTACAACCCTTGAGCGCAACGGTACAACCCTTGAGCGCAACGGTACAACCCTTGAGCACGACAGTACAACCTTTAAGTATGACGTCACGACCCTTGGGTATGTTAGACTGACCTCGGAACTTCTCAATACTTTTCCAAAAGATGGATACAGGAAAGATTAGAGTGACTAGAAAGGAATGAGGAAGATGAAGTTGTGGCCAGAAGAGACGACGAGGGAGTAAGGGGCTAAGAGGTTGTCAATGGGGAAGAGGCTGGAATTATACAAGGAAGGGGATGCTTAGTGGAGAGAACATTAGTGACCCTACAGGATAGTGGGAGATGTGTTATGAGGTTAGCAGCAAATAAATGAAGCAATGGATGAATGCTTTAACAGTGCTCTATATTTTGTTCAGTTCTTGATATAAGAAACCATGAATTATGCCTATATTTTTTTTGAGCACCAAAAGATTTGAATTGGTTAAATACATACAGCCTCAGAATCCATTGTTGGTTCATGATGAAGTGGCACAGTAGACATGAGAACTTAAGGAAACAGTGTGAGGCAATTATCATAGACCAGTTTACGTGAATATAACAAGATTGATAGTCACCACCTCAAGACATTTACTCACAAAGTTTCTTGTAGATTTATCTTTTCATAGATAATGGCACATGTAATTTGAAGAAAGGAATAACTGATCTTAGTGTTTTAAACAGAAGCACTTGGTTGTTACTTGTCAATGCGATATAAACAACACAAACTTAAGGCTTATCTCTCTTAAATGACCGAATAAGTTCTTGAGATACACTGTAGGTTCTTAGAAAAAAATATCCATTCAATGATTTTCTTTGGGTATTTAATGTTACAAAGGGAAATAGTGAACAATTTGTGGAGTTAAGTGCTGTAAAAGGATGAACGATTGGGAATACCCGGTCTAGAAAGATCGACATACACAACAATACGTATGTAAACATGAGAGTTGGTCAGCAGACATTATTGGATTACATATCAATTGAACGGTGTGTAAAAGAAAGACTTCTGGATGTGAATGTGCTAAGAGGGGCAGCTGGTGGGATGTCTGATTACCCTCTTGTGAAGGCAAGGGTGGAGATTTGTAGAGGTTTTTGAAAAAGTGAAAACAATGTTGCGGAGAAGACATTAGTTAGAATAAGTAAGCTTGGAAAAGAGACTTGTGTGAAGAAATACCGGGAGAGATTGAGTGTTTGATAGCAGAAGGTGAGAGTATACTAAGCAAGAGGAATGGGTGAGGAATGAGAGGTATTTAGGGAATCAAGTGCTGGCATGTGCAAGATATGTATGTGGCAAGCGAAAGGAAGGAGGTGTGGACTCAGAAGGTAGTCAGCTGGGGGTATCTGGGCAATACTTGCACGGAATTAGTGCACATAATTGGGGGATGTTTAAGAGAAAGAGGCATGAGGTCAAGAGGAAGGTGCAGGGGTTGAAAAAGAGGGTAAATGAGACTTTGGGTGAGCGAGTGTCAGTAAACTTTAGGGAAATATTGTTTTGAAAGGAGGTGAATAACGTGCGAAAGACAAGAGAACAAATAGGAACATCGATGAAGGAGGCAAAAGCAGAAATGACAACAGACAGTGATGGTGAGGAGATGGAGCGAGTATTTTCAAGGATTGTTCAGTATGTTTGATGATCGAGTGGCAGATGTAGGGTGTTCATGATCAAGGGGCAGATGTAGGGTGTTTTGGTCAGGAAGTGAGATATTCATGGAGAGGGGTCTGGTAAAGAGAGAAGAGGTGGTGAAAGCCTACATTAGATGAAATGCGGCAAGGCGGTTGGAATTGATGGTATCGCTGTTGAATTTATCAAGAAAGTGGATGACTGTGTTGTTGATCTGTTGGTAAGGATTTTCAGTATATGTATAGACCATGGCGTGGAGCCTGAGGACTGGTGGAATGTATGTCTAATGCTGTCATGTAAAGGCAAGGGGGGGGGGGGGATAGAAGTGAATGTTCAAACTTCAGAGGCAAAAGTTTGTTAAGTATACCTGGTAAATCGTATGGAAGGCTATTGTTTGAGAGGGTAAAGGTATGTACATAGCATAAGATTAGGGAGCAGTAGTGCAGTTTCAGAAGTGGTAAAGGATGTGTGGATCAGGTGTTTGCTTTAAAGAATGTGTTTGAGAAATACTTAGGAAATCAGATTGATTTGCATGTGGCATTTATGTATCTGGAGAAAGCCTATGATAGGATTGATGGAAAAGCTCTGTGGAATGCTCTGTCAGAAACAGTGGGAAGTTCTTATTAAGGGTGTGAAGTTTGTGTACTTGTAGGAAGGAAGGAGAGTGACTGGTTCCAATAGAAGGATGGTCTGCGCCAGGGTTGTGTGATGTTACCATGATTGTTCAATTTTTGTATGACTGGGGTAGTGAGGGAGGTAAATAAGAGTCTTGGAGAGAGGGGCGACTATGCAGTCTGTGAGGAATGAGAGGGCCGGGGACGTGAGTTGATTAGTTTTTTGCTGATGACACAACACTGGTGGTGGAATGGAATGAGAAACTGAAGAAGTTAGTAACAGAAAAACTGGAGTATGTGAAGTTTTCTAGAAGTACAGGAGTGGACATGGCAGCGAATGGAAGTGGAAGTGAGTAATAGGGTTGAGTCATAGGATGGGGAAGGGGGCAAAAGTCCTGGGAGTGCCGGAGAATGTGTGGAAAGAGAGAATGTTATATGGATGGATGGCAAAAATGGGTATGTTTGAAGAAATAGAAGCCCCAACAGTATGATGTGGATGCAAGGCATGGGCAATAGATAAGGCTGTGTGGTGGAGGTTGGATGTGTTGGAAATAATATGTTTGTGGACAATTTATGGTGTGAAATGGTTTGATCAAGTAAGTAATGAAAGGGAAAGAGAGATTTATGGTAATAAAGAAAGGGTATTAAGAGGCCTAAAGAGGATGTGCTGAAATGGTGTGGACACATGAAGAGAATGAGTGACGAAATTTGACAATGAGGATACATGTGTCAGTAGCAGAGGGAACAAGGAGAACAGGGAGACCAAACTGTAGATGGATGGATGGAGTGAAAAAGATTCTGAATGATTGGGGCCTGTACATGCAGGGTGAAATGCGTACATGGGATAGACTAAACCAGAGCATGTGAAGCGTCCATAGTAAACCACGAAAAGTCTTGTAGGGCCTCGATAAGGAGCTGTGTTTCAGTAGATTACACATGACAGCCAGAGAACGGATGTAAGCAGATGCGGCCTCTTCCTCTATTCCTAGCGCTAACTTGCTAAAGCAGGAAACGGCGATCTAGTATCAAAAATCAAGAGAGCATAGAAGTAAATGAAAACTGAAATATTGTAATGTAGACCATAATTCATACCATTAAGTAAAAGGATACATGCATGGCAATCAAAAGCTAGATGAATAACAAAGTCTATTTCAACCAGAGTAATAGCAATATGAAAAAAATTCTCTTATTTTTCTATACTAATAATGTTGCTACCAGTATGGAATGGTAAGGAGCATAATGCATATGGTTCTTATTACAATATTTTCATATTGAATATACATTTGTGTATATAAAAACTTTTATGATTCATCTCAGCATAAATGATTAAAAGATTTAATGTCTTTGCTGGCAGTTAGGATGAAGACATGATAACAGGTGATGCTTGGCTATGATAGATTAGTCGTTATTTCTCTATTATCTATGGCAGACAAATCAGTTATACACTTACACATACACTAATTTTCATGAATTTCTGTGAATCGCACTAGATTTAACCCCTTGCCTTACCCATTGGTTTCCAAAATGTGTTTCAGAAAACATCCTATTTCTTATTTCATTTCTGAAATGTATACATGTGGGCAAAGTAACACACAAAGTATTATGTTAGATATGTTATTATCTAAGACATTATCATATATCTAATCATGGTGTAATTACCATCCCGAGATATCTTAGGATAACTTACATAAAGAATGTATGAAATACAAAATGTCCTTTTTCACTTGTAATTCTTTGTACAAACCAAAAACATGCGCACAATAGAAGCACTTGTGTGTAGATATCATGGAGCAGGCTTAACAAAAGGTAGATTCAAATTACTTGACTCCAATTTGTCGTTGCATTGGTATCCAAGCTAAGCTCATCAGACAGTGTGCCAACGTCACTCACACTGCCAGACTCCCTTTTGTCTTTAACATCTTCAATATCATCATATGTTCCCTTTTCACTATCCATGGTAGAACTGAAGAATGGATGAAACTGGTGGTAGAAAGTGGATAACCTTCACCCTTTTCCCAGAAGTCTTACTGTCTTATCTGCTAGCAGTGTGTGCTATATATATATATATATATATATATATATATATATATATATATATATATATATATATATATCTGGGAGTGGATCTGTCAGCGGATGGAACCATGGAAGCGGAAGTGGATCATAGGGTGGGGGAGGGGGCGAAAATTTTGGGAGCCTTGAAAAATGTGTGGAAGTCGAGAACATTATCCCGGAAAGCAAAAATGGGTATGTTTGAAGGAATAGTAGTTCCAACAATGTTGTATGGTTGCGAGGCGTGGGCTATGGATAGAGTTGTGCGTAGGAGGATGGATGTGCTGGAAATGAGATGTTTGAGGACAATGTGTGGTGTGAGGTGGTTTGATCGAGTAAGTAACGTAAGGGTAAGAGAGATGTGTGGAAATAAAAAGAGCGTGGTTGAGAGAGCAGAAGAGGGTGTTTTGAAATGGTTTGGGCACATGGAGAGAATGAGTGAGGAAAGATTGACCAAGAGGATATATGTGTCGGAGGTGGAGGGAACGAGGAGAAGAGGGAGACCAAATTGGAGGTGGAAAGATGGAGTGAAAAGGATTTTGTGTGATCGGGGCCTGAACATGCAGGAGGGTGAAAGGAGGGCAAGGAATAGAGTGAATTGGAGCGATGTGGTATACAGGGGTTGACGTGCTGTCAGTGGATTGAATCAAGGCATGTGAAGCGTCTGGGGTAAACCATGGAAAGCTGTGTAGGTATGTATATTTGCGTGTGTGGACGTGTGTATGTACATGTGTATGGGGGGGGTTGGGCCATTTCTTTCGTCTGTTTCCTTGCGCTACCTCGCAAACGCGGGAGACAGCGACAAAGTATAAAAAAAAAAAAAAAAAAAAAAAAAAAAAAAAAAAAAAATATATATATATATATATATATATATATATATATATATATATATATATATATATATATATATATATATATATATATATATATCCCTGGGGATAGGGGATTAAGAATACTTCCCACGTATTCCCTGCGTGTCGTAGAAGGCGACTAAAAGGGGAGGGAGCGGGGTGCTGGATATCCTCCCCTCACTTTTTTTTTAAATTTTCCAAAAGAAGGAACAGAGGGGGCCAGGTGAGGATATTCCAAAAAAGGCCCAGTCCTCTGTTCCTAACGCTACCTCGCTAACGCGGGAAATGGCGAATAGTTTAAAAGAAAGAAAAAGATATATATATATATATATATATATATATATATATATATATATATATATATATATATATATATATATATATATATATATATATTTATATATATATATATATATATATATATGTTGTAAATGGAAATGGTGAAGAGCTTGTAGATTTATGTGCTGAAAAAGGACTGATGATTGGGAATACCTGGTTTAAAAAGCGAGATATACATAAGTATACTTATGTAAGTAGGAGAGATGGCCAGAGAGCGTTATTGGATTACGTGTTAATTGACAGGCGTGCGAAAGAGAGACTTTTGGAAGTTAATGTGCTGAGAGGTGCAACTGGAGGGATGTCTGATCATTATCTTGTGGAGGCTAAGGTGAAGATTTGTATGGGTTTTCAGAAAGAAGAGTGAATGTTGGGGTGAAGAGGGTGGTGAGAGTAAGTGAGCTTGGGAAGGAGACCTGTGTGAGGAAGTACCAGGAGAGACTGAGTACAGAATGGAAAAAGGTGAGAACAATGGAAGTAAGGGGAGTGGGGGAGGAATGGGATGTATTTAGGGAATCAGTGATGAATTGCGCAAAAGATGCTTGTGGCATGAGAAGAGTGGGAGGTGGGTTGATTGGAAAGGGTAGTGAGTGGTGGGATGAAGAAGTAAGAGTATTAGTGAAAGAGAAGAGAGAGGCATTTGGACGATCTTTGCAGGGAAAAAATGCAATTGAGTGGGAGATGTATAAAAGAAAGAGACAGGAGGTCAAGAGAAAGGTGCAAGAGGTGAAAAAAAGGGCAAATGAGAGTTGGGGTGAGAGAGTATCATTAAATTTTAGGGAGAATAAAAAGATGTTCTGGAAGGAGGTAAATAAAGTGCGTAAGACAAGGGAGCAAATGGGAACTTCAGTGAAGGGCGCAAATGGGGAGGTGAAAACAAGTAGTGGTGATGTGAGAAGGAGATGGAGTGAGTATTTTGAAGGTTTGTTGAATGTGTTTGATGATAGAGTGGCAGATATAGGGTGTTTTGGTCGAGGTGCTGTGCAAAGTGAGAGGGTTAGGGAAAATGATTTGGTAAACAGAGAAGAGGTAATGAAAGCTTTGCGGAAGATGAAAGCCGGCAAGGCAGCAGGTTTGGATGGTATTGCAGTGGAATTTATTAAAAAAGGGGGTGACTGTATTGTTGTCTGGTTGGTAAGGTTATTTAATGTATGTATGACTCATGGTGAGGTGCCTGAGGATTGGCGGAATGCGTGCATAGTGCCATTGTACAAAGGCAAAGGGGATAAGAGTGAGTGCTCAAATTACAGAGGTATAAGTTTGTTGAGTATTCCTGGTAAATTATATGGGAGGGTATTGATTGAGAGGGTGAAGGCATGTACAGAGCATCAGATTGGGGAAGAGCAGTGTGGTTTCAGAAGTGGTAGAGGATGTGTGGATCAGGTGTTTGCTTTGAAGAATGTATGTGAGAAATACTTAGAAAAGCAAATGGATTTGTATGTAGCATTTATGGATCTGGAGAAGGCATATGATAGAGTTGATAGAGATGCTCTGTGGAAGGTATTAAGAATATATGGTGTGTGAGGAAAGTTGTTAGAAGCAGTGAAAAGTTTTTATCGAGGATGTAAGGCATGTGTACGTGTAGGAAGAGAGGAAAGTGATTGGTTCTCAGTGAATGTAGGTTTGCGGTAGGGGTGTGTGATGTCTCCATGGTTGTTTAATTTGTTTATGGATGGGGTTGTTAGGGAGGTAAATGCAAGAGTTTTGGAAAGAGGGGCAAGTATGAAGTCTGTTGGGGATGAGAGAGCTTGGGAAGTGAGTCAGTTGTTGTTCGCTGATGATACAGCGCTGGTGGCTGATTCATGTGAGAAACTGCAGAAGCTGGTGACTGAATTTGGTAAAGTGTGTGGAAGAAGAAAGTTAAGAGTAAATGTGAATAAGAGCAAGGTTATTAGGTACAGTAGGATTGAGGGTCAAGTCAATTGGGAGGTGAGTTTGAATGGAGAAAAACTGGAGGAAGTGAAGTGTTTTAGATATCTGGGAGTGGATCTGGCAGCGGATGGAACCATTGAAGCGGAAGTGGATCATAGGGTGGGGGAGGGGGCGAAAATTCTGGGGGCCTTGAAGAATATGTGGAAGACGAGAACATTATCTCGGAAAGCAAAAATGGGTATGTTTGAAGGAATAGCGGTTCCAACAATGTTGTATGGTTGCGAGGCGTGGGCTATGGATAGAGTTGTGCGCAGGAGGATGGATGTGCTGGAAATGAGATGTTTGAGGACAATGTGTGGTGTGAGGTGGTTTGATCGAGTGAGTAACGTAAGGGTAAGAGAGATGTGTGGAAATAAAAAGAGCGTGGTTGAGAGAGCAGAAGGGGGTGTTTTGAAGTGGTTTGGGCACATGGAGAGAATGAGTGAGGAAAGATTGACCAAGAGGATATATGTGTCGGAGGTGGAGGGAACGAGGAGAAGAGGGAGACCAAATTGGAGGTGGAAAGATGGAGTGAAAAAGATTTTGTGTGATCGGGGCCTGAACATGCAGGAGGGTGAAAGGAGGGCAAGGAATAGAGTGAATTGGAGCGATGTGGTATACCGGGGTTGACGTGCTGTCAGTGGATTGAATCAAGGCATGTGAAGCGTCTGGGGTAAACCATGGAAAGCTATGTAGGTATGTATATTTCCGTGTGTGGACGTATGTATATACATGTGTATGGGGGGGGGTTGGGCCATTTCTTTCGTCTGTTTCCTTGCGCTACCTCGCAAACCCGGGAGACAGCGACAATGTATAATAAAATAAAAATATATAAATATATAAATACATATATATATATATAATATATATATATATATATATATATATATATATATATATATTATATATATATATATATATATATATATTATTTTATTTTTTATTATACTTTGTCGCTGTCTCCCGCGTTTGCGAGGTAGCGCAAGGAAACAGACGAAAGAAATGGCCCAACCCCCCCATACACATGTATATACATACGTCCACACACACAAATATACATACCTACACAGCTTTCCATAACTTACCCCAGACGCTTCACATGCCTTGATTCAATCCACTGACAGCACGTCAACCCCGGTATACCACATCGCTCCAATTCACTCTATTCCTTGCCCTCCTTTCACCCTCCTGCATGTTCAGGCCCCGATCACACAAAATCTTTTTCACTCCATCTTTCCACCTCCAATTTGGTCTCACTCTTCTCCTTGTTCCCTCCACCTCCGACACATATATCCTCTTGGTCAATCTTTCCTCACTCATCCTCTCCATGTGCCCAAGCCACTTCAAAACACCCTCTTCTGCTCTCTCAACCACGCTCTTTTTATTTCCACACATCTCTCTTACCCTTACGTTACTCACTCGATCAAACCACCTCACACCACACATTGTCCTCAAACATCTCATTTCCAGCACATCCATCCTCCTGCGCACAACTCTATCCATAGCCCACGCCTCGCAACCATACAACATTGTTGGAACCACTATTCCTTCAAACATACCCATTTTTGCTTTCCGAGATAATGTTCTCGACTTCCACACATTCTTCAAGGCCCCCAGAATTTTCGCCCCCTCCCCCATCCTATGATCCACTTCCGGTTCCATGGTTCCATCCGCTGCCAGATCCACTCCCAGCTATCTAAAACACATCACTTCCTCCAGTTTTTCTCCATTCAAACTCACCTCCCAATTGACTTGACCCTCAATCCTACTGTACCTAATAACCTTGCTCTTATTCACATTTACTCTTAACTTTCTTCTTCCACACACTTTGCCAAACTCAGTCACCAGCTTCTGCAGTTTCTCACATCAATCAGCCACCAGCGCTGTATCATCAGCGAACAACAACTGACTCACTTCCCAAGCTCTCTCATCCCCAACAGACTTCATACTTGCCCCTCTTTCCAAAACTCTTGCATTTACCTCCCTAACAACCCCATCCATAAACAAATTAAACAACCATGGAGACATCACACACCCCTGCCGCAAACCTACATTCACTGAGAACCAATCACTTTCCTCTCTTCCTACACGTACACATGCCTTACATCCTCGATAAAAACTTTTCACTGCTTCTAACAACTTTCCTCCCACACCATATATTCTTAATACCTTCCACAGAGCATCTCTATCAACTCTATCATATGCCTTCTCCAGATCCATAAATGCTACATACAAATACATATATATATATATATATATATATATATATATATATAATATATATATATATATATATATATATATATATATATATATATATATATATATATATATATTATATATATATATATATATATTTTATATATATATATATATATATATATATATATTATATATATATATATATATATATATATATATATATATAGGGAGGCTAAGGTGAAGATTTGTATGGGTTTTCAGAAAAGAAGAGTGAATGTTGGGGTGAAGAGGGTGGTGAGAGTAAGTGAGCTTGGGAAGGAGACCTGTGTGAGGAAGTACCAGGAGAGACTGAGTACAGAATGGAAAAAGGTGAGAACAATGGAAGTAAGGGGAATGGGGAGGAATGGGATGTATTTAGGGAATCAGTGATGGATTGCGCAAAAGATGCTTGTGGCATGAGAAGAGTGGGAGGTGGGTTGATTAGAAAGGGTAGTGAGTGGTGGGATGAAGAAGTAAGAGTATTAGTGAAAGAGAAGAGAGAGGCATTTGGACGATCTTTGCAGGGAAAAAATGCAATTGAGTGGGAGATGTATAAAAGAAAGAGACAGGAGGTCAAGAGAAAAGTGCAAGAGGTGAAAAAAAGGGCAAATGAGAGTTGGGGTGAGAGAGTATCATTAAATTTTAGGGAGAATAAAAAGATGTTCTGGAAGGAGGTAAATAAAGTGCGTAAGACAAGGGAGCAAATGGGAACTTCAGTGAAGGGCGCAAATGGGGAGGTGAAAACAAGTAGTGGTGATGTGAGAAGGAGATGGGGTGAGTATTTTGAAAGTTTGTTGAATGTGTTTGATCATAGAGTGGCAGATATAGGGTGTTTTGGTCGAGGTGCTGTGCAAAGTGAGAGGGTTAGGGAAAATGATTTGGTAAACAGAGAAGAGGTAGTGAAAGCTTTGCGGAAGATGAAAGCCGGCAAGGCAGCAGGTTTGGATGGTATTGCAGTGGAATTTATTAAAAAAGGGGGTGACTGTATTGTTGACTGGTTGGTAAGGTTATTTAATGTATGTATGACTCATGGTGAGGTGCCTGAGGATTGGCGGAATGCGTGCATAGTGCCATTGTACAAAGGCAAAGGGGATAAGAGTGAGTGCTCAAATTACAGAGGTATAAGATTGTTGAGTATTCCTGGTAAATCATATGGGAGGGTATTGATTGAGAGGGTGAAGGCATGTACAGAGCATCAGATTGGGGAAGAGCAGTGTGGTTTTAGAAGTGGTAGAGGATGTGTGGATCAGGTGTTTGCTTTGAAGAATGTATGTGAGAAATACTTAGAAAAGCAAATGGATTTGTATGTAGCATTTATGGATCTGGAGAAGGCATATGATAGAGTTGATAGAGATGCTCTGTGGAAGGTATTAAGAATATATGGTGTGTGAGGAAAGTTGTTAGAAGCAGTGAAAAGTTTTTATCGAGGATGTAAGGCATGTGTACGTGTAGGAAGAGAGGAAAGTGATTGGTTCTCAGTGAATGTAGGTTTGCGGTAGGGGTGTGTGATGTCTCCATGGTTGTTTAATTTGTTTATGGATGGGGTTGTTAGGGAGGTAAATGCAAGAGTTTTGGAAAGAGGGGCAAGTATGAAGTCTGTTGGGGATGAGAGAGCTTGGGAAGTGAGTCAGTTGTTGTTCGCTGATGATACAGCGCTGGTGGCTGATTCATGTGAGAAACTGCAGAAGCTGGTGACTGAGTTTGGTAAAGTGTGTGGAAGAAGAAAGTTAAGAGTAAATGTGAATAAGAGCAAGGTTATTAGGTACAGTAGGATTGAGGGTCAAGTCAATTGGGAGGTAAGTTTGCATGGAGAAAAACTGGAGGAAGTAAAGTGTTTTACATATCTGGGAGTGGATCTGGCAGTGGATGGAACCATGGAAGCGGAAGTGAATCATAGGGTGGGGGAGGGGGCGAAAGTTCTGGGAGCCTTGAAGAATGTGTGGAAGTCGAGAACATTATCTCGGAAAGCAAAAATGGGTATGTTTGAAGGAATAGTGGTTCCAACAATGTTGTATGGTTGCGAGGCGTGGGCTATGGATAGAGTTGTGCGCAGGAGGATGGATGTGCTGGAAATGAGATGTTTGAGGACAATGTGTGGTGTGAGGTGGTTTGATCGAGTGAGTAACGTAAGGGTAAGAGAGATGTGTGGAAATAAAAAGAGCGTGGTTGAGAGAGCAGAAGAGGGTGTTTTGAAGTGGTTTGGGCACATGGAGAGAATGAGTGAGGAAAGATTGACCAAGAGGTTATATGTGTCGGAGGTGGAGGGAACGAGGAGAAGAGGGAGACCAAATTGGAGGTGGAAAGATGGAGTGAAAAAGATTTTGTGTGATCGGGGCCTGAACATGCAGGAGGGTGAAAGGAGGGCAAGGAATAGAGTGAATTGGAGCGATGTGGTATACCGGGGTTGACGTGCTGTCAGTGGATTGAATCAAGGCATGTGAAGCGTCTGGGGTAAACCATTGGAAAGCTGTGTAGGTATGTATATTTCCGTGCGTGGACGTATGTATATGCATGTGTGTTGGTTGGGTTGGGCCATTTCTTTCGTCTGTTTCCTTGCGCTACCTCGCAGGCGCTGGAGACGGCGACAAAGTATAATAAAAATAAACAAAAAAAAAAAAAAAAAAATATATATATATATATATATATATATATATATATATATATATATATATATATATATTATATATATATATATATACATATATATTCATTATACTTTGTCGCTGTCCCCCGCGCCAGCGAGGTAGCGCAAGGAAACAGACGAAAGAATGGCCCAACCCTCCCACATACACATGTATATACATACACGTCCACACACGCACATATACATACCTATACATCTCAACGTATACATATATATACACACACAGACATATACATATATACACATGTACAAAATTCATACTGTCTGCCCTTATTCATTCCCGTCGCCACCCCACAAGATAATGAGATACTATCTCCCTCCCCCGGCATGTGTGCGAGGTAGCGCTAGGAAAAGACAGCGGAGGCCACATTCGTTCACACTCAGTCTTTAGCTGTCATGTATAATGCACCGAAACCACAGCTCCCTTTCCACATCCAGGCCCCACACAACTTTCCACGGCTTACCCAAGACGCTTCACATGCCCTGGTTCAATCCATTGACAGCACGTCGACCCCGGTATACCAAATCGTTCCAATCCACTCTATTCCTTGCACGCCTTTCACCCTCCTGCATGTTCAGGCCCCGATCACTCAAAATCTTTTTCACTCCATCTTTCCACCTCCAATTTGCTCTACCACTTCTCCACGTTCCTTCCACCTCTGACGCATATATCCTCTTTGTCAACCTTTCCTCACTCATTCTCTCCATGTGACAAAACCATTTCAAAACACCCTCTTCTGCTCTCTCAACCACACTCATTTTACCACCACACATCTCTCTTACCCTTTCATTACTTACTCGATCAACCTATCTCACACCGCATATTGTCCTCAAACATCTCATTTCCAGCACATCAACTTTCCTACGCACAACTCTATCTGTAACCCACGCCTCGCTACCATATATCATTGCTGGAACCAGTATTCCTTCAAACATACCCATTTTTCCTTTCCAAGATAACGTTCTCGACTTCCATACATTCTTCAACCCTCCCAGAACTTTCGCCTCCTCGCCCACCCTATGATTTACTTCCGCTTCCATGGTTCCAACCGCTGCCAAATTCATTTCCAGATATCTAAAACACTTCACTTCCTTCAGTCTTTCTCCATTCAAAATTACCTCCCAGTTGACTTGTCCCTCAACCCTACTGTACCTAATAACCTTGCTCTTATTCACATTTACTCTCAGCTTTCTTCTTTCACACACTTTACCAAACTCAATCACCAGTTTCTGCAATTTCTCACCCGAATCAGCCGCCAGCGCTGTATCATCAGCGAACAACAACTGACTCACTTCCCAAGCTCTCTTATCCACAACAGACTGCATACTTGCCCCTCTTTCCAAAACTCTTGCATTCACATCCCTAACAACCCCATCCATAAACAAATTAATCAACCATGGAGACATCACGCACCACTGCCGCAAACCAACATTCACCGAGAACCATTCGCTTTCCTCTCTTCCTACACGTACACATGCCTTACATCCTCGATAAAAACTTTTCACTGCCTCTAACAACTTGCCTACCACACCATATATTCTTAATACCTTCCACAGAACATCTCTATCAACTCTATCATATGCCTTCTCCAGATCCATAAATGCTACATACAAATCCATTTGCTTTTCTAAGTATTTCTCACATATATTCTTCAAAGCAAACACCTGATCCACACATCCTCTACCACTTCTAAAACCACACTGCTCTTCCCCAATCTGATGCTCTGTACATGCCTTCACCGTCTCAATCAATTCAATACCCTCCCATATAATTTCCCAGGAATACTCAACAAACTTATACCTCTGTAATTTGAGCACTCTTTTTCATCACATTTGCCTTTGTGCAATGGCACTATGCAAGCATTCCGCCAATCCCAGGCACCTCACCATGAGTCATACATACATTAAATAATCTTACCAACCAGTCAACAATACAGTCACCCCCTTTTTTAATAAATTCCACTGCAATACCATCCAAACCCGCTGCCTCGCTGCTTCTCTGTTTACCAAATCATTCTCCCTAACCCTCTTGCTTTGCACACCACCTCGACCAAAACGTCCTATATCTGCCACACTATCATCAAACACATTCAACAAACCTTCAAAATACTCACTCCATCTCCTTCTCACATCACGACTACTTGTTATCACCTCCCCATTTGCCCCCTTTACTGATGTTCCCATTTGTTCCCTTGTCTTACGCACTTTATTTACCTCCTTCCAAAACATCTTTTTATTCTCCCTAAAATTTAATGATACTCTCTCACCCAATCTCTCATTTGCCCTCTTTTTCACCTCTTGCACCTTTCTCTTGACATCCTGCTTCTTTCTTTTATTCATCTCCCAGTCATTTGCATTATTTCCCTGCAAAGATCGTCCAAATCCCTCTCTCTTCTCTTTCACTAATAATCTTACTTCTTCATCCCACCACTCAATACCCTTTCTAATCTGCCCACCTCCCACGCTTCTCATGCCACAAGCATCTTTTGCACAAGCCATCACTGCTTCCCTAAATACATCCCATTCCTTCCCCACTCCCCTTATGCCCTTTGTTCTCACCTTTTTTCCATTCTGTATTCAGTTTCTCCTTGTACTTCCTCACACAAGTCTCCTTCCCAAACTCACTCACTCTCACCACTCTCTTCACTCCAACATCCTCTCTTCTTCTCTGCAAACCTCTACAAATCTTCACTTTCGCCTCCACAAGATAATGATCAGACATCCCTCCAGCTGCAAGCTCTTCACCAGTTTCATTTACAACACAAGCTCTTCAAGCTCTTCACCATTTCCATTTACAACACTGGACACCCCATGTATACCAATTATTCCCTCACCTGCCACATTACTCACCTTTGCATTCAAATCACCCATCACTATAACCCGATCTCGGGCATCAAAACTACTAACACACTCACTCAGCTGCTCGCAAAACACTTGCCTGTAATGATCTTTCTTCTCATGCCCAGGTGCATATGCACCAATAATCACCCATCTCTCTCCATCCACTTTCAGTTTTACCCATATCAAGCTAGAGTTTACTTTCTTACACTCTGTCACATACTCCCACCACTCCTGTTTCAGGAGTAGTGCTACTCCTTCCCTTGCTCTCGTCCTTTCACTAACCCCTGACTTTACTCCCAAGACGTTCCCAAACGACTCTTCCCCTTTACTTTTGAGCTTTGTTTCACTCAGAGCCAAAACATCCAGGTTCCTTTCCTCGAACATACTACCTATCTCTCCTTTTTTCTCATCATGGTTACATCCACACACATTTAGACACCCAATCTGAGCCTTCGAGGAGGATGAGCACTCCCCGCGTGACTTCTTATGTCTCCCTGTTTAGATAGTTAAAATACAAGGAGGGGAGGGTTTCTAGCTCCCCCGCTCCCGTCCCCTTTAGTCGCTTTCTACGACACGTGAGGAATGCTTGGGAAGTATTCTTTCTCCCTTATCCCTAGGGATATATATATATATATATATATATATATATATATATATATATATATATATATATATATATATATATATATATATATAAAATATATATATATATATATATATATATATATATATTATTTATTTATTTATTTATCTATTTATTTACTTTGCTTTGTCGCTGTCTCCCGCGTTAGCGAGGTAGCAGAAGGAAACAGACGGAATAATGGCCCAACCCGCCCACATACACATGTATATACATACACGTCCACACACGCAAATATACATACCTATACACCTCAATGTACACATATATATACACACACACAGCCATATACATATATACACATGTACATAATTCATACTGTCTGCCTTTATTTGTTCCCATCGCCACCTCGCCACACATGGAATAAAAACCCCCTCCCCCGTCATGTGTGCGAGGTAGCGTTAGGAAAAGACAACAAAGGCCCCATTCGTTCACCCTCAGTCTCTAGCTGTCATGTAATAATGCACCGAAACCACAGCTCCCTTTCCACATCCAGGCCCCACACAACTTTCCATGGTTTACCCCAGACGCTTCTCATGCCCTGGTTTAATCCACTGACAGCACGTCGACCCCGGTATACCACATCGTTCCAATTCACTCTATTCCTTGCACGCCTTTCACCCTCCTGCATGTTCAGGCCCCGATCACTCAAAATCTTTTTCACTCCATCTTTCCACCTCCAATTTGGTCTCCCACTTCTCCTCGTTCCCTCCACCTCCGACACATATATCCTCTTGGTCAATCTTTCCTCACTCATTCTCTCCATGTGACCAAACCATTTCAAAACACCCTCTTCTGCTCTCTGAACCACACTCTTTTTATTTCCACACATCTCTCTTACCCTTACATTACTTACTCGATCAAACCACCTCACACCACATATTGTCCTCAAACATCTCATTTCCAGCACATCCACCCTCCTCCGCACAACTCTATCCATAGCCCACGCCTCGCAACCATACAACATTGTTGGAACCACTATTCCTTCAAACATACCCATTTTTGCTTTCCGAGATAATGTTCTCGACTTCCAAACATTCTTCAAGGCTCCCAGAATTTTCGCCCCCTCCCCCACCCAATGATTCACTTCCGCTTCCATGGTTCCATCCGCTGCCAGATCCACTCCCAGATATCTAAAACACTTTACTTCCTCCAGTTTTTCTCCATTCAAACTTACCTCCCAATTGACTTGACTCTCATCCCTACTGTACCTAATAACCTTGCTCTTATTCACATTTACTCTTAACTTTCTTCTTTCACACACTTTACCAAACTCAGTCACCAGCTTCTGCAGTTTCTCATATGAATCAGCCGCCAGCGCTGTATCATCAGCAAACAACAACTGACTCACTTCCCAAGCTCTCTCATTCACAACAGACTGCATACTTGCCACTCTTTCCAAAACTCTTGCATTCACCTCCCTAACAACCCCATCCATGAATAAATTAAACAACCATGGAGACATCACACACCCCTGCCGCAAACCTACATTCATTGAGAACCAATCACTTTCCTCTCTTCCTACACGTACACATGTCTTACATCCTCGATAAAAGCTTTTCACTGCTTCTAACAACTTGCCTCCCACACAATATATTCTTAAAACCTTCCACAGAGCATCTCTATCAACTCTATCATATGCCTCCTCCAGATCCATAAATGCTACATACAAATCCATTTGCTTTTCTAAGTATTTCTCACATACATTCTTCAAAGCAAACACCTGATCCACACATCCTCTACCACTTCTGAAACCACACTGCTCTTCCCCAATCTGATGCTCTGTACATGCCTTCACCCTCTCAATCAATACCCTCCCATATAATTTACCAGGAATACTCAACAAACTTATACCTCTGTAATTTGAGCACTCACTCTTATCCCCTTTGCCTTTGTACAATGGCACTATGCACGCATTCCGCCAATCCTCAGGCACCTCACCATGAATCATACATACATTAAATAACCTTACCAACCAGTGAACAATACAGTCACCCCCTTTTTCAATAAATTCCACTGTAATACCATCCAAACCTGCTGCCTTGCCGGCTTTCATCTTCCGTGAAGCTTTTACTACCTCTTCTCTATTTACCAAATCATTTTCCCTAACCCTCTCACTTTGCACACCACCTCGACCAAAACACCCTATATCTGCCACTCTATCATCAAACACATTCAACAAACCTTCAAAATACTCACTCCATCTTCTCACATCACCACTATTTGTTATCACCTCCCCATTAGCCCCCTTCACTGAAGTTCCCATTTGTTCCCTTATTTACCTCCTTCCAGAACATCTTTTTATTCTCACTGAAATTTAATGATACTCTCTCACCCCAACTCTCATTTGCCCTCTTTTTCACCTCTTGCACCTTTCTCTTGACCTCCTGCCTCTCTCTTTTATACCTCTCCCACTCATATGCATTCATTCCCTGCAAAAATCGTCCAAATGCCTCTCTCTTCTCTTTCACTAATAATCTTACTTCTTCATCCCACCACTCACTACCTTTTCTAATCAACCCACCTCCCACGCTTCTCATGCCACAAGCATCTTTTGCGCAAGCCATCACTGCTTCCCTAAATACATCCCATTCCTCCCCGACTCCCCTTACCTCCTTTGTTCTCACCTTTTTCCATTCTGTACTCAGTCTCTCCTTGTACTTCCTCAAGCAAGTTTCCTTCCCAAGCTCACTTACTCTCACCACTCTCTTCACCCCAACATTCTCTCTTCTTTTCTGAAAACCCCCACAAATCTTCACCTTCGCCTCCACAAGATAATGATCAGATATCTCTGCAGTTGCACCTCTCAGCACATTAACATCCA
>NC_092244.1:23150770-23163270 GCF_036320965.1 Panulirus ornatus | reverse complement strand
ACCCCCTTTTTTGATAAATTCCACTGCAATGCCATCCAAACCTGCTGCCTTGCCGGCTTTCATCTTCCGCAAAGCTTTTACTACCTCTTCTCTGTTTACCAAATCGTTTTCCCTAACCCTCTCACTTTGCACACCACCTCGACCAAAACACCCTATATCTGCCACTCTATCATCAAACACATTCAACAAACCTTCAAAATACTCTCTCCATCTCCTTCTCACATCACCACTACTTGTTATCACTTCCCCATTTGTGCCCTTCACTGAAGTTCCCATTTGCTCCCTTGTCTTACGCACTTTATTTACCTCCTTCCAGAACATCTTTTTATTCTCCCTAAAATTTAATGATACTCTCTCACCCCAACTCTCATTTGTCCTCTTTTTCACCTCTTGCACCTTTCTCTTTGACAAGAAAATAGTGAAATTGGAAAAAATGTAGCTTAGACATTGAAGCTTATTGATACAGTGGTTAAACTGATGAGAACTACTATTGACGTTTGTGTAAATAAATTATACATTTCCCTTTCCATAGCCAGATGTTGAACCATTATGTGACGTTCATTTTTTCATTTCATTTCAAGCTAAAAGTTTCAGTTTTCTAAATTATTTCTTACATCTTTCATATGTATATATATGTATATGTGTGTGTATGTGTGCTTATGTATGTGTATGTATATATATATATGTATATATAAATATATATATTATCCCTGGGGATAGGGGTGAAAGAATACTTCCCACGCATTCCTCGCGTGTCGTAGAAGGCGACTTGAGGGGACGGGAGCGGGGGGCCAGAAATCCTCCCCTCCTTGTATTCTTTTAACTTTCTAAAATGGGAAACAGAAGAAGGAGTCACGCGGGGAGTGCCCCTCCTCCTCGAAGGCTCAGATTGGGGTGCCTAAATGTGTGTGGATGTAACCAAGATGTGAAAAAAGGAGAGATAGGTAGTATGTTTGAGGAAAGGAACCTGGATGTTTTGGCTCTGAGTGAAACGAAGCTCAAGGGTAAAGGGGAAGAGTGGTTTGGGAATGTCTTGGGAGTAAAGTCAGGGGTTAGTGAGAGGATAAGAGCAAGGGAAGGAGTAGCAGTACTCCTGAAACAGGAGTTGTGGGAGTATGTGATAGAATGTAAGAAAGTAAATTCTCGATTAATATGGGTAAAACTGAAAGTTGATGAAGAGAGATGAGTGATTATTGGTGCATATGCACCTGGGCATGAGAAGAAAGATCATGAGAGGCAAGTGTTTTGGGAGCAGCTGAATATATATATATATATATATATATATATATATTATATATATAATATTAATATATATATATATATATATATATATATATAATTATATATATATATATATATATATATATATGGTTTTAAAAATAGAGATATACATAAGAATACGTATGTAAGTAGGAGAGATGGCCACAGAGCGTTATTTGATTACTTGTTAATTGATAGGCGCGCGAAAGAGAGACTTTTGGATGTTAATGTGCTGAGAGGTGCAACTGGAGGGATGTCTGATCATTATCTTGTGGAGGCGAAGGTGAAGATTTGTAGAGGTTTTCAGAAAAGAAGAGAGAATGTTGGGGTGAAGAGAGTGTTGAGAGTAAGTGAGCTTGGGAAGGAGACTTGTGTGAGGAATTATTTGGAGGGACTGAGTACAGTATGGGAAAAGGTGAGAACAAAGGAGGTAAGTGGAGTTGGGGAGGAATGGGATGTATTTAGGGAAGCAGTGATGGCTTGCGCAAAAGATGCTTGTGGCATGAGAAGCGTGGGAGGTGGGCAGACTAGAAAGGGTAGTGAGTGGTGGGATGAAGAAGTAAGATTATTAGTGAAAGAGAAGAGAGAGGCATTTGGACGATTTTTCCAGGTAAAGAATGCAAATGACTGGGAGATGTATAAAAGAAAGAGGCAGGAGGTCAAGAGAAAGGTGCAAGAGGTGAAAAAGAGGGCAAATGAGAGATGGGTTAGAGAGTATTATCAAATTTTAGGGAGAATAAAAAGATGTTTTGAAAGGAGGTAAATAAAGTGCGTAAGACAAGGGAACAAATGGGAACTTCAGTGAAGGGGGCTAATGGGGAGGTGAGAACAAGTAGTGGTGAGGTGAGAAGGAGATGGAGTGAGTATTTTGAAGGTTTGTTGAATGTTTTTGAAGATACAGTGGCAGATATAGGGTGTTTTGGTCGAGGTCGTGTGCAAAGTGAAAGGGTTAGGGAAAATGATCTGGTAAACAGAGAAGAGGTAGTAAAAGCATTGCGGAAGATGAAAGCCGGCAGGGCAGCGGGTTTGGATGGCATTGCAGTGGAATTTATTAAAAAAGGGGGTGACTGTATTGTTGACTGGTTGGTAAGGTTATCTAATGTATGTATGATTCATGGTGAGGTGCCCGAGGATTGGCGGAATACTTGCATAGTGCCATTGTACAAAGGCAAAGGGGATAAGAGTGAGTGCTCAAATTACAGAGGTATGAGTTTGTTGAGTATTCCTGGTAAATTATATGGGAGGGTATTGATTGAGAGGGTGATGGGATAGACAGAACATCAGATTGGGGAAGAGCAGTGTGGTGTCAGAAGTGGTAGAGTATGTGTGGATCAGGTGTTTGCTTTGAAGAATGTATGTGAGAAATACTTAGAAAAACAAATAGATTTGTATGCAGCATTTATAGATCTGGAGAAGGCATATAATTGAGTTGATAGAGATGCTCTGTGGAAGGTATTAAGAATATATGGTGTGGGAGGCAAGTTGTTAGAAGCAGTGAAAAGTTTTTATCGAGGATGTAAGGCATGTGTACGTGTAGGAAGAGAGGAAAGTGATTGGTTCTCAGTGAATGTAGGTTTGCGGCAGGGGTGTGTGATGTCTCCATGGTTGTTTAATTTGTTTATGGATGGGGTTGTTAGGGAGGTGAATGCAAGAGTTTTGGAAAGAGGGGCAAGTATGCAGTCTTTTATGGATGAGAGAGCCTGGGAAGTGAGTCAATTGTTGTTCGCTGATGATACAGCGCTGGTGGCTGATTCATGTGAGAAACTGCGGAAGCTGGTGACTGATTCATGTGAGAAACTGCAGAAGCTGGTGACTGAGTTTGGTAAAGTGTGTGAAAGAAGAAAGTTGAGAGTAAATGTGAATAAGAGCAAGGTTATTAGGTACAGTGAGGGTGAGGGTCAAGTAAATTGGGAGGTAAGTTTGAATGGAGAAAAACTGGAGGAAGTGAAGTTTAGATATCAGGGAGTGGATTTGGCAGTGGATGGAATCATGGAAGCGGAAGTGAATCATAGGGTGGGGGAGGGGGCGAAAATTCTGGGAGCCTTGAAGAATGTGTGGAAGTCGAGAACATTATCTCGGAAAGCAAAAATGAGTATGTTTGAAGGAATAGTGGTTCCAACAATGTTGTATGGTTGCGAGGCGTGGGCTATGGATAAAGTTGTGCGCAGGAGGATGGATGTGCTGGAAATGAGATGTTTGAGGACAATGTGTGGTGTGAGGTGGTTTGATCGAGTAAGTAACGTAAGGGTAAGAGAGATGTGTGGAAATAAAAAGAGCGTGGTTGAGAGAGCAGAAGAGGGTGTTTTGAAATGGTTTGGGCACATGGAGAGAATGAGTGAGGAAAGATTGACCAAGAGGATATATGTGTCGGAGGTGGAGGGAACGAGAAGAGGGAAAACAAATTGGAGGTAGAAAGATAGAGTGAAAAAGATTTTGTGTGATCGGGGCCTGAACATGCAGGAGGGTGAAAAGAGGGCAAGGAATAGAGTGAATTGGAGCGATGTGGTATACCGGGGTTGACGTGCTGTCAGTGGATTGAATCGGGGCATGTGAAGCGTCTGGGGTAAACCATGGAAAGCTGTGTAGGTATGTATATTTTGCGTGTGTGGACGTGTGTATATACATGTGTATATATATATATATATATATATATATATATATATATATATATATATATATATATATATATATATATATATATATATATATATATATATAATATATATATATATATATATATATATATACGAATAAAGTGTATATGAACGCGCACCTTCATAGAACATACAAAGCTCCAACAGCCAGGATCTAACCTGGGACCCCTTGTGCAAGAGGCAGGCATGCTAACCGCTAGGCTAAGGGACTGTATAATAGGAAACAACTATTTGAAATACTAAGTACTCGAATACCCTTCGTCTCACAATGGTGAGCAACGGGGTCTATCGGTTGTTTCCGAACAGAACACATAGCCAGCTGATAGCGTTTTACCGAACCTTACCGTACAACGCGGAGTTATATTTATTCGTATTCATATAACTCCGTGTTGTACAGTCAGGTTCGGTAAAACGCTATCAGCTGGCTATGTGTTCTGTTCGGAAACAACCGATAGACCCAGTTGCTCACCATTGTGAGACGAAGGGTATTCGAGTACTTAGTATTTCGAATAGTTGTTTCCTATTATACAGTCCCTTAGCCTAGCGGTTAGCATGCCTGCCTCTTGCACAAGGGGTCCCAGGTTCGATCCTAGCTGTTGGAGCTTTGTATGATATATATATATTTTCTTTCTTTCTTTCAAAGTATTCGCCATTTCCCGTATTAGCAAGGTAGCGTTAAGAACAGAGGACTGGGCCTCTGAGGGAATATCCTCACCTGGCCCCCTTCTCTGTTCCTTCTTTTGGAAAATTAAAAAAAAAACAAGAGGGGAGGATTTCCAGCCCCCGCTTCCTCCCCTTTTAGTCGCCTTCTACGACACGCAGGGACTACGTGGGAAGTATTCTTTCTCCCCTATCCCCAGGGATAATATATATATATATATATATATATATATATATATATATATATATATATATATATATATATATATATATATATATATATATATATATATATTTTTTATTATTATTATACTTTGTCGCTGTCTCCCGCGTTTGCGAGGTAGCGCAAGGAAACAGACGAAAGAAATGGCCCAACCCCCCCCATACACATGTATATACATACGTCCACACACGGAAATATACATACCTACACAGCTTTCCATGGTTTACCCCAGACGCTTCACATGCCTTGATTCAATCCACTGACAGCACGTCAACCCCGGTATACCACATCGCTCCAATTCACTCTATTCCTTGCCGTCCTTTCACCCTCCTGCATGTTCAGGCCCCGATCACACAAAATCTTTTTCACTCCATCTTTCCACCTCCAATTTGGTCTCTCTCTTCTCCTCGTTCCCTCCACCTCCGACACATATATCCTCTTGGTCAATCTTTCCTCACTCATTCTCTCCATGTGCCCAAACCACTTCAAAACACCCTCTTCTGCTCTCTCAACCACGCTCTTTTTATTTCCACACATCTCTCTTACCCTACGTTACTCACTCGATCAAACCACCTCACACCACACATTGTCCTCAAACATCTCATTTCCAGCACATCCATCCTCCTGCACACAACTCTATCCATAGCCCACGCCTCGCAACCATACAACATTGTTGGAACCACTATTCCTTCAAACATACCCATTTTTCCTTTCCGAGATAATGTTCTCGACTTCCACACATTCTTCAAGGCCCCCAGAATTTTCGCCCCCTCCCCCACCCTATGATCCACTTCCGCTTCCATGGTTCCATTCGCTGCCAGATCCACTCCCAGATATCTAAAACACTTCACTTCCTCCAGTTTTTCTCCATTCAAACTCACCTCCCAATTGACTTGACCCTCAACCCTACTGTACCTAATAACCGTGCTCTTATTCACATTTACTCTTAACTTTCTTCTTCCACACACTTTACCAAACTCAGTCACCAGCTTCTGCAGTTTCCCACATGAATCAGCCACCAGCGCTGTATCATCAGCGAACAACAACTGACTCACTTCCCAAGCTCTCTCATCCCCAACAGACTTCATACTTGCCCCTCTTCCCAAAACTCTTGCATTTACCTCCCTAACAACCCCATCCATAAACAAATTAAACAACCATGGAGACATCACACACCCCTGCCGCAAACCTACATTCACTGAGAACCAATCACTTTCCTCTCTTCCTACACGTACACATGCCTTACATCCTCGATAAAAACTTTTCTGCTTCTAACAACTTTCCTCCCACACCATATATTCTTAATACCTTCCACAGAGCATCTCTATCAACTCTATCATATACCTTCTCTAGATCCATAAATGCTACATACAAATCCATTTGCTTTTCTAAGTATTTCTCACATACATTCTTCAAAGCAAACACATGATCCACACATCCTCTACCACTTCTGAAACCACACTGCTCTTCCCCAATCTGATGCTCTGTACATGCCTTCACCCTCTCAATCAATACCCTCCCATATAATTTACCAGGAATACTCAACAAACTTATACCTCTGTAATTTGAGCACTCACTCTTATCCCCTTTGCCTTTGTAAAATGGCACTATGCACGCATTCCGCCAATCCTCAGGCACCTCACCAGGAGTCAAACATACATTAAATAACCTTACCAACTAGTCAACAATACAGTCACCCCCTTTTTTAATAAATTCCACTGCAATACCATCCAAACCTGCTGCCTTGCCGGCTTTCATCTTCCGCAACGCTTTCACTACCTCTTCTTTGTTTACCAAATCATTTTCCCTAACCCTCTCACTTTGCACACCACCTCGACCAAAACACCCTATATCTACCACTCTATCATCAAACACATTCAACAAACCTTCAAAATACTCACTCCATCTCCTTCTCACATCACCACTACCTGTTATCACCTCCCCATTTGCGCCCTTCACTGAAGTTCCCATTTGCTCCCTTGTCTTACGCACTTTATTTACCTCCTTCCAGAACATCTTTTTATTCTCCCTAAAATTTAATTGACAGGCGTGCGAAAGAGAGACTTTTGGAAATTAATGTGCTGAGAGGTGCAACTGGAGGGATGTCTGATCATTATCTTGTGGAGGCTAAGGCGAAGATTTGTATGGGTTTTCAGAAAAGAAGAGTGAGTGTTGGGGTGAAGAGGGTGGTGAGAGTAAGTGACCTTGGGAAGGAGACCTGTGTGAGGAAGTACCAGGAGAGACTGAGTACAGAATGGAAAAAGGTGAGATCAATGGAAGTAAGGGGAGTGGGGGAGGAATGGGATGTATTTAGGGAATCAGTGATGGATTGCGCAAAAGATGCTTGTGGCATGAGAAGAGTGGGAGGTGGGTTGATTAGAAAGGGTAGTGAGTGGTGGGATGAAGAAGTAAGAGTATTAGTGAAAGAGAAGAGAGAGGCATTTGGACGATTTTTGCAGGGAAAAAATGCAATTGACTGGGAGATGTATAAAAGAAAGAGACAGGAGGTGAAGAAAAAGTGCAAGAGGTGAAAAAAAGGGCAAATGAGAGTTGGGGTGAGAGATTATCATTAAATATATATAATATATATATATATTTATTTATATATATATATATATAATATATATTTATTATATATATATATATATATATATTATATGTATAATATATATATATATTATATATATATAAATATATATATATATATATATATATATATATATATATATATATATTATATATATATATATATATATATATATATATATATATATATATATAATATATATATATATATATTATTATTTTATTTTATTATACTTTGTCGCTGTCTCCCGCGTTTGCGAGGTAGCGCAAGGAAACAGACGAAAGAAATGGCCCCACCCCCCCCCCCCCATACACATGTATATACATACGTCCACACACGCAAATATACATACCTACACAGCTTCCATGGTTACACCCAGGCGCTTCACATGCCTTGATTCAATCCACTGACAGCACGTCAACCCCGGTATACCACATCGCTCCAATTCACTCTATTCCTTGCCCTCCTTTCACCCTCCTGCATGTTCAGGCCCCGATCACACAAAATCTTTTTCACTCCATCTTTCCACCTCCAATTTGGTCTCCCTCTTCTCCTTGTTCCCTCCACCTCCGACACATATATCCTCTTGGTCAATCTTTCCTCACTCATCCTCTCCATGTGCCCAAACCACTTCAAAACACCCTCTTCTGCTCTCTCAACCACGCTCTTTTTATTTCCACACATCTCTCTTACCCTTACGTTACTCACTCGATCAAACCACCTCACACCACACATTGTCCTCAAACATCTCATTTCCAGCACATCCATCCTCCTGCGCACAACTCTATCCATAGCCCCACGCCTCGCAACCATACAACATTGTTGGAACCACTATTCCTTCAAACATACCCATTTTTGCTTTCCGAGATAATGTTCTCGACATCCACACATTCTTCAAGGCCCCCAGGATTTTCGCCCCCTCCCCCACCCTATGATCCACTTCCGCTTCCATGGTTCCATCCGCTGCCAGATCCACTCCCAGATATCTAAAACACTTCACTTCCTCCAGTTTTTCTCCATTCAAACTCACCTCCCAATTGACTTGACCCTCAAACCTACTGTACCTAATAACCTTGCTCTTATTCACATTTACTCTTAACTTTCTTCTTCCACACACTTTTCCAAACTCAGCCACCAGCTTCTGCAGTTTCTCACATGAATCAGCCATCAGCGCTGTATCATCAGCGAACAACAACTGACTCACTTCCCAAGCTCTCTCATCCCCAACAGACTTCATACTTGCCCCTCTTTCCAAAACTCTTGCATTTACCTCCCTAACAACCCCATCCATAAACAAATTAAACAACCATGGAGACATCACACACCCCTGCCGCAAACCTACATTCACTGAGAACCAATCACTTTCCTCTCTTCCTACACGTACACATGCCTTACATCCTCGATAAAAACTTTTCACTGCTTCTAACAACTTTCCTCCCACACCATATATTCTTAATACCTTCCACAGAGCATCTCTATCAACTCTATCATATGCCTTCTCCAGATCCATAAATGCTACATACAAATCCATTTGCTTTTCTAAGTATTTCTCACATACATTCTTCAAAGCAAACACCTGATCCACACATCCTCTACCACTTCTGAAACCACACTGCTCTTCCCCAATCTGATGCTCTGTACATGCCTTCACCCTCTCAATCAATACCCTCCCATATAATTTACCAAGAATACTCAACAAACCTATACCTCTGTAATTTGAGCACTCACTCTTATCCCCTTTGCCTTTGTACAATGGCACTATGCACGCATTCCGCCAATCCTCAGGCACCTCACCATGAGTCATACATACATTAAATAACCTTACCAACCAGTCAACAATACAGTCACCCCCTTTTTTAATAAATTCCACTGCAATACCATCCAAACCCGCTGCCTTCCCGGCTTTCATCTTCCGCAAAGCTTTCACTACCTCTCTCTGTTTTACCAAATCATTTTCCCTAACCCTCTCACTTTGCACACCACCTCGACCAAAACACCCTATATCTGCCACTCTATCATCAAACACATTCAACAAACCTTCAAAATACTCACTCCATCTCCTTCTCACATCACCACTACTTGTTATCACCTCCCCACTTGCGCCCTTCACCGAAGTTCCCATTTGCTCCCTTGTCTTACGCACTTTATTTACCTCCTTCCAGAACATCTTTTTATTCTCCCTAAAATTTAATGATACTCTCTCACCCCAACTCTCATTTGCCCTTTTTTCACCTCTTGCACCTTTCTCTTGACCTCCTGTCTCTTTCTTTTATACATCTCCCACTCAATTGCATTTTTTCCCTGCAAAAATCGTCCAAATGCCTCTCTCTTCTCTTTCACTAATACTCTTACTTCTTCATCCCACCACTCACTACCCTTTCTAATCAACCCACCTCCCACTCTTCTCATGCCACAAGCATCTTTTGCGCAATCCATCACTGATTCCCTAAATACATCCCATTCCTCCCCCACTCCCCTTACTTCCATTGTTCTCACCTTTTTCCATTGAGAGGACAAGAGCAAGGGAAGGAGTAGCAATACTCCTGAAACAGGAGTTGTGGGAGTATGTGATAGAGTGTAAGAAAGTAAATTCTCGATTAATATGGGTAAAACTGCAAGTTGATGGAGAGAGGTGGGTGATTATTGGTGCATATGCACCTGGGCATGAGAAGAAAGATCAAGAGAGGCAGGTGTTTTGGGAGCAGCTGAGTGAGTGTGTTAGTGGTTTTGATGCACGAGACCGGGTCATAGTGATGGGTGATTTGAATGCAAAGGTGAGTAATGTGGCAGTTGAGGGAGTAATTGGTATACATGGGGTGTTCAGTGTTGTAAATGGAAATGGTGAAGAGCTTGTGGATTTGTGTGCTGAAAAAGGACTGATGATTGGGAATACCTGGTTTAAAAAGCGAGATATACATAAGTATACTTATGTAAATAGGAGAGATGGCCAGAGAGCGTTATTGGTTTACGTGTTAATTGACAGGCGTGCGAAAGAGAGACTTTTGGATGTTAATGTGCTGAGAGGTGCAACTGGAGGGATGTCTGATCATTATCTTGTGGAGGCTAAGGTGAAGATTTGTATGGGTTTTCAGAAAAGAAGAGTGAATGTTGGGGTGAAGAGGGTGGTGAGAGTAAGTGAGCTTGAGAAGGAGACCTGTGTGAGGAAGTACCAGGAGAGACTGAGTACAGAATGGATTATATAATATATATATATATGTTATATATATATATATATATATATATATATATAATATATATATATATATATATATATATATATATATATATATATATATATAATATTATATATATATATATATATATATATATGTATATGTATATGTCACCACAGTTCTGTATTTGAAAAAAAAGATAGACTGACCTCTGACTACCTTCAGGAGCAGGACCGTATATACGGTGAGGTAGAGGGAGGTAGATGCCACACTTAAGTCCTTTAATATAGGTGATGTATCCTTGACTGACCTTCCCCTCTGACAGGAGGGTGACCCTTTGTGTCCCTGGGCCCCACTTGGGCCCACCTGTCACTCTCATACTTGCATCCACATACCCCTACATACATACCCCTACATATGTGCTGTTCACCCATACTCTCACTGAAATACTCTGGCTACGTATATCCAGATAATAGAAGTCTTTAAAACTAAAAAACTAACTTCAGAGAGTCATGCAAATTAAATTTTCATCAGTATTACATAATACAATGCTTTTTAAGAACATTAAGCAAATCTTCTGGTGAGAAAAAAAAAAGAATATTTGATTATCTGGTACATAATGGTGTTAGTTTATAATATCACATAAATATCTGGAATTGTAGTTACTCTACTCCGCTGAATGCTCATCACCACAACAACATACACAGTGATGGTAAAGGTCCATTTGATTAAGTCAGTCACAGTCTTATTCTCAGTTCTCTCACTCAGCCGGAACAATGCAGTGAATTGCATATCCGATACTTCTCAACACGAGCTCCATACCTGCGAGCCGCATGCGGCCCCTGACACCTTCAGATGTGATAGGATTACGGCATTAGGGGCCCCCCACTACATACTGCATAGGGGCCCCCTCAGGTCTAAATTCATCTCTCCTTAAGGGTCAAGTCAGAGACCATCAAACTATACTTTCTACTCAAGGCTCACACCGTCGGCTTACTGGTATTACGGTTGTGCTCAAACAAACCCGGGGCAGCCTGCACTATACATGAGACGGGGTAGACCGGCAATTAGGGAGACGAGGCAACTGGAAAGGCGGAGAGACGGGGCAGAGCGGAAAGTAGGGAGACTGGGCAGCATGGAAGGTGGGGGAGACAGAGGCAGCAGGGAATGTAGGGAAACGGAGCAGTAAGGAAGATGGAGTGAAGGGACAGCAGGAAAAGCGGGGAGATGGGGCAGCACTAAAGACGTGGTTACAGGGGAGGTGGAGAGACGGGGCAACAGAAAAGGTGCGAAGACGGGGTATCGGGTAAGATGGGAATTTGGGGCAGCAGAGAAGGTGGGGAGACGGGGCAGCAGGGAAGATGGAGAGACGGGGCAGCTGGGAAGGTGGAAAGATGGGGCAGCAAGGGAGGTACGAAGACGGAGTAGCTTGGGAAACAGGGAGATAGGGCAGCAAGGGAAGCAGGGAGATGGGGCAGCTAGGGGAACGGGGAGACGTGGCGGCAGGGAAAGTGGGTAGACGGGGGAGTAGGGGAGACAGAGAGATGGGGCAACAGGGAAAGCAGGGAGACGGGGCAGCAGGGGGTGTAGGAAGGCGAAACAGCAGGGAGAGGGTCTTCCTTGCTTCAGATGGAGATTTGTAGAGACTGAAGGTCAGGTTTGTTGTGAGGGTAACGTGCAGACCATGCCAGTGTCCTGCGCAGTACAGTGAGGACCGAGTCAGTCAGTCGAAGCCTAAGAATCTAGCGGAGTCCGCACGTCATACAAACCACCATAAATTGTTTATATGTCTCAGGGACCCAGATAAACTGTTTTCCCACACACGAGACCAAACTCATCTGTTTTCTGGTTGCAAAAAGCAAGACACAGTGAGCGTGTCAGGAACGTGAAGATACCCAGACACTAAAGTAAACAAAGATAGTCTGTCGCTGAGAACACTACTG
>NC_092244.1:23123270-23140770 GCF_036320965.1 Panulirus ornatus | reverse complement strand
TATTGTTGACTGGTTGGTAAGGTTATTTAATGTATGTATGACTCATGGTGAGGTGCCTGAGGATTGGCGGAATGCGTGCATAGTGCCATTGTACAAAGGCAAAGGGGATAAGAGTGAGTGCTCAAATTACAGAGGTATAAGTTTGTTGAGTATTTCTGGTAAATTATATGGGAGGGTATTGATTGAGAGGGTGAAGGCATGTACAGAGCATCAGGTTGGGGAAGAGCAGTGTGGTTTCAGAAGTGGTAGAGGATGTGCGGATCAGGTGTTTGCTTTGAAGAATGTATGTGAGAAATACTTAGAAAAGCAAATGGATTTGTATGTAGCATTTATGGATCTGGAGAAGGCATATGATAGAGTTGATAGAGATGCTCTGTGGAAGGTATTAAGAATATATGGTGTGGGAGGAAAGTTGTTAGAAGCAGTGAAAAGTTTTTATCGAGGATGTAAGGCATGTGTACGTGTAGGAAGAGAGGAAAGTGATTGGTTCTCAGTGAATGTAGGTTTGCGGCAGGGGTGTGTGATGTCTCCATGGTTGTTTAATTTGTTTATGGATGGGGTTGTTAGGGAGGTAAATGCAAGAGTTTTGGAAAGAGGGGCAAGTATGAAGTCTGTTGGGGATGAGAGAGCTTGGGAAGTGAGTCAGTTGTTGTTCGCTGATGACACAGCGCTGGTGGCTGATTCATGTGTGAAACTGCAGAAGCTGGTGACTGAGTTTGGTAAAGTGTGTGGAAGAAGAAAGTTAAGAGTAAATGTGAATAAGAGCAAGGTTATTAGGTACAGTAGGGTTGAGGGTCAAGTCAATTGGGTGGTGAGTTTGAATGGAGAAAAACTGGAGGAAGTGAAGTGTTTTAGATATCTGGGAGTGGATCTGGTAGCGGATGGAACCATGGAAGCGGAAGTGGATCATAGGGTGGGGGAGGGGGTGAAAATTCTGGGGGCCTTGAAGAATGTGTGGAAGTCGAGAACATTATCTCGGAAAGCAAAAATGGGTATGTTTGAAGGAATAGTGGTGCCAACAATGTTGTATGGTTGCGAGGCGTGGGCTATGGATAGAGTTGTGCGCAGGAGGATGGATGTGCTGGAAATGAGATGCTTGAGGACAATGTGTGGTGTGAGGTGGTTTGATCGAGTGGGTAACGTAAGGGTAAGAGAGATGTGTGGAAATAAAAAGAGCGTGGTTGAGAGAGCAGAAGAGGGTGTTTTGAAGTGGTTTGGGCACATGGAGAGGATGAGTGAGGAAAGATTGACCAAGAGGATATATGTGTCGGAGGTGGAGGGAACAAGGAGAAGAGGGAGACCAAATTGGAGGTGGAAAGATGGAGTGAAAAAGATTTTGTGTGATCGGGGCCTGAACATGCAGGAGGGTGAAAGGAGGGCAAGGAATAGAGTGAATTGGAGCGATGTGGTGTACCGGGGCTGACGTGCTGTCAGTGGATTGAATCAAGGCATGTGAAGCGTCTGGGGTAAACCATGGAAAGCTGTGTAGGTATGTATATTTGCGTGTGTGGACGTATGTATATACATGTGTATGGGGGGGGGGGTTGGGCCATTTCTTTCGTCTGTTTCCTTGCGCTACCCCGCAAACGCGGGAGACAGCGACAAAGTATAATAAATATAAATAAATATATATATATATATATATATATATTATATATATATATATTATATATATATATATGAATGTATATGCATATATATATATATATATATATATATATATATATATATATATATATATATATATATATATATATATACATATATATATATATATATATATATCTTCTTTTCCTTCATACTATTCGCCATTTCCCGCATTAGCAAGGTAGCGTTAGGAAAAGAGGACTGGAAAGAATAGGCTAGAAACCCTCCCCTCCTTGTATTTCAACTTTCAAAAAGGGGAAACAGAAGAAGGAATCACGCAGGAAGTGCTCATTCTCCTCGAAGGCTCAGACTGGGGTGTCTAAATGTGTGTGGATGTAAACAAGATGAGAAAAAGGGAAAGATACGTAGTATGTTTGAGGAAAGGGACCCGGATGTTTTGGCACTGCGTTAAGGGGAAAGGGGAAAAGTGGGTTGGGAATGTCTTGTGAGTAAAGTCAGGGATGGTGAGAGGACAAGAGCAAATGAAGGCGTAGCACTACTCCTGAAGCAGGAATTGTGGGAGTATGTGATTGAGTGTAAGAAAGTGAACTCTAGAGTGATATTGGTAAAACTGAAAGTGGATGGAGAGAGAGGGGTGATTATTGGTGCCTATGCACCTGGTCATGAGAAGAAAGATCATGAGAGGCAGGTGTTTTGGAAGCAGCTAAGTGAGTGTGTTAAAGCTTTGATGCACGAGACCGGGTTATAGTGATGGGTGATTTGAACGCAAAGGTGAGTAATGTGGCATTTTAGGGTACAATTGGTGTACATGGGGTGTTCAGTGTTGTAAATGGAAACGGTGAAGAGCTTGTAGATATGTGTGCTGAAAAGGATTGGTGATTGGGAATACCTGGTTTAAAGAGAGAGATATAAATAAGTATACGTATGTAAGCAGAAGAGATGGCCAGAGAGCGTTATTGGATTACGTGTTAATTGATAGGCGCGTAAAAGAGAGGCTTTTCGATGTTAATTTGCAGAGAGGGGCAACTGGAGGGATGTCTAATCATTATCTTGAGGAGGCGAAGGTGAAGATAATTAGAGGTTTTTAAAAAAGAAGAGAGAATGTTGGGGTGATGACAGTGGTGAGAGTAAGTGACCTTGGAAGGGAGACTTGTGTGAGAAAGTAACAGGAGAAATTGAGTGCAGAATGGAAAATGGTGAGAGCAAAAGACGTAAGGGGAGTGGGGGAGGAATGGGATGTATTTAGGGAAGCTGTGATGGCTTGCGCAAAAGATGACTGTGGCATGAGAAAGGTGGGAGGTGGGTAGATTAGAAAGGGTAGTGCGTGGTGAGATGAAGAAGAAAGAATGTTACTGAAAGAGAAGAGAGAGGCATTTGGACGATTTTGCAAGGAAATAGTGGAAATGACTGGGAGATGTATACAGGAAAGAGGCAAGAGGTCAAGAGAAAGGTGCAAGAGGTGAAAAAGAGGTCAAATGAGAGTTGGGGTGAGAGTATCATTAAATTCTAGGGAGAATAAAAAGATGTTTTGGAAGGAGATACGTAAAGTGCATAAGACAAGAGAATAAATGCGAACATCGGTGAAGGGGGCAAATAGGGAGTAATAACAAGTTGTGGTGAAGTCAGAGGGAGATGGAGTGAGTATTCTGAAAGATTGTTGAATGTGTTTGATGATATAGTGGCAGATATAGGGTGTTTTGGTCGAGGGGGTGTACGAAGTGAGAGGGTCAGGGAGAATGATTTGGTAAACAGAGAAAAGGTAGTGAAAGCTTTGCGGAAGATGAAAACCAGCGAGGAGGCGGGTTTGGATGGTATTGCAGTGGAATTTATGAAAAAAGGGGGTGACAGTGTTGTTGGCTGGTTGGTGAGGATATTCAGTGCATGTATGGCTCATGGTGAAGTGCCTGAGGATTGGTGGAATGCATGCATAGTGCCAGTGTACAAAAGCAAAGGGGATAAAGGTGAGTTTTCAAATTTCAGAAGTATAAGTTTGTCGAGTATTCCTGGGAAATTATATGGGAGGGAATTGATTGAGAGGGTAAAGGTATGTAAAGAGCATCAGATTGGGGAAGAGCAGTGTGGTTTTAGAAGAGGTAGAGGATGTGTGGATCACGTGTTTGCTTTGAAGAATGTATGTGAGAAATACTTAGAAAAACAGATGGATGTGTATGTAGCATTTATGGATCTGAAAAAGGCATATGATAGAGCTGATAGAGATGCTCTGTGGAAGGTATTCGAGTATATGGTGTGGGAGGTAAGTTGCCAGAAGCAGTGAAAAGTTTTTATCGAGGACGTAAGGCATGTGTACGAGTAGGAAGAGAGGAAAGTGATTGGTTCCCAGTGAATGTCGGTTTGCAGCAGGGGTGCGTGATGTCTCCATGGCTGTTTCATTTGTTTGTGGATGGGGCTGTTAGGGAGGTGAATGCAAGAGTCTTCGAGAAGGGGCAAGTATGCAGTTTGTTGTGGATGAGAGGCCTTGGGAAGTGAGTCATTTATTGTTCGCTGATGATACAGCCCTGGTGGCTGATTCGGGTGAGAAATTGCAGGAGCTGGTGACTGAGTTTGGTAAAGTGTGTGAAAGAAGAAAGCTGAGAGTAAATGTGAATAAGAGCAAGGTTATCAGGTTCAGTAGGGTTGAGGGACAAGTAAATTGGGAGGTAGGTTTGAATAGAAAAAAACTGGAGCAAGTAAAGTGTTTTAGATATCTGGGACTGGATTTGGCAGCGGACAGAACCATGGAAACGGAAGTGAGTCACAGGGGAGGAGAGGGGGCGAAGGTTCTGGGAGCATTGAGGAATGTGCGGAAGGCGAGAACGTTATCTATGAGACCAAAAAATGAGTATGTTTGAAGGAATAGTGGTTCCAACAATGTTATATGGTTGTAATGCATGGGCTATAGATAGGGTTGTGCAGAGGAGGATGGATTTGTTGGAAATGAGATGTCTGAGGACAATATGCGGTGTGTGGTGATTTGATCGAGTAAGTAATGAAAGGGTAAGACGGATGTGTGGTAATAAAGAGTGTGGTTGAGAAAGCAGAAGAGGATGTATTGAAATGGTTTGGTCACATGGAGAGAGTGAGTGAGGAAAGATTGACAAAGAGGATATATGTGTCGGAGGTGGAGGGAACGAGGAGAAGTGGGAGAACAAATTGGAGATGGAAGGATGGAGTGTAAAAGATTTTGAGCGTTCGAGGCATGAACATACAGGAGGGTGAAAAGCGTGCAAGAAATAGAGTGAATTGGAAGGATGTGGTATACCGGAGTCGACGTGCTGTAATGGATGGAAACAGGGTATGTGAAGCGTCTGGGGTAAACCATGGAAAATTTTGTGGGGCCTAGGTGTGGAAAGGGAGCTGCGGTTTCGGTGTATTGCACATGACAGGTAGAGACTGAGTGTGAACGAATACATTCGAGCACATAGTATTCGAATAGTTATATCCTATTAGCCAGGCCCATAGCCTAGCGGTAGTTTCCCGCCTGTGACACAGGGGTCCCGGGTTCAATCCTGGCTGTTTGAGGTTTGTATGTGATATATATTATATATATATATATATATATATAATATTATATATATATATATATATATATATATATTTAATATATATATATATATATATATATATATATAATATATATATATATATATATATATATATATATATTATATATATATATATATATATATATTATATATTTATATTATATTTTATTCATTTTGCTTTGTCGCTGCCTCCCGTGTCAGCGAGGTAGCGCAAGGAAACAGACGAAAGAATGGCCCAACCCGCCCACAAACACATGTACATACATACACGTCCACATACGCAAATATACATACCTATACATCTCAATGTACACATACATATACACACAGAGACATATACATATATGCACATGTACATAATTTATTCTGTCTGCCTTTATTTGTTCCCATCGCCACCTCTCCACAAATGGAATAACAACCCCCTCCCCCCTCATGTGTGCGAGGTAGCGCTAGGAAAAGACACCAAAGGCCCCATTCGTTCACACTCAAGTCTCTAGCTGTCATGTAAATAATGCACCGAAACGACAGCTCCCTTTCCACATACAGGCCCCACACACTTTCCATGGTTTACCCTAGACGCTTCACATGCCCTGGTTCAATCCATTGACAGCACGTCGACCCCGGTATAACACATCGTTCCAATTCACTCTATTCCTTGCCCGCCTTTCACCCCCCTGCATGTTCAGGCCCCGATCACTCAAAATCTTTTTCACACCATCCTTCCACCTCCAATTTGGTCTCCCACTTCTCCTCGTTCCCTCCACCTCTGACACATATATCCTCTTGGTCAATCTCTTCTCTCTCTCTCTCTCTCTCTCTCTCTTTATATATATATATTATTAATATAATATATATATATATATATAATATATATATATATATTATATAAAATATATATATATATATATATATATATATATATATATATATATATATATATATATAATAAATATCCCTGGGGATAAGGGAGAAAGAATACTTCCCACGCATTCCTCACGTGTCGTAGAAGGCGACTAAAGGGGACGGGAGCGGGGGGGCCAGAAACCCTCCCCTCCTTGTATTTTAACTTTCTAAAAGGGGAAACAGAAGAAGGAGTCACGCGAGGAGTGCTCATCCTCCTCGAAGGCTCAGATTGGGATGTCTAAACGTGTGTGGATGTAACCAAGATGAGAAAAAAGGAGAGATAGGTAGTATGTTTGAGGAAAGGAACCTGCATGTTTTGGCTCTAAGTGAAACGAAGCTCAATGGTAAAGGGGAAGAGTGGTTTGGGAATGTCTTGGGAGCAAAGTCAGGGGTTAGTGAGAGGACAAGAGCAA
The DNA here is from genome assembly GCF_036320965.1 of Panulirus ornatus. NCBI lineage: Eukaryota > Metazoa > Arthropoda > Malacostraca > Decapoda > Palinuridae > Panulirus > Panulirus ornatus. Next base: position 23,134,304 of record NC_092244.1, on the reverse strand, counting down.
GGGAAGGAGTAGCACTACTCCTGAATCAGGAGTTGTGGGAGTATGTGATAGAGTGTAAGAAAGTAAATTCTAGATTGATATGGGTAAAGCTGAAAGTTGATGGAGAGAGATGGGTGATTATTGGTGCATATGCACCTGGGCATGAGAAGAAAGATCATGAGAGGCAAGTGTTTTGGGAGCAGCTGAATGAGTGTGTTAGTGGTTTTGATGCACATGACCGGGTTATAGTGATGGGTGATTTGAATGCAAAGGTGAGTAATGTGGCAGTTGAGGGAATAATTGGTATACATGGAGTGTTCAGTGTTGCAAATGGAAATGGTGAACAGCTTGGAGATTTATGTGCTGAAAAAGGACTGGTGATTGGGAATACCTGGTTTAAAAAGCGAGATATACATAAGTATACGTATGTAAGTAGGAGAGATGGCCAGAGAGCGTTATTGGATTACGTGTTAATGTGCTGAGAGGTGCAACTGGAGGGATGTCTGATCATTATCTTGTGGAGGCGAAGGTGAAGATTTGTGGGGGTTTTCAGAAAGTGAGCTTGGGAAGGAGACTTGTGTGAGGAAGTACCAGGAGAGACTGAGTACAGAATGGAAAAAGGTGAGAACAAAGGAGGTAAGGGGAGTTGGGGAGGAATGGATGTATTTAGGGAAGCAGTGATGGCTTGCGCAAAAGATGCTTGTGGCATGAGAAGCGTGGGAGGTGGGTTGATTAGAAAAGGTAGTGAGTGGTGGGATGAAGAAGTAAGATCATTAGTGAAAGAGAAGAGAGAGGCATTTGGACGAATTTTGCAGGGAATAAATGCAAATGAGTGGGAGAGGTATAAAAGAAAGAGGCAGGAGGTCAAGAGAAAGGTGCAAGAGGTGAAAAAGAGGGCAAATGAGAGCTGGGGTGAGAGAGTATCATTAAATTTCAGGGAGAATAAAAAGATGTTTTGGAAGGAGGTAAATAAAGTGCATAAGACAAGGAAGCAAATGGGAACTTCAGTGAAGGGGGATAATGGGGAGGTGATAACAAGTAGTGGTGATGTGAGAAGGAGATGGAGTGAGTATTTTGAAGGTTTGTTGAATGTGTTTAATGATTGAGTGGCAGATATAGGGTGTTTTGGTCGAGGTGGTGTGCAAAGTGAGAGGGTTAGGGAAAATGATTTGGTAAATAGAGAAGAGGTAGTAAAAGCTTTACGGAAGATGAAAGCCGTCAAGGCAGCAGGTATGGATGGTATTGCAGTGGAATTTATTAAAAAAGGGGGTGACTGTGTTGTTGACTGGTTGGTAAGGTTATTTAATGCATGTACGATTCATGGTGAGGTGCCTGAGGATTTGCGGAATGCTTGCATAGTGCCATTGTACCAAGGCAAAGGGGATAAGAGTGAGTGCTCAAATTACAGAGGTATAAGTTTGTTGAGTATTCCTGGTAAATTATATGGGAGGGTATTGATTGAGAGGGTGAAGGCATGTACAGAGCATCAAATTGGGGAAGAGCAGTGTGGTTTCAGAAGTGGTAGAGGATGTGTGGATCAGGTGTTTGCTTTGAAGAATGTATGTGAGAAATACTTAGAGAAACAAATGGATTTGTATGTAGCATTTATGGATCTGGAGATGGCATATGATAGAGTTGATAGAGATGCTCTGTGGAAGGTTTTAAGAATATATGGTGTGGGAGGCAAGTTGTTAGAAGCAGTGAAAAGTTTTTATCGAGGATGTAAGGCATGTGTACGTGTAGGAAGAGAGGAAAGTGATTGGTTCTCAGTGAATGTAGGTTTGCGGCAGGGGTGTGTGATGTCTCCATAGTTGTTTAATTTGTTTATGGATGGGGTTGTTAGGGAGGTGAATGCAAGAGTTTTGGAAAGAGGGGCAAGTATGAAGTCTGTTAGGGATGAGAGAGCTTGGGAAGTGAGTCAGTTGTTGTTCGCTGATGATACAGCGCTGGTGGCTGATTCATGTGAGAAACTGCAGAAGCTGGTGACTGAGTTTGGTAAAGTGTGTGAAAGAAGAAAGTTAAGAGTAAATGTGAATAAGAGCAAGGTTATTAGGTACAGTAGGGTTGATGGTCAAGTCAATTGGGAGGTAAGTTTAAATGGAGAAAAACTGGAGGAAGTAAAGTGTTTTAGATATCTGGGAGTGGATCTGGCAGCGGATGGAACCATGGAAGCGGAAGTGAATCATAGGGTGGGGGAGGGGGCGAAAATCCTGGGAGCCTTGAGGAATGTGTGGAAGTCGAGAACATTATCTCGGAAAGCAAAAATGGGTATGTTTGAAGGAACAGTGGTTCCAACAATGTTGTATGGTTTCGAGGCGTGGGCTATGGATAGAGTTGTGCGCAGGAGGGTGGATTTGCTGGAAATGAGATGTTTGAGGACAATATGTGGTGTGAGGTGGTTTGATCGAGTAAATAATGTAAGGGTAAGAGAGATGTGTGGAAATAAAAAGAGTGTGGTTGAGAGAGCAGAAGAGGGTGTTTTGAAGTGTTTTGGTCACATGGAGAGAATGAGTGAGGAAAGATTGACCAAGAGGATATATGTGTCAGAGGTGGAGGGAACGAGGAGAAGTGGGAGACCAAATTGGAGGTGGAAAGATGGAGTGAAAAAGATTTTGAGTGATCGGGGACTGAACATGCAGGAGGGTGAAAGGCGTGCAATGAATAGAGTGAATTGGAACGATGTGGTATACCGGGGTCGACGTGCTGTCAATGGATTGAACCAGGGCATGTGAAGCATCTGGGGTAAACCATGGAAAGTTGTGTGGGGCCTCTATGTGGAAAGGGAGCTGTGGTTTCGGTGCATTATTACATGACAGCTAGAGACTGAGTGTGAGCGAATGGGGCCTTTGGTGTCTTTTCCTAGCGCTACCTCGCACACATGAGGGGGAGGGGGTTGTTATTCCATGTGTGGCGAGGTGGCGATGGGAACAAATAAAGGCAGACAGTATGAATTATGTACATGTGTATATATGTATACGTCTGTGTGTGTATATATATGTGTACATTGAGATGTATAGGTATGTATATTTGCGTGTGTGGACGTGTATGTATATACATGTGTATGTGGGCGGGTTGGGCCATTCTTTCGTCTGTTTCCTTGCGCTACCTCGCTAACGCGGGAGACAGCGACAAAGCAAAATAATAATAATATAATATATATATATATATATATATATATATATATATATATATATATATATATATATATATATATATATATTATATATATATATATATATATATATATATATATATATATATATATAATATATTATATATATATATATATATATATATTATATATATATATTTTATATATATATATATATATATATATATATATATATTTATATATATATTTATATATTATATTATATATATATAATTACTTTATTATACTGTGTCGCTGTCTCCCACGTTAGCGAGGCAGCGCAAGGAAATAGACGAAAGAATGGCCCAACCCATCCACATACACAAGTATATACATACACGTCCACACACGCACATATACATTCCTATACATTTCAACGTATACATTTATATACATACACAGACATATACATATATATACATGTACATAATTCATACTTGATGCCTTGATTCTTTCTCGTCGCCATCCTGCCACATTCCCCGCACGCGCGCAAGGTAGCGCTAGGAAAAGACAACAAGGGCCACATTCGTTCACACTCAGTCTCTAGCTGTCATGTATAATGCACCGAGACTACAGCTCCCTTTACACATCCCCGAGTTAGGATAGTAAGAATTCTACCTCTGTACTCCCTATGTGTCATAGATGGCGACTAAAGGGGGCAGACGCGGGGTGACTGACTCCCCCGAAAACACACACACACACACACAACACACACACACACACACACACACACACACACACACACACACACACACACACACACACACACACACAAACAGACACCTTGCATTTCAATTTCTTTAAGAAGGAACAAAAGAAGGAGCCAAGGAGGGAGTGCTCTTGCTCTTTGAAGGCTGACTCTGGGGTGTCTAGATGTGTGTGGATGCAACCAAGATGAGAAGAGAGGCAAGATAGATAGTATGTTTGAAGAAAGAAACCTGAATGTTCTGGCTCTGATTGAAACAAAGATCAAGTGGTAAAGGAGAGGAATTGTTTGGAAATGTCTTAGGAGTGACAGGAGTTGGTGAGAGGACAAAGGTAAGGTTGGAGTAGCACTACTGAATCAGGAGTTGTGGGAGTGTGTGGTAGAGTGCATGAAAGTAAATTCTAGAATGATGTGAGTGAAACCGAATGTGGATGGCATGAGATGGGTTATATTCAATGCTTATGCACCTGGCCATGAGAGGAAAGATCATGAGAGGCAAATGTTTTAGGAGTAGCTGAGTGAGTGTGTCAGCAGTTTTGATGGGTGATAGGTGATTTAAACGTGAAGGTGAGAACTGTGGCAGTTGAAAATCTTATTGAGGTCATGGGGTATTCAGTGTCATGAATGGAAATGATAAACAATTTGCGGTACTGTGTGCTGAAAAGGGACTGGTGATTGGGAGTAACTGGTCTAAAAAGAGGTATGTGTACACAAGCATACGTATGTGAGTAGGAGAGATGATCACCGGGCATAATCAGATTACATATCAATAAACAGGGGTGTAAAGGGGAAACTTCTGAGTGTTAATGTGATGAGAGGGGCAGCTGCTTGGATGTCTGATCACTATCTTGTGGAGGCGAGGGTGAAGATGTGTAGAGGTTTTCTGAAAAGAGGAGACAATGTTGGGGAGAAGACTGGTGAAAGTAAGTGAGATGGAAAAGGGACTTTTTTGAAGAAATTCCAGGAGAGATTGATCATAGATTGGCAAAAGGTGAGAGTAAATCAAGCAAGAGGAGTGAATGAAGAATGGGAAGCGAGTGCTGGCATGTGCAAGAAAGGTGGGAGGTGTGGACTTAGGGTAGTCAGTGGTGGGATGAAGAAGTAAAGTTGCAAGTGAAAGAGAAAAGAAAGGCGTTTGGGCAGTACTTGCGGGGAAGAAGTGCAATATTGGGGGATGTATAAGAGAAAGAGGCAAGAGGAAGGTGTAGAGACTGGAAAAGAGGGCAAATGAGAGTTGGAGTGAGCGCGTATCAGTAAACTTTAGGGAAATTAAGATGTTTTAGAAGGAAGTAAATAATGTGCGAAACACAAGAAAACAAATGAGAACATTAGTGAAGGGGGCAAACTGGGAAGTGATAACTGGCAGTAAGGAAGTGAGGAGGATATGGAGTGAGTATTTCAGAGGACTGTTTGATGTGTTTGATCATAGAGTGACAGATGTAGGGAGTTTGGGTCGGGTTTGCATGCGAAGTGAGTCGTGGAGAGTGGTTTCAAGGAAGAAGAGATGCTGAAAGCCTTGCGAAAGATGAAATGTTGCAAGGCGGCTGAAGTGGATGGTATTGCATTTGGATTTATTCGTAAAAGATGAACGTGGTGTTGATTTGTTGGTAAGGATTTCCAATGTATGTAAGGATCATGGTCCCTAATGATTGGCAGAATTCATGTATAGTACCATTGTATAAGATAAGAGTGAGTGTTCAAACTACAGAGGTATGAGTGTATTAAATATACCTGGTAAGTTATATGAGCGGGTATTAATTGATAGGGTGAAGGCATACACAGAGCATCAGACTGAGGGGGAGCAATGTGGTTTCAGAAGTGGTAGAGGATGTGTGAATCAGGTATTTGTTTATAAGAATAAGTGTGAGAAATATCTAGAAAGACAGTGAGAACTATCTAGAAACACAGATGGATTTGTATGGAGAAAGTATATGATAGGGTGACAGAGATACTTTATGGAAATCTTAAGAATATACGGTGTGGGAGATAAGCTGCTAGAATCAGTGAAAAGATTTTATCAAGAGTGTAAGGTTGTATGCGAGAAGGTAGAAAGAAGGATGAACAGTCCCAAGTGAAGGTCGGTCTACGGCAGGGGTGTGTGATATCGCCATGGCTGTTGAATCTATTCATGGATGGGGTGGTGAGGGAGCTAAATGCGAAAGTCTTGGAAATAGGGGCGAGTATGCAGTCTATGAGGGATGAGAGGGCCTGGGTAGTGAGTCACTTGTTATTTGCTAATGATGCAGCATTGGTGGCGGATTCCAGTGAGAAACTGCAGAAGTTGGTGACGGAGTCTGGAAGAATGTGTGAAAGGAGAAAGATGAGAAAAAATGTGAATAAATGCAAGGTTATGAGGATTAGCAGGGTTGAGGGACAGGTTAACTGGCATGTGAGTTTGAATGGAGAAAAACTGGAGGAAGTGATGGGTTTTAGATATCTGGGAGTGAACACAGCAGCGAATGGAACCACAGAAGCGAGATTGAGTCTTAGGGTGAGTGAGAGGCGAAGGTTCTGAGAGCGCTGAAGAATGTGTTGAAAAAAAAAAATGTTATCTAGGAGGACAAAAATGAGAATATCTAAATGAATTGTAGTACCAACAATATAATATGAAGTGAAAGCCTGAGCTATAGATATGACGATAGATGATTGGGAAAGCGACACCTCGCACAACCAACGGCGACTTGCTTTTTTTTCTGGCATTCTTTTCCCCCTTTCTGATGTAAGCTAATGAGAGAGAGAGAGAGAGAGAGAGAGAGAGAGAGAGAGAGAGAGAGAGAGAGAGAGAGAGAGAGAGAGAGAGAGAGAGAGAGAGAGAGAGAGAGAGAGAGAGAGAGAGAGAGAGAAGAGACTTTGAATCCTAAAACGAGATAATAAACAGTACGAGTAAGGAAAGTGTCATATTTGGATGATCATACAACTTTACAGTAGCCTCTCCTATGGGCCAGCTGGCTCTCGTTTTCTATTGTTCTTTAAGAGTAAATGTGCAAACAGACCTGACAACAGGCCACAGTGTCTACCAATCTTATTAGCAGTCTGGCAGGATAGAAGACTCAGGTTCGAATCCGCACTCAAGAGCAGAGAGCTTTAAGGACATGGTCGGTGTACCATCAGAGGAAATGGGACTCGTTAAAGTCTGTGATTCATAACTTCAGGAACACGTTCAGGCCCGAGGTGACTCTCACATTATCCTTTCTGTCCCACCAGTGTTTCAAAACCCTTGCGTCTGACTTAAGATTCTCTAAATATGATGAGAGTAATGATGATAATGATAATGATTAATGATAATAATAATGATAATAATAATGATAATAATAATAATAATAATAATAATAATAATAATGACAATAATAAGATAATAATAATAACAATAAAGATAACAATAATAACAATAATAATAATAATAATAATAATGATAATAATGATAATGATAATTTTTTTTTCACACTATTCACCATTTCCCGCGTTAGCGAGGTAGCGTTAAGAACAGAGGACTGAGTCCTTGAAGGAATACCCTCACTTGGCCCCCTTCTCTGTTCCTTCTTTAGGAAAACTAGAAACGAGAGGGGAGGATTTCCAGCCCCCCGCTCCCTTCCCTTTTGGTCGCCTTCTACGACACGCAGGGTCGTATTCTTTCTCCCCTATCCCCAGTGATAAATGATAATAATAATGATGATAATAATAATAATAACAATAATAATGATAATAATAATAATAATAATAATGATAATGATAATAATAACATAACCCGCTTATGTGGTTAAGCGATAAATGCACCAGGTTAAAGCCTCCGTGTCAGGATTGCTGGTCTCCTCATTTCGTTACAAGTAAACTACTGAGCGAGATTTAGAATCTCTCCCTTATGTACACAATACACCTACACTTCCTTACTTTACTTCTTGTCTTTATGTTCCATCTTAATCTTTCCCTCTTCCTTCACATCTGTCTTTAGTCCTCCATTTTCACTCCAAACCTTCGATATAAGGACATACGTAATCACCAGTTATGAGGTTCTGAGAGGCGTGAAATGTAGGTCAGGGCGACCTAAATTTGGTGGGGTCTTCAATCGATCATTGTGCGTATGATATGAAATTACGTGACCTTACATCAAACAATGGCTGAGAACTGAGCTCGGATGTAAACGAAGGTGTGGACACGCATGCGTAAGCGGACACACACGTGGATGCCGAGGGTAGTACAGTAGCAGTCTGTCCATCGTATGAGCCTACTAACATAAAACATATATAAAAGCTTAGTTGTTCCTACAAAACACAGACGGCATTGGCGTTACAGATGGACCTAATATTGTAGGTTTTGATAGTTCTCAACCGCCAATGGGTCGTTAAATCACTCATATGTCAGACACAAGTCATTGGCAACGAGACTCACTTCTGATCACAGCTGGAGCAGTGGCTGTCGAAGTTGGCCTGCCCGCTACAGGATGGGGTCTCTTCATTACTGTACGGACCCACTAATGACCACCCTAATGACTGTTGGTGGGGTTTATACTGATAAGAAATGAAGAGCTTTCTCTGACAACCTTCAAATTCCAAAGGAAGTGAGATGCAAAGCCAAGAGGATCTGAAACATCTTAGGGTGAGGTTGAGGTGATAGGTGGTATGTCATGTATACATAGTGGAGAGTGAGGGACACACACCACAAAAACGATCTTAACACTTTCAAAATGATGTAAGAAGATACAAGCACGAAAGAAAACTGAGAGCATACCAACCTCTTAAAGTTAACCGGTGACCATTCTGAAATCTGTCGTTCACTGGTGTAACGATCATTTTTGTGGTTCGTGTACAATTACAACATGATGGAATGAGGATTTAAAAAGGTCATGAAGGAAAAAAAAGGAATTTGGGAGGAGAACTTCATGTCAGGTAATAGTGATGAATTGAGAAAGAAAAGAGTAAGAGAAATAAAATCTTGAAAAAGAGATAAAAGTATGGAATATATACATAAAAGAGAAGCCAATAAGCATTTGCTAAGAAAACTGAGGCAGAATTTCAACAAAAATACGAATTTATTCTGGAAGGAGGTAAATAATAACAGAAGAGTGGTATGAGTTAAGAGTGAAGGTATACCAGACTAATCTTGAAGAACTTCAGTAGAAATGGATAAAGCTTATGAGAAATGGAGTGAGAAAATGTAAAAAACTGATTGGAGATAATGGTGAAAGAATGGTGTCTACTGGTACAGTAGAGACACGAGACACAGAGAGAGAGAGAGAGAGAGAGAGAGAGAGAGAGAGAGAGAGAGAGAGAGAGAGAGAGAGAGAGAGAGAGAGAGAGAGAGAGAGAGGAGTAGGTTTACGGATGAAGAGGACATTACAAACGGTAAACAAGATCAATAACGCTCTCAGAGAATGGGAAAGCTGAGAGTAGAGAATAAAGTGGTGAGCGAGATAGTGAGGAGTCGAAAATGCTGCACAAAGGATCTGGAAAGTGTGTGTGCAAGCATGGATGAGTCGCCAGGTGCATGATGACTGCTTCTAGGTCGTTATTGTTCCACCATATAAATAAATAAAAGTAAAAGTGAATGTAACTATTACCGACGAATATGTCTCTAGCATTAGCTGGCAAGGTAGGACAATGAGCGATCGTGTCGAAGAGTGAGGAATAAATGGAAGGAAGGAGGATTATGGACATCAGAAATTTTCACTTCAAAAAGTAATGGAAAAAGGTTTAGAGAAGAATTGTATACATCATATATGATGAAGTGAATAGGAAATCTGGATTCTGTGTGGTATGAATGTAAGGCTTGTGAATGTCAATACATTTGTTTATAATGAAGTAATGCGTGTGAACGGTCTTGGTGTGGAATTTATCAAAAAAGGGGGTGACTGTGTTGTTGACTGTTTGGTAAGGATATTTAATGTATGTATGGCTCATGGCGAAGTGCCTGAGGATTGGCTGAATGCATGCATAGTGCCAATGAACAAATGCAAAGGGGATAAAGGTGAGTGTTCAAATTATAGAGGTATAAGTTTGTTGAGTATTCCTGGGAAATTATATGGGAGGGTATTGATTGAGAAGGTGAAGGCATGTACAGAGCATCAGACTGGGGAAGAGCAGTGTGGTTTCAGAAGTGGTAGAGGATGTGTGGATCAGATGTTTGCTTTGAAGAATGTATGTGAGAAATACTTAGAAAAAGAAATGGATTTGTATGTAGCATTTATGGATCTGGAAAAGGCATATGATAGACTTGACAGAGATGCTCTGTGGAAGGTATTAAAAAATATATGGTGTGGGAGGCAAGTTGCTAGAAGCAGTGAAAAGTTTTTATCGAGGATGTAAGGCAAGTTTACGAGTAGGAAGAGAGGAAAGTGACTGGTTCTCGGTGAACGTCGGTTTGCGCCAGCGGTGCGTGATGTCTCCAAGGTTGTTTAATTTGTTTATGGATGGGGTTGTTAGGGAGGTGAATGCTAGAGTTTTGGAAAGAGGGGCAAGTATGCAGTCTGTTGTGTATGAGAGGGCTTGGGTAGTGAGTCATTTGTGCGATGATGATACAACGCTAGTGGCTGATTCGGGTGAGAAAATGCAGAAGCTGGTGACTGAGTTTGGTAAAAAATGTGAAAGAAGAAAACTGAGCGTAAATGTTAATAACAGCAAGGTTAATAGGTACAGTAGAGTTGAGGGATAAGTCAATTGGGAGGTAAGTTTGAACGGAGAAAAACTGGAAGTGAAGTGTTTTAGATATCTGGGAGTGGATTTGGCAGCGGATGGAACCATGGAAGCGGAAGTGTCACAGGGTGGGGGATGGGGTGAAAGTTCTGGTAGCGTTGAAAAATGTGTAGAAGGCGAGAACATTATTTCGGAAAGCAAAAATGGGTATGTTTGAAGAAATAGTGGTTCCAACAATGTTACATGGTTGCGAGGCGTGGCCTATAGATAAGGCTGTGCGGTGGAGGGTGAATGTGTTGGAAATGAGATATTTGAGGACATTATGTGGTGTGAGATGCTTTGATCGAGTGAGTAGTGAAATGGTGAGAGAGGTGTGTGGTAATAAAAAGAGTGTCGTTGAGAGAGCAGAAGAGGGTGTTTTGAAATGGTTTGGTCACGTGGAGAGAATGAGCGAGGAAAGATTGACAAAGGATATATGTGTCACAGGTGGAATGAACGAGAAGTGGGAGACCAAATTGGAGGTGGAAGGATGGAGTGAAAAAGATTTTGAGTGATCGGGGCCTGAACATGCA
>NC_092244.1:23103270-23113270 GCF_036320965.1 Panulirus ornatus | reverse complement strand
TAACCTTGCTCTTATTCACATTTACTCTTAACTTTCTTCTTTCACACACTTTACCAAACCTAGTCACCATATATATATGTATATATATATATATATATATATATATATATATTATATATATATATATATATAATATATATATATATATATATATATATATATATATATATTTATATAATGAAAAGATAAGAGACGAATGTATTAAAAGTCAAAACAAATACATTGCTTCACATGGTGTAAAGGCGGCTTATGGAAGATAATGATGACTCGTCCACAGATCAAAGTGCTGGCATTTGTGTTCCCCTAACCTACTTAGCTGGACGCCCCTCATGATGTCGCCACGTTCGTTCCTTCATCTTCTCCAAGCTGGCCTTTATAGCAGAGAGCGATGGTCGCCTTGCTGGGTCACGGAAGTCCACAGCTCTTTGCAGCGCTTTGAGGTGCTGCTGTACCTACTCTTTTTCGATGAAACGTTGAATGTCATTGAATGAATAGCCGAGGGAGAATATGTCAGTGGCAGGTGAGAGGGATTCACGGTTCACGGATTCCGGGGGCATCCAAGGATTCCCTCCTTTACTCGCCAGTTCTAGAATTTGTCCTTCCATCGTGCTCAGGCCGAAGTCAAGGAAATGGAAGGACACGCCACCGACGTAGTCACAGTGATGTTGTCAAGTTTAATATCATTGTGTATGACGCCTGTGTCGCGGATCTCTTGCAGTAGGCCTATGATGGAGATGAGAGAGTCGACAATATCTTTTCCTGATCGGGTCTGTAGATATTTTTCATAAGGACTGCCGGCGAAGGAAATGATAATCCTGGGACGTACATGGGACAGGCCGTACAAGGGAGGAGCGCTTCCGGCTCCCTCCAGGTGACATAGGATTTCGGCCTCAAACAGTAAATTGTACAAGTTATCTTCATTCCGAAGGGTTTTCATAGCACTCTCCTGCCCATTACATAATACTTTATGCATTATCCCATTGCCACCCTGATGCATCTTCTTGATAATCTTAATTTCATCAATTCCTTCCTGAATTAGGGGCATTGGGTCTATCACTTCAACCTCTTCCTCGTCTGGTTCATCGACACTGTATTTCTCTCAGCTCCTGACCCTGGGTATCAACTTAACTATTATCCGTAACATTAATATCAGATTGCTCATCATCCTGAATGTTCTGAACCTCTTCCTCATACTGAATATTACCCTCAGTCTCCACGAGATCTTGTACATTGTCCTCAGGCTGTGCGTCATCCTGTACCGTGTCTTCAACCTGGACACCTTTCATTGTTGTGTCGTCAGGCTGTACAGCATCCTGTACCGTGTCTCCTTCCTGGACACCATTCAGTATCTTGTCCTCAGGCTGCACATCATCATGAGGACACAAAGTAAGAAGGCAAATGCCAAGCGCTGCAAGTCCAAAAACCTCGTCTATCAGGAAACCCACCCGCTGCTGCTCCCTCCGGATACACACACGCACGCCACACACTACAAGACCCAACAAAAGGAGTTTTACAGTCATTCTAAACTTCATTTCTTTGGATTTCTAAATCGTAATCCTCACCTGGATCACAGACTGAGAACTTATATCTCACATAGTCCATATTTCAGTTATAGTGAAGATATAGCACGCAGTTATTCTGTTTCACTTATAGGGAAGATATACTCATGCAATCATTCAGTTTCAGTTATATTGAAGATATAGTCATGTAGGCAGGTACTTTAGTAATTTGGAAATACAATGTTATTCTAGTTCAGTTATAGTGAAGATGCAGTGATATATTCAGTAATCTCTTTATAGTGATGGCATGGTAATAAAATCACAGTAATTCAGAGATAATAAAGGTGCAGTATACATAGTCACTAATCCATTCATAATGAAGCTACAGTAATGGTCACTGTAACCTATTCATAATAAAGTTACAGTTACAGTCACTGTAATCGTTCTGTAATCGTTATGTGCCTACATAAGGTTTAACACCCAATTACTTCATAGGGCCTAACAACCACTTACTACATAAGGTTTAACACCCAGTCACTATATAAGGTTTAACACCCAGTCACTACATAAGGTTTAACACCCAATTACTTCATAGGGCCTAACAACCACTTACTACATAAGGTTTAACACCCAGTCACTATATAAGGTTTAACACCCAGTCACTACATAAGGTTTAACACCCAGTTACTACATAGGGTCTAACAACCACTTACAACATAAGGTTTAACACCCAGTCACTACATAAGGTTTAACACCCAGTTACTACATAGGGTCTAAAGCCCACTTACAACATGAGGTTTAACACCCAGTCACTACATAAGGTTTAACAAAAGTTAATCAGATGTTGATATGGGTTGTGCGTTATGAGATGTGAACACCCTTGGATTTATGGTGACAGAGAACGCATGATAGCTGATAGGCTCGTCATGAAGAGGAGGGTGAGGTAAACCAGTAAGAGAAGGGTAAATGCTGTGAGAGAAATAATCAGGTTAAGGATATTTCAGGTGAAGATATCAACGAAATCATTTGGGTTCGGATGCTATTAAAGTAGTTCGGGCACGGAGGTCTACCGGTAGGAATGGTCAAACCTGCAAGTCCATAAGGTCCATCTTTATAAGTGTGGAGGTCTACACTTCATTTAATACATTGGTTATAAGCTAAGAATGTATATGGGTAATGTGGCGGAGTCTGTTATGCACTTCATTTACTCCGTAAGACGGGGAATAAAACAATGATGACATATATGAAATATTGTCTGTCACAAACATAAGAATACTCCCGTGAGAGGCAAGGAGTCCAGTTCTTTGTTCAAATTATTCCGGAATGGCTGTAAAACAACTGTTCTCCCTAGCGTGTCAATAAACGATCGATATCTACCATTGACTTGTGACGGTGTTAGAACTGACACACGCCATGGCGTGATGTGCTCATAAACTTCTCTCCTCACTGGACCCTGGTAAGCTGTTACTGCCCTACATACCATATGTCTGGCTCAGGAGAGTTACCTAACCAACATTCCCACTTTCTATGCCATCAGACTCACACAGGAGACAATAGGCAATAAACATATTCCACACACTTCCACCATGATCTTACAGACTTAGGATCACGGCAGTACACACATATATACACGACATGTGCGAAAGTACCTCAAGATCCTCATAAATGTAACACTTGATGAACAAGTAGACCAATCATCATAAAGTAGACACGTGTGTCACACAACACGAGTACAATCACGCGCGAGTCTAATGTGAAGCTCCTGCTTGATGTATTTATTCTGGGAGGCTTCGTCACATACAGGGAGACTGTGGCTCCTCGCCTACTGTTCTACCCTTCCCAAACCTTACAAGACGGTATACTGATGCACGAGCCTTAAGGATAACGGCACGAGCCTTGAGAATAACGGCACGAGCCTTGAGAATAACGGCACGAGCCTTGAGAATAACGGCACGAGCCTTGAGAATAACGGCACGAGCCTTGAGGATAACTGCACGAGCCTTGAGAATAACGACACGAGCCTTGAGAATAACAGCACGAGCCTTGAGGATGAGGGCACGAGCCTTGAGAATAACAGCACGAGCCTTGAGGATGAGGGCACGAGCCTTGAGAATAACGGCACGAGCCTTGAGAATAACGGCACGAGCCTTGAGAATAACGGCACGAGCCTTGAGAATAACGACACGAGCCTTGAGGATGAGGGCACGAGCCTTGAGAATAACAGCACGAGCCTTGAGGATGAGGGCACGAGCCTTGAGAATAACGACACGAGCCTTGAGAATAACGGCACGAGCCTTGAGAATAACGACACGAGCCTTGAGAATAACAGCACGAGCCTTGAGGATGAGGGCACGAGCCTTGAGAATAACGGCACGAGCCTTGAGAATAACGGCACGAGCCTTGAGAATAACGGCACGAGCCTTGAGGATAACGGCACGAGCCTTGAGAATAACAGCACGAGCCTTGAGGATGAGGGCACGAGCCTTGAGGATAACGGCACGAGCCTTGAGAATAACGACACGAGCCTTGAGAATAACGGCACGAGCCTTGAGGATGAGGGCACGAGCCTTGAGAATAACGGCACGAGCCTTGAGAATAACGGCACGAGCCTTGAGGATAACGGCACGAGCCTTGAGAATAACAGCACGAGCCTTGATGATAACTGCACGAGCCTTGAGGATAACGGCACGAGCCTTGAGGATAACGGCACGAGCCTTGGTGATAACGGCACGAGCCTTGAGAATAACGGCACGAGCCTTGAGGATGAGGACACGAGCCTTGAGGATAACGGCACGAGCCTTGAGAATAACGGCACGAGCTTTGATGATAACATTACGAGCCTTGAGGATAACGGCACGAGCCCTGATGATAACGTCACGAGCCTTGAGGATAACGGAACGAGCCTTGAGGATAACGGAACGAGCCTTGATGATAACGGCACGAGCCTTGAGAATAACGGCACGAACCTTGATGATAACGGCACGAGCCTTGAGGATAACGGTACGAACCTGAGGGTGAGGGCACGAGTCTTGATGATAACGGCACGAGCCTTGATGATAACGGCACGAGCCTTGAGGATAACGGTACGAACCTGAGGGTGAGGGCACGAGTCTTGATGATAACGGCACGAGCCTTGATGATAACGTCACGAGCATTGATGATAACGTCACGAGCCTTGATGATAAAGTCACGAGCATTGATGATAACGTCACGAGCCTTGAGGATAACGGAACGAGCCTTGAGGATAACGGAACGAGTCTTGATGATAACGTCACGAGCCTTGAGGATAACGGCACGAGCCTTGAGGATAACAGTACGAGCCTTGATGATAACGGCACGAGCCTTGAGGATAACAGCACAAGCCTTGATGATAACGGCACGAGCCTTGATGATAACGGCACGAGCCTTGATGATAACGGCACGAGCCTTGAGGATAACAGCACAAGCCTTGATGATAACGGCACGAGCCTTGAGGATAACAGCACAAACCTTGATGATAACGGCACGAGCCTTGAGGATAACAGCACGAGCCTTGATGATAACGGAACGAGCCTTGATGATAACGGCACGAGCCTTGATGATAACGGCACGAGCCTTGATGATAACGGCACGAGCCTTGAGGATAACAGCACGAGCCTTGATGATAACGGAACGAGCCTTGAGGATAACAGCACAAGCCTTGATGATAACGGCACGAGCCTTGATGATAACGGCACGAGCCTTGAGGATAACAGCACGAGCCTTGATGGTAACGGCACGAGCCTTGAGGATAACAGCACAAACCTTGATGATAACGGCACGAGCCTTGAGGATAACAGTACGAGCCTTGATGATAACGGCACGAGCCTTGAGGATAACAGCACAAGCCTTGATGATAACGGCACGAGCCTTGATGATAACGGTACGAGCCTTGAGGATAACAGCACGAGCCTTGATGGTAACGGCACGAGCCTTGATGATAACGGCACGAGCCTGAGGATAACGGTACGAGCCTTGAGGATAACAGCACAAGCCTTGATGATAACGGCACGAGCCTTGAGGATAACAGTACGAGCCTTGATGATAACGGCACGAGCCTTGAGGATAACAGCACAAGCCTTGATGATAACGGCACGAGCCTTGAGGATAACAGCACAAACCTTGATGATAACGGCACGAGCCTTGAGGATAACAGTACGAGCCTTGATGATAACGGCACGAGCCTTGATGATAACGGCACGAGCCTTGAGGATAACGGCACGAGCCTTGAGGATAACAGCACGAGCCTTGATGATAACGGCACGAGCCTTGAGGATAACAGCACAAACCTTGATGATAACGGCACGAGCCTTGATGATAACGGCACGAGCCTTGAGGATAACAGCACGAGCCTTGATGGTAACGGCTCGAGCCTTGAGAATAACGGTACGAACCTGAAGATAACGGCCGTAGAGTATGACAGGCCGGTCTTCGACTTATCCCTTAAGGATCAGATTAGCGGTCACGCTATCATACCGTCATGACTAAGGGAGCTATTTCATCAAGCTCTTGTAAGCAAAAGCTACACAAGCTCAGTATTCTAGAACTACACAGGTACGGTAATGAACGGAAGTTAAGGATTTACTCCATTCTAACTGACAGGAAAATACGCTACATTCTGTGCATCTTAGCACTCACAGAACCACGCCAATAGGAGACACTTGTGTAACAACGGCGTCTTAGATACGCCTATATCTTGTATATGAACTGACTTCTAGGTCTTGTATCTCATTCTAGTACCCCCCCCCCCCTGCGATGATGTGATTATTACACGAGAGTGCACTTGGAAACTTATCGTGTTTCATTTTCCTCGTGGGTATTAGCAAATAGTACATCAGGCATGCCACTACGACGAGAATGTATGAAGGCAGCAAGCATGAATGTGTATATATGTATACATGAATATGGCTGTGTATGCATATATATGTATACACTGAAGTGTGTATATATGTGCGTGTATGGGCGTTTATATATAAATATATATAATATATATATATATATATATATATATATATATATATATATATATATATATATATATATATATATATATATATATATTATTATTTATCTATCTTATTTTGCTTTGTCGCTGTCTCCCGCGTTAGTGAGGTAGCGCAAGGAAACAGACGAAAGAATGGCCCAACCCACCCACATACACATGTATTATACATAACACGTCCACACACGCAAATATACATACTATACATATCAATATATATATATATATATATATATATATATATATATATATATATATATATATATATATATATATAATATATATATATCTTTTTTTTTTTTTTGTCGCTGTCTCCGGCGTTTGCGAGGTAGCGCAAGGAAACAGACGAAAGAAATGGCCCAACCCACCCCCTTACACATGTATATACATACGTCCACATACGCAAAATATACATACCTACACAGCTTTCCATGGTTTACCCCAGACGCTTCACATGCCCTGATTCAATCCACTGACAGCACGTCAACCCCGGTATACCACATCGATCCAATTCACTCTATTCCTTGGCCTCCTTTCACCCTCCTGCATGTTCAGGCCCCGATCACACAAAAACTTTTTCACTCCATCTTTCCACCTCCAATTTGGTCTCCCACTTCTTGTTCCCTCCACTTCCGACACATATATCCTCTTGGTCAATCTTTCCTCACTCATTCTCTCCATGTGCCCAAACCATTTCAAAACACCCTCTTCTGCTCTCTCAACCACGCTCTTTTTATTTCCACACATCTCTCTTACCCTTACGTTACTTACTCGATCAAACCACCTCACACCACACATTGTCCTCAAACATCTCATTTCCAGCACATCCATCCTCCTGCGCACAACTCTATCCATAGCCCACGCCTCGCAACCATACAACATTGTTGGAACCACTATTTCTTCAAACATACCCATTTTTGCATTCCGAGATAATGTTCTCGACTTCCACACATTCTTCAAGGCTCCCAGGATTTTCGCCCCCTCGCCCACCCTATGATCCACTTCCGCTTCCATGGTTCCATCCGCTGTCAGATCCACTCACAGATATCTAAAACACTTTACTTCCTCCAGTTTTTCTCCATTCAAACTTACCTCCCAATTGACTTGACCCTCAACCCTACTGTACCTAATTACCTTGCTCTTATTCACATTTACTCTTAACTTTCTTCTTTCACACACTTTACCAAACTCAGTCACCAGCTTCTGCAGTTTCTCACATGAATCAGCCACCAGCGCTGTATCATCAGCGAACAACAACTGACTCACTTCCCAAGCTCTCTCATCCCCAACAGACTTCATACTTGCCCCTCTTTCAAAAACTCTTGCATTCACCTCCCTAACAACCCCATCCATAAACAAATTAAACAACCATGAGACATCACACACCCCTGCCGCAATCCTACATTCACTGAGAACCAATCACTTTCCTCTCTTCCTACACGTACACATGCCTTACATCCTCGGTAAAAACTTTTCACTGCTTCTCACAACTTGCCTCCCACACCATATATTCTTAATACCTTCCACAGAGCATCTCTATCAACTCTATCATATGCCTTCTCCAGATCCATAAATGCTACATACAAATCCATTTGCTTTTCTAAGTATTACTCACATACATTCTTCAAAGCAGACACCTGATCCACATATCCTCTACCACTTCTCAAACCACACTGCTCTTCCCCAATCTGATGCTCTGTACATGCCTTCACCCTCTCAATCAATACCCTCCCATATAATTTACCAGGAATACTCAACAAACTTATACGTCTGTAATTTGAGCACTCACTCTTATCCCCTTTGCCTTTGTACAATGGCACGCATTCCGCCAATCCTCAGGTACCTCACTATGAGTCATACATACATTAAATAACCTTACCAACCAGTCAATAATACAGTCACCCCATTTTTTAATAAATTCCACTACAATACCATCCAAACCTGCTGCCTTGCCGGCTTTCATCTTCCGCAAAGCTTTTACTACCTCTTCTCTGTTTACCAAATCATTTTCCCTAACCCTCTCACTCTGCACACCACCTCGACCAAAACACCCTATATCTGCCACTCTATCATCAAACACATTCAACAAACCTTCAAAATACTCACTCCATCTCCTCACATCACCACTACTTGTTATCACCTCCCCATTTGCGCCCTTCACTGAAGTTCCCATTTGCTCCCTTGTCTTACGCACTTTATTTACCTCTTCCAGAACATCTTATTATTCTCCCTAAAATTTAATGATACTCTCTCACCCCAACTCTCATTTGCCCTTTTTTTCACCTCTTGCACATTTCTCTTGACCACCTGTCTCTTTCTTTTATACATCTCCCACTCAATTGCATTTTTTCCCTGCAAAAATCGTCCAAATGCCTCTCTCTTCTCTTTCACTAATAATCTTACTTCTTCATCCCATCACTCACTACCCTTTCTAATCAACCCACCTCCCACTCTTCTCATGCCACAAGCATCTTTTGCGCAATCCATCACTGATTCCCTAAATACATCCCATTCCTCCCCCACTCCCCTTACTTCCATTGTTCTCACCTTTTTCCATTCTGTACTCAGTCTCTCCTGATACTTCCTCACACAAGTCTCCTTCCCAAGCTCACTTACTCTCACCACCCTCTTCACCCCAACATTCACTCTTCTTTTCTGAAAACCCATACAAATCTTCACCTTAGCCTCCACCTTAGCCTCTTGGTCAATCTTTCCTCACTCATTCTCTCCATGTGCCCAAACCATTTCAAAACACCCTCTTCTGCTCTCTCAACCACGCTCTTTTTATTTCCACACATCTCTCTTACCCTTACGTTACTTACTCGATCAAACCACCTCACACCACACATTGTCCTCAAACATCTCATTTCCAGCACATCCATCCTCCTGCGCACAACTCTATCCATAGCCCACGCCTCGCAACCATACAACATTGTTGGAACCACTATTTCTTCAAACATACCCATTTTTGCTTTCCGAGATAATGTTCTCGACTTCCACACATTCTTCAAGGCTCCCAGGATTTTCGCCCCCTCCCCCACCCTATGATCCACTTCCGCTTCCATGGTTCCATCCGCTGTCAGATCCACTCACAGATATCTAAAACACTTTACTTCCTCCAGTTTTTCTCCATTCAAACTTACCTCCCAATTGACTTGACCCTCAACCCTACTGTACCTAATTACCTTGCTCTTATTCACATTTACTCTTAACTTTCTTCTTTCACACACTTTACCAAACTCAGTCACCAGCTTCTGCAGTTTCTCACATGAATCAGCCACCAGCGCTGTATCATCAGCGAACAACAACTGACTCACTTCCCAAGCTCTCTCATCCCCAACAGACTTCATACTTGCCCCTCTTTCCAAAACTCTTGCATTCACCTATCTAACAACCCCATCCATAAACAAATTAAACAACCATGGAGACATCACACACCCCTGCCGCAAACCTACATTCACTGAGAACCAATCACTTTCCT
>NC_092244.1:23085770-23098270 GCF_036320965.1 Panulirus ornatus | reverse complement strand
GTGCTGGAAATGAGATGTTTGAGGACAATGTGTGGTGTGAGGTGGTTTGATCGAGTAAGGAACGTAAGGGTATGAGAGATTTATATTCATTTATTTATTATACATTGTCGCTGTCTCCCGCGTTTGCGAGGTAGCGCAAGGAAACAGACGAAAGAAATGGCCCAACCCCCACCCCCATTCACAAGTATATACATACGTCCACACACGCAAATATACATACCTACACAGCTTTCCATGGTTTACCCCAGACGCTTCACATGCCTTGATTCAATCCACTGACAGCACGTCAACCCGGTATACCACATCGCTCCAATTCTCATTCCTGTCCCCTTTCACCCCCTGCTGTTCAGGCCCCGTTTTTACAAAAAAATTTCCTCCACTTCCCCCAAAGGGGGCTCCCTTTCCCTGTTCCCCCCACCTCCGGGGGGGAAATAAACCTTTTCGGGTCTATTTTTCCTCACCATTCCCCAGGGGCCCACCCACAAAAAACCCCTTCTGCGCTCCAACCACGCCTTTTATTCCCCATCCCTACCCTTACCCTAACTCCTCGATCAAACCACCTCACACCCCATTGTCCCCAAACTAACCATCCTGCCATCCCTTCCCCCGCGCCACCCCTATCCCTAGCCCACGCCTCTCAACCATTACAAAAATTGTTGGTAAAACCCCATTCTCAAACATTCCCTTTTGGGGGGTTTTCCCGGGTAAAGGTTCTGACTCCACAATTCTTCAAGGCCCCCAGAATTTTGCCTCCTCCCCACCCTAAAGAACCACTTCCGCTTCCTGGGTTTCCCTCCGCTGCCAGATCCACCCCCAGATATCAAAACCTTGACTTTCCCCCAGGGGGTTTTCTTCTTCACTCACCTCCCAAATTTACTGGGCCCTAAAAACCCACTGTACCTTATAACCCTTTTACGGTCTGTCGGTCCTCACGCTGTGATCCAATACTCAGTCACCCATGCGGGGCAGTTGCTCACATGAATCAGCCTACCTCTGCGCTGTTTTGTCAGCTAGCGACATATATCATCTGATAGATACGTCCCAAGCGCGTTTATCCCCATATCAGACGGGCTTACTTGCCACCTCTGTCCTATTATAATTTGCTTGCTGTTGACCTCCCGATTCTTCCCCTTCCTGTAACAATAATGTTAAAATAATCATGGAGACTAGCACGACTACTCCCTGGGGCCGCCAAATACCTTTCAGTCACTGAGAACCCCATTGCACGGGCCGCTCAGGCCCGTACGGTGCTCAGGCCTTATTTCCTCCGTATTAAAAACGTTTCTCGGCTGCTAAATAACCTATACTGTCCTCCCACAACATAGATGCTTTTATTCCTTCCACAGGAGCTTCGCTAGCGTACTCATTATCTATATCCCGTCTGCCAGATCAGTATATGTACTTACATTTTCCTGGTGCGGGGCGTATGGTGATGGGAGCCACTATATACTGTGCGTGCAAAGCTCTTAACTCCGGATGTCCTCTCAACATTTCCGGGACCTACGGCGGTATATCCACACGGCTCGTCCCCTATGATGTGGCGGAGGGTTCTATGCCGGCTCCCGTCGCATATGCATCGTCCCTGTCCCTGATTTGGTCATGGATATTACGCATCATAAATTTGTATCCGCTTTTCCGACCGGGGCCGGGGTACATTGGCACGAGGCTCGCTGTGCCGCCTTTCCGCAGGGCTTCCGCACCATGAGCATTACTTTCTTGGTATTGTTCCGGACCACCCGTGGCTACCAATAGTCTGGCTACCCCCGGGGGGATGTATAGGCCTCCGGCAATGACCCTGCCCTTTACCTGGGCAGGGCCGGCTGGCTCACGTCAGTATTGCGTGGCACGTACCGCCGGGCGGTGGTCTATGCAGGGGGCCCGTTCTCCGCGCTCCGGGGACACTCCTCGCGCGTTCCTTATTCTACCTGTGAGCGACCATCGCGAGTGATATTCATCTAGGTCTATTAATTCCGGCTTTTTGCATCGCCTGAGACGGCGCATCTGCCTATCCACGACGGGGTGTGCTCGCCCCTGTGGCGCCCGGCACTGATTAGGTCCCTGTGGCGCCCTTGGACGGACGCACCCGAGGTCGCCTTCCTGAATACTTCGGTTTTTGCTCCCGAAAATAGGGGTGGAGATTCGTCTCCCAATCGATGCTTGTTGCCGTGTTGTCTCCTGTGTCCGGGGACGCTGGATCAGCCGAGGCGCGTGCGTTGATTCTGTCCATATCGCTATGTGTGCTCAGTGGGGCCCGGCATTTAAGCGGTGTCCATTTATGCCGCGCGTCGTCAGGCGCGGCTCGATGACTCTGATACGGTCTGCACTGCCTCCTCGCACGACCCGTGCGTAGCTAACCCTCCGCCCACGCGGTCTCTGGCACAAGCTTCTGTTGCGCAAGCCTTCTCTGTTGCCCTAAAGACAGCCCATGCCTCCCCAACGTGCCCCGGACTTCCATGGGGCGCACCGTGTTGCCATTCTGTACTCAGGCGTAGCCGGGTTACTTCTCACACTGGTCTCCTTCCCTAGCGCACTTACTTCTCACACCCACTTCACCAACATTCAATCTTCGTGGTCTGAATATATAATCCATTCAAATTCTGCACTTTAGCCTCCACAAGATATAGGAGCAGCCATCCCTTCCAGGTTGCACCTCTCTGCACATTAACATCCAATAGTTCTCTCTTTCGCACGCCTGTCCAATTATCACGGAATAATAACGCTCTGGGCCATTGCTCCTTACTTACTTAAGTATAATTTGTACATCTCGCTTTTTAAACCATGGTTATTCCCTAATCATCAGTCCTTTTTCTGCACATAAATCTACAAATGCTCTTCACCATTTCGAGTGACATCTACTGATACTACCCCATGGATACCAATTATTCCCTCAACTGCACTTTACTCTACCTTTGCTTCAAATCTACCCATCACTATTAAACCGGTCTCGTGCTTCAAAACCACTAAACACATCATTCAGCTGCTCCCAAAACACGTGCTCCGCAGGGATCTTGCTTCTTCTTGCCCAGGTGCATATGCACCAATAATCACCCACCTTCTCCATTCACTTCAGTTTTACCCATTATTATTTCGAGATTTACTTTTTACACTCTACTCATACTCCCACAACTCCTGTACTTTCAGGAGTATTGCTACTCCTGCCTTGCTCTTGTCCTTCACTAACCCTGGACTTTACTCCCAGACATTTTCCAAACCACTCTTCCCCTTTACCCTTGGAGCTTCGTTTCACTCAAGGAGCCAAGTCTACTACATCCTCGCGCGCTCCTTTCCTCTAAAATACTTCCTATCTCTCTTTTTTCACATTCTGGTTACAATCCACACACATTTTTTGCATCCCACTCTGAGCCTTCGAGGAGGATGAGCACCCGCGTGACGCCTTCTGTTTACCATTTTAGAAAGTTATTCAAGGAGGGGAGGCTTTCTGGCCCCCTCCCGCTCCGCGTCCTCTAGTCGCTTTCTACGACACGCGAGGAATACGTCGAGAACATTATCTCGGAAGCAAAAATGGTATATTTGAAGGAATAGTGGTTCCAAACAAATTGTATGGTTGCGAGGGTGGGTATGGATAGAGTTGTGCCGCAGGAGGATGGATGTGTGGAAATGAGTTGTTTGAGGGGCAATGTGTGGTGTGAGGTGGTATGATCGAGTAAGTAACGTAAGGGTAAGAGAGATGTGTGGATAATAAAAAGAACGTGGTTGAGAGGCAGGCAGAAGAGGTGTTTTGAAATGGTTTGGGGGCACATGGAGAGAATGTGTGAGGAAGGGAAAGATTGACCAGACGATATATGTGTCCGGAGGTGGAGGGAACGAGGAGAAGTGGGAGACCAAATTGGAGGTGGAAAGATGGAGTGGGGAGTGAAAAGATTTTGGTTTGATCGAGGCTGAATATGCAGCAGGGTGAAAGAGGGCAAGGAATTTAGAGTGAATTTGATCGATCGTGGTTAACCGGGGTTGCGTGCTGTCAGTGGATTGAATCAGGGCATGTGAAGGTTGGGGTAAACCATGAAAGCAGTGTATGAATGTTTATTTGTGGTGTAGTGGACGTCTGTCTTACATTGTGTCTGGTCCCCCCCCCCCACCCCCCCCCCCCCCCGCCACCCCTCCGGCCCCGCCGCCCCCCATAGTTGCTGTTCTTGTCTGTATCCTTGCGTGCTACTCGCTAAATACGGTTTTGAGACCGAGAAGCCCCCCCCCCCCACGCCCCCCCCAAAAAAAAAAATAAAAAATATATATCATATATATATATATTTATATATATATATTATATAATAATATATATATATATATATTAATATATAATATATATATATTGGAAAGGATCAAATTTTGCGCGTCGTGATCAAGTTTATTCTTGAGACCACGGGGGGGGAGGAAAAATATAACACGATAATGTTCCAAGGGCACTTTTGTGGTAATAGTCACATCATCAGGGGGGAGACACAAGAGAGAAATATAAGAGTCAGTTGTATACGACGAAGTGAGACGTATATAAAGGGGTTTAGTGAGAGGCAAGAGCAAGGGAAGGAGTAGCACTACTCCTGATACAGGAGTGGTGGGAGTTTGTGGGATAGATGTAAGAAAAGATAACTCTAGGATGATAATGGGTTAAAACTGAAAAGTTGATGGATGTTGCGATGGGTGATTATTGTAAGACAGGGAGCAAATGGGAACTTCAGTGAAGGGCGCAAATGGGGAGGGATATCAAGTAGTGGTGATAAAATGTGAGAAGGAGAGATGGAGTGAGTATTTTGAAGGTTTGTTGAATGTGTTTGATGATAGTAGAGTGGCAGATATTAGGGTGTTATGGTCGAGGTGGTGTGCAAAGTGAGAGGGGTTAGGGAGAAAAGATTTGGTAAACGAGAAGAGTAGTAAAAGCTTTGCGGAAGATGAAACGGCAAGGCAGCTGGGTTTGAATGTATTGCAGTGGAATTTTATTAAAAAGGGGGTGACTGTATATTTGATGTTGGTAAGGTTATTGATGTATGTATTGACTCATGGTGAGGTGCCTGAGATTGGCGGAATGCGTGCATAGTGCATTTGTACAAAGGCAAAGGGATAGAAGTGAGTGCTCAAAATTACAGAGGTATAAGTTTGTTGAGTATTCCTGGATAATATATATGGGAGGGTATTGATTGAGAGGTTGAAGGCATGTAAGAACATCAGATTGGGGAAGAGCAGTGTGGTTTCAGAGGTGGTAGAGATTGTGTGGATCAGGTGTTTGCTTTGAAGAATGTATGTGAGAAATACTTAGAAAAGCAAATGGATTTGTATGTAGCATTTATGGATCTGGAGAAGGCATATGATAGAGTGATAGAGATGCTCTGTGGAGGATTAAGATTATATGGTGAGGGAGGCAAGTTTGTTAGAAGCAGTGAAAAGTTTTTTCATCGAGGATGTAAGGCATGTGTACGTGTAGGAAGAGAGGAAAGTGATTGGTTCTCAGTGAATGTAGCTTTGCGGCAGGGGTGTGTGATGTCTCCATGGTTGTTTAATTTGTTTATGGATGGGGTTGTTAGGGAGGTGAATGCAAGAGTTTTGGGAAACAGGGGCAAGTATGAGTCTGTTTGGGATAGAGACCTTGGGAAGTGAGTCAGTTGTTGTTCGCTGATGATACAGCGTGGTGGCTGATTTATGTGAGAAACTGCAGAAGCTGGTGACTGAGTTTGGTTTTAAAGTGTGTGAAAGAAGAAAGTTAAGAGTAAATGTGAATAAGAGCAAGGTAATTAGGTACAGTAGGGTTGAGGGTCAAGTCAATTGGGAGGTAAGTTTGAATGGAGAAAAACTGGAGGAAGTAAAGTGTTTTAGATATCTGGGAGTGGATCTGGCAGCGGATGGAACCATGGAAGCGGAAAACGATCATACGGTGGGGGAGGGATCGAAATCCTGGGAGCCTTGAAGAATGTGTGGAAGTCGAGAACATTATCTCGGAAAGCAAAAATGGGTATGTTTGAAGGAATAGTGGTTCCAACAATGTTGTATGGTTGCGAGGCGTGGGCTATGGATAGTTGTGCGCAGGAGGATGGATTGTGCTGGAAATGAGATGTTTGAGGACAATGTGTGGTGTGAGGTGGTTTGATCGAGTAAGGAAGTAAGGGTATGAGAGATTTATATTCATTTATTTATTATACATTGTCGCTGTCTCCCGTCGTTTGCGAGGTAGCGCAAGGAGAACAGACGAAAGAAATGGCCCAACCCCACCCCATTCACAAGTATATACATACGTCCACACACGCAAATATACATACCTACACAGCTTTCCATGGTTTACCCCAGACGCTTCACATGCCTTGATTCAATCACTGACAGCACGTCAACCCCGGTATACCACATCGCTCCAATTCACTCTTTTCCTTGTCCTCCTTTCACCCTCTGCATGTTCAGGCCCCGATCACACAAAATCTTTTTCACTCATCTTTCCACCTCCAATTTGGTCTCCCTCTTCTCCTCGTTCCCTCCACCTCCGACACATATATCCTCTTGGTCAATCTTTCCTCACTCATTCTCTCCATGTGCCCAAACCACTTCAAAACACCCTCTTCTGCTCTCTCAACCACGCTCTTTTTATTTCCACACATCTCTCTTACCCTTACGTTACTCACTCGATCAAACCACCTCACACCACACATTGTCCTCAAACATCTCATTTCCAGCACATCCATCCTCCTGCGCACAACTCTATCCATAGCCCACGCCTCTCAACCATACAACATTGTTGGAACCACTATTCCTTCAAACATACCCATTTTTGCTTTCCGAGATAATGTTCTCGACTTCCACACATTCTTCAAGGCCCCAGAATTTCGCCTCCTCCCCACCCTATGACCACTTCCGCTTCCATGGTTCCATCCGCTGCCAGATCCACTCCCAGATATCTAAAACACTTGACTTCCTCCAGTTTTTCTTCATTCAAACTCACCTCCCAATTGACTTGACCCTCAAACCTACTGTACCTAATAACCTTGCTCTTATTCACATTTACTCTTAACTTTCTTCTTCCACACGCTTTACCAAACTCAGTCACCAGCTTCTGCAGTTTCTCACATGAATCAGCCACCAGCGCTGTATCATCAGCGAACAACAACTGACTCACTTCCCAAGCTCTCTTATCCCCAACAGACTTCATACTTGCCCCTCTTTCCAAAACTCTTGCATTTACCTCCCTAACAACCCCATCCATAAACAAATTAAACAACCATGGAGACATCACGCACCCCTGCCGCAAACCTACATTCACTGAGAACCAATCACTTTCCTCTCTTCCTACACGTGCACATGCCTTACATCCTCGATAAAAACTTTTCACTGCTTCTAACAACTTTCCTCCCACACCATATATTCTTAATACCTTCCACAGAGCATCTCTATCTACTCTATCAAATGCCTTCTCCAGATCCATAAATGCTACATACAAATCCATTTGCTTTTCTAAGTATTTCTCACATACATTCTTCAAAGCAAACACCTGATCCACACATCCTTTACCACTTCTGAAACCACACTGCTCTTCCCCAATCTGATGGTCTGTACATGCCTTCACCCTCTCAATCAATACCCTCCCATATAATTTACCAGGAATACTCAACAAAACTTTTTACCTCTTATCCCCTTTGCCTTTGTACAATGGCACTATGCACGCATTCCGCCAATCCTCAGGCACCTCACCATGAGTCATACATACATTAAATAACCTTACCAACCAGTCAACAATACAGTCACCCCCTTTTTTAATAAATTCCACTGCAATACCATCCAAACCTGCTGCCTTGCCGGCTTTCACCTTCCGCAAAGCTTTCACTACCTCTTTTCTGTTTACCAAATCATTTTCCCTAACCCTCTCACTTTGCACACCACCTCGACCAAAACACCCTATATCTACCACTCTATCATCAAACACATTCAACAAACCTTCAAAATACTCACTCCATCTCCTTCTCACATCACCACTACTTGTTATCACCTCCCATTTGCGCCCTTCACTGAAGTTCCCATTTGCTCCCTTGTCTTACGCACCCTATTTACCTCCTTCCAGAACATCTTTTTATTCTCCCTAAAATTTAATGATATTCTCTCACCCCAACTCTCATTTGCCCTTTTTTTCACCTCTTGCACCTTTCTCTTGACCTCCTGTCTCTTTCTTTTATACATCTCCCACTCAATTGCATTTTTTCCCTGCAAAAATCGTCCAAATGCCTCTCTTTCTCTTTCACTAATACTCTTACTTCTTCATCCCACCACTCACTACCCTTTCTAATCAACCACCTCCCACTCTTCTCATGCCACAAGCATCTTTTGCGCAATCCATCACTGATTCCCTAAATACATCCCATTCCTCCCCCACTCCCTTACTTCCATTGTTCTCACCTTTTTCCATTCTGTACTCAGTCTCTCCTGGTACTTCCTCACACAGGTCTCCTTCCCAAGCTCACTTACTCTCACCACCCACTTCACCCCAACATTCAATCTTCTTTTCTGAAAACCCATACAAATCTTCACCTTAGCCTCCACAAGATAATGATCAGACATCCCTCCAGTTGCACCTCTCAGCACATTAACATCCAAAAGTCTCTCTTTCGCACGCCTGTCAATTAACACGTAATCCAATAACGCTCTCTGGCCATCTCTCCTACTTACATAAGTATACTTATGTACATCTCGCTTTTTAAACCAGGTATTCCCAATCATCAGTCCTTTTTCAGCACATAAATCTACAAGCTCTTCACCATTTCTATTTACAACACTGAACACCCCATGTATACCAATTATTCCCTCAACTGCCACATTACTCACCTTTGCATTCAAATCACCCATCACTATAACCCGGTCTCGTGCATCAAAACCACTAACACACTCATTCAGCTGCTCCCAAAACACTTGCCTCTCATGATCTTTCTTCTCATGCCCAGGTGCATATGCACCAATAATCACCCATCTCTCTCAACTTTCGTTTTACCATATTAATCGAGAATTTACTTTTTACACTCTATCACATACTCCCACAACTCCTGTTTCAGGAGTATTGCTACTCCTTCCCTTGCTCTTGTCCTCTCACTAACCCCTGACTTTACTCCCAGACATTTCCAAACCACTCTCCCCTTTACCCTTGAGCTTCGTTTCACTCAGAGCCAAAACATCCAGGTTCCTTTCCTCAAACATACTTCCTATCTCTCCTTTTTTCACATCTTGGTTACATCCACACACATTTATGCATCCCACTCTGAGCCTTCGAGGAGGATGAGCACTCCCCGCGTGACTCCTTCTGTTTCCCATTTTAGAAAGTTAATACAAGGAGGGGAGGATTTCTGGCCCCCCGCTCCCGTCCCCTCTAGTCGCTTTCTACGACACGCGAGGAATACGTCGAGAACATTATCTCGGAAAGCAAAAATGGGTATATTTGAAGGAATAGTGGTTCCAACAATTGTATGGTTGCGAGGCGTGGGCTATGGATAGAGTTGTGCGCAGGAGGATGGATGTGCTGGAAATGAGATGTTTGAGGACAATGTGTGGTGTGAGGTGGTTTGATCGAGTAAGTAACGTAAGGGTAAGAGAGATGTGTGGAAATAAAAAGAACGTGGTTGAGAGAGCAGAAGAGGGTGTTTTGAAATGGTTTGGGCACATGGAGAGAATGAGTGAGGAAAGATTGACCAAGAAGATATATGTGTCGGAGGTGGAGGGAACGAGGAGAAGTGGGAGACCAAATTGGAGGTGGAAAGATGGAGTGAAAAAGATTTTGTTTGATCGAGGCCTGAATATGCAGGAGGGTGAAAGGAGGGCAAGGAATAGAGTGAATTGGATCGATGTGGTTAACCGGGGTTGACGTGCTGTCAGTGGATTGAATCAGGGCATGTGAAGCGTCTGGGGTAAACCATGGAAAGCTGTGTAGGTATGTATATTTGCGTGTGTGGACGTATGTATATACATGTGTATGGGGGTGGGTTGGGCCATTTCTTTCGTCTGTTTCCTTGCGCTACCTCGCAAATACGGGAGACCGAGAAAGCAAAAAAAAAAAAAAAAAATATATATATTTATATATATATATAATATATATATATATTATATATATATATATATATATATATATATATATATTGGAAAGGATCACAATTTTGCGCGTGATCAAGTATATTCTCTGAGACCACGGGGAAAATATAACACGATAAGTTCCCAAGGGCACTTTTGTGTAATAATCACATCATCAGGGGAGACACAAGAGAGAAATATAAGAGTCAGTTGATATACGACGAAGAGACGTATATAAGGGGTTAGTGAGAGGACAAGAGCAAGGGAAGGAGTAGCACTACTCCTGAAACAGGAGAGGTGGGAGTATGTGATAGAGTGTAAGAAAGTAAACTCTAGGATGATATGGGTAAAACTGAAAGTTGATGGAGAGAGATGGGTGATTATTGGTGCATATGCACCTGGGCATGAGAAGAAAGATTTTGAGAGGTAAGTGTTTTGGCAACAGCTGAGTGAGTGTGTTCGTGGTTGTGATGCACGAGACCGGGTTATAGTGATGGGTAATTTGAATGCAAAGGTGATAATGTGGCAGTAGAGGGAATAATTGGTATACATGGGGTGTTCAGTGTTGTAAATGGAAATGGTGAAGAGCTTGTAGATTTATGTGCTGAAAAAGGACTGGTGATAGGGAATACATGGTTTAAAAAGAGAGATATACATAAGTATACATATGTAAGTAGGAGTGATAGCCAGAGAGCGTTATTGGATTACGTGTTAATTGATAGGCGCGCGAAAGAGAGACTTTTGGATGTTAATGTGCTGAAAGGTGCAACTGGAGGGATATCTGATCATTATCTTGTGGAGGCGAAGGTGAAGATTTGTAGAGGTTTTCAGAAAAGAAGAGAGAATGTTGGGGTGAAGAGAGTGGTGAGAGTAAGTGAGCTTGGGAAGGAGACTTGTGTGAGGAAGTACCAGGAGAGACTGAGTTCAGAATGGAAAAAGGTGAGAACAAAGGAGGTAAGGGGAGTGGGGGATGTCTTTAGGGAAGCAGTGATGGCTTGCGCAAAGGATGCTTGTGGCATGATTTTTGCAGGGAAATAATGCAAGTGAGTGGGAGATGTATAAAAGAAAGAGGAAGGAGGTCAAGAGAAAGGTGCAAGAGGTGAAAAAGAGGGCAAATGAAAGTTTGGGTGAGAGAGTATCATTAAATTTTAGGGAGAATAAAAAGATGTTTTGGAAGGAGGTAAATAAAGTGCGTAAGACAGGGGAACAAATGGGAACTTCAGTGAAGGGGGCTAATTCGGAGGTGATAACAAGTAGTGGTGATGTGAGGAGATGGAGTGAGTATTTTGAAGGTTTGTTGAATGTGTTTGATGATAGAGTGGCGGATATAGGGTGTTTTGGTCGAGGTGGTGTGCAATTTGAGAGGGTTAGGGAGAATGATTTGGTAAACAGAGAAGAGGTAGTAAAAGCTTTGCGGAAGATGAAAATCGGCAAGGCAGCGGGTTTGGATGATATTGCAGTGGAATTTATTTAAAAAGGGGGTGACTGTATAGTTGACTAGTTAGTAGGGTTATTAAATGTATGTATGAATCATGGTGAGGTGCCTGAGGATTGGCGGAATGCTTGCATAGTGCCATTGTACAAAGGCAAAGGGATATGAAAGTGAGCGCTCAAATTACAGAGGTATAAGTTTGTTGAGTATTCCTGGTAAATTATATGGGAGGGTATTGATTGAGAGGGTGAAGGCATGTATAGAGCATCAGATTGGGGAAGAGCAGTGTGGTTTCAGAAGTGGTAGAGGATGTGTGGATCAGGTGTTCGCTTTGAAGAATGTATGTGAGAAATACTTAGAAAAGCAAATGGATTTGTATGTAGCATTTATGGATCTGGAGAAGGCATATGATAGAGCTGATAGAGATGCTCCTGTGGAAGGTATTATGGTGTGGGAAGCAAGTTGTTAGAAGCAGTGAAAAGTTTTTTATCGAGGATGTAAGGCATGTGGACGTGTAGGAAGAGAGGAAAGTGATTGGTTCTTAGTAAATGTAGGTTTGCGGCAGGGGTGTGTGATGTCTCCATGGTTGTTTAATTTGTATATGGATGGGGTTGTTAGGGAGGTGAATGGAAGAATTTTGGAAAGAGGGGCAAGTATGCAGTCTGTTGTGGATGAGAGAGCTTGCGAAGTGAGTCAGTTGTTGTTCGCTGATAATACAGCGCTGGTGGCTGATTTATCTGAGAAACTGCAGAAGGTGGTGACTGAGTTTGGTAAAGTGTGTGAAAGAAGAAAGTTAAGAGTAAATGTGAATAAGAGCAAGGTTATTAGGTACAGTAGGGTTGAGGGTCAAGTCAATTGGGAGGTAAGTTTTAATGGAGAAGAACTGGTGGAAGTAAAGTGTTTTAGATATCTGGGAGTGGATCTGGCAGCGGATGGAACCATGGAAGCGGAAGTGAATCATAGGGTGGGGGAGGGGGCGAAAATTCTGGAAGCCTTGAAGAATGTTTGGAAGTCGAGAACATTATCTCGGAAA